>NW_016817161.1:0-1693 GCF_001698545.2 Rhinopithecus bieti | reverse complement strand
CTACTGGAAGACTACACGTACAGAAGCCCATAGCCAGGACTAGTGTGCTTTGTCCAGAGGCTCTGAGAGTTGTGATGGGTGGTAGTGAGGGCATCTCCGTGAAACTCAGAACCTGGGACCCAGGCATGGCCTGGAGAGATCACCTGCTGGGCCAGCTGCAGACTGTATCCTGCTGTGACCCCAAAGGATGCGAATGGCTTCTGAGTGATGATATTGGTGGGCCTCAGCAGAATGGACAAGTGGGGTATAGCTGTCACCAAAGATACGATGCCCCAGTACATGGAGGGCCTGCCGCAAAGTGGCTGGCACACTAGTGGTGAGGATTTGGTTTTTAACTGCAAGGGGACTTTGTCAGCCCACTGAGGACCAATTGATGCCCAGAATCTTTACAACAGTGCTGGAGGGGCCATGAGTGTGTCCTGCAGAAACCTGGGCACTGTCCAGGAAGAGGGAGAGTGGGTGCAGCAGCCCTGCCGCAGATGTGTGGCCTGGCCCAGGCGGTGGCTTTACATGCAGCACCCAGAGTGATTTGAGGAGCTCAGGGAGAACAGAGACCCTCCAGCTGGCTCAGAGTCACTGATTGCTGCTGTCGCTGGAGGGGAGGCCTTCTCTGCTCCAACCCAGTCTTGTGCTCTCCTTCCCTCCCATTCTTGGCTTCAGGACTGGGAACCATCTGCTGGGACCCTGCTCTGTCTGCCTCGTGGCCATGCTCCCATCCTTGACTCCTCCGTAGACTGTGGTCAGGACTCGGCAGCCCAGAGCCCCAGCAGGGTCTCGGTCTGTGCGAGGTCACACCCAGGCATCGTCTCCATCCTTCCCCAGGTGATTCTCAAACTCAAACACTGAAATTAGAACAGAGGGATTCTTCTCTGTGGTCCTTTTCACTTTTCTCTTTTGGCTGCACCAGAACCTTGGCAGAATTCTGTGGTTTAAACAAAAAAGGTGTTACATCTAAAAATGTTTTATAGTACTTTCACTTCCATGTTGATCCATGGCCCCCAACCCCAGCCTGATTTTTCCACTGATTGCTGCCAGTGTAGACAATCAGTGTCCACACCGTCGACAGTATATGTAGACACAATTGAAGCTGTTTTTTCAGGCACATGCATTTGAATTTTAGGGAATGTTGAAGTGAGTCTAGACTCAATAAAATCCTTGACATCATCAGGCTGGGGCAAACATTCCGGAGAAGTTGTTGGTGGGACTGTAGGTGTGAGAGGACAGAGGCTTTCAGGAGCAGCATGCATATTCTCACACACGCTATGGTGTCTGGTGGCCCCAGCAGACACAGTGTGTGTGGACATTGGGCAGGGCCCTGGTGTTATGATTTTGACCTGGTAGGAAAGGGTAGTCACGAAACACAGCATGTGTGTTAGGGTGGGGCAGAGCGGGGGCTGCATGGAAGTGAGCTCTCGGGAGGACCTTCTACCTCCCAGCTCCTCAGAGTGCATCGCCCTGCCCCTCCCCTCAGCCCTTTGTCCCCCATCGTGCAGGGAGGGTCCTGGTGCTGCCTGTGCCACACAGCCACTCCCGGGCCCGCAGATCCAGCTGGGACAGGCAGGAGCTCCGAGTCCTCCAAGTTTATTTTACAATAAACCATAAGGAAATAGCTTCCTTGAGCTGTTTTAAAATATGGCCCCTAAATCCTTTTACTCTTTTTTATAGAAAAGAAGGTTTCTGTTCTCTCCTGTTA
>NW_016817160.1:0-1951 GCF_001698545.2 Rhinopithecus bieti | reverse complement strand
AAAAAAAATATATTATTAATTCAGCCAATCAATGGGTATGATATATCTTTCCTTTTTTGTGTGTATGTGTCTTCTTCAACTTCTTCCATCAGTGTTTTGTAGTTTTCATTGTCGATATCTCTCAGGTCATCAGTTAAATTTATTCCTAGGTATTTTTGTGCCTATTGTAAGTGGGATTACTTTCTTGATTTTCTTCTTCTAATTGATCACTATTAGTGTACATGAATGCTACTGGTCCTTGTATGTTGATTTTATATCCTCCAATGTTACTGAATTTGTCTATTCTAAGAGTTTTTTGGCGAAATCTTCAGATTTTTCTAAATATAAGGTTAATGTTGTCTGCACACAAGGACATTTGACATTTTCCTTTCCAAATTGGATGCTGTTTATTTCTTTCTCTTGCCTAATTGCTCTGGCTGGGACTTCCAGTACTATGTTAAGTAAAAGCAATGGAAGTGGGCATCCTTGTCTTGTGCCTGATCTTAGTGAAAGGTTTTCAATTTTTCCCTGTTCAGTATGATATTAGTTGTGGATTTGTCATTTATGGCCTTTATCATTTTGAGGTATGTTTCTTCTATACCTGATTTGTTCAGTTTTCATTCAGCAAAAATGTTGAACTTTGTTTAATGTTTTTTCAGCATTTTTGAAATGATCATATGTTATTTGTCCTTGATTCTGTTAATGCGATATATCATGTTTATTTATTTGCACAACGTGAACCATATTTGCATTACTGGGTTGATTCCCACTTGATTATGGTGAATGTTCTTTTGAATGTATTCTTGAATTCTATTTGCTTTTATTTTCTTGATGATTTTAGATGCTGTCCTGTACTTTTATTTTATTGTTATTGCATCCTTGTCCAGTTTTGGTATCAAAGTAATGCTGGCTTCGTAGAATGGGTTTGGATATATTCCATCCTCTTCAATTTTTTGAAATAGTTTGAGTATAACTGTTATTAGTTCTTTAATGTTTGGTAGAATTCCTCAGTAAAGCCATGATGTCCTGGGCTTCTCTTTAATTGGAGACTTTTTATTACTTCTTTTATCTTGTTACTTATTATTTATCTGTTCAGGTTTTCTATTTCTTTATGGTTTAATCTTGGTAGGTTTTATGTGTCCAGAAATTTATCTGTTTTCAAATTTATTGTTGTATAGTTGTTCATAATTGTCTCAAATTGTCTTTTGTATTTCAGTCTTATCAGTTGTAATTTTTTTTGAGAGACAGTGTCTCATTCTGTCACCCAGTCTGGAGTGTACGGAATGATCATAGCTCACCACAGCCTCAAACTCTTGGGCTCAAGAGATCCTCTCACTTCCACCTTCCAAGAATCTGTGAGTAGAGTTGTCTGCCACCATGGCCAGCTAATTTGCTTTTATTTTTGATAGAGATGGGGTCTCTTTATGCTGTCTAGGCTGGTTTTGGACTCTTGGCTTCAAGCAATCATCCCATCTCCGTCTTCTAAACCACTAGGATTATACATGCAAGCTACCATGTCTAGACAGTTGTAATTTTTAAATCTTTTATTTTATTTGAGTTTGCTCTCTTTTTGTTAGTTGTCTAGCTAAAGCTTTGTCAATTTTGTTTATCTTTTAAGAAACCAACTTTTGTTTCATTGATCTTTTATATTTCTTAGTCTCAAATTTATTTTTACTCTGATGTTTATTGTTATTACCCTACTAATTTTGAATTTTTTTTTCTTGCTAGTCTAGTTCCTTGAGATGCACCATTAGATTATTTATTTGAAGTATTTTATTTTTTGATCTGTTTATTGCTATAAACCTCCCTCTTAATACTGCTTTTTCCGTATCCATAGATTCTGAGTATGTTGTGTTTTCTTTCATTTGCTTCAAAAACTATAAATTTTCTTCTTAATTTCTTCATTGACTCATTGGTCATTCAGAATTATGTTGTTTAATTTCCATGTAGTCGAACTGTTTGCAAAATCCCT
>NW_016817159.1:399260-413077 GCF_001698545.2 Rhinopithecus bieti | reverse complement strand
CAACACAAGACAAGACAAACATGGCGGCCGCTCCAAACGACACTCTCCGCTTTATTTTATACAGTCTTTTGTGGAATGTTACCAAGTCACAAGACACATTGTTGTTTTCTGACCTTTCCCCGACTTTCTGGATTATCAAGATGTTTACACATAAACAAGCCCCAGGGTCTGCTGTTTGCAACTGGCTCCTTTGTCCTCCCTGTTTGCAGGGAAGGAATGCCCTGCTTCGTTTGCAAGACCAGGACTTATCGGGAACGTCTAGTTTGCGAGCACGTAGTCCTCTACAGCCAACACTGAGGGAAAATAGAAAGAACCTACATCAAAATATTGGGGGATGGTTCTCCAGATAGATACTAAGGATAGAGACTGTATACAGCAATAAAAACAAAGCAGAACAAAATAAAATCACAACCTAAGAAAGGGAGGAAATGTGATTTCTAGAGTTACCACATTGTTAAATTCAAATGTCCAGTTGTCAACAAAAAATTACAGAAAAGTCTCATTCACAGGAAAATAAATAAATGAGCAGAAACTGTATATGAGAAAACCCAATGGCAGATCTACCAGAAAAAGACTGTAAGAAAGCTGTCTTAAAGATATTCATATTGGTAGAGGCCTATGTGGAAAAAGTCAAGAATATGATATATAAAACAATATGATTATATCAATTAGAAAATATAAAATATAAAAAATTGATTTCATAATCAATTCTGCTATGGAACAATATGACTTTAAAAAAATGTTACAGAAATTCAAAGGTGGATTTGAGCAGGCAGAAGAATCAGTGAAACTGTAGATTGGACAATTGAAATCATTGTGTCTGAGGAATAGAAAGAAAAATTATTACAGACATCTGAACAGAGCCTAAGGAACCTATGTAATATCACCACACAGGTCAACAGATGATTATGAGACTCATGTAAGAAGAAAGAGAGAAAGGGGCATAGAGAATACTTAAAGGAATAATGTCCCCAAATGTCCAATTTGATAAAAGACTTAAATATAAACATCCAAGCAGTTTAATGAAGTCTAAATATAACAGAGACTTGCACCAAGAAGCATTATTATAGTCAAGCTGTTAAAAGACAAAAAGAAAATTTTGAAAGCAGCAAGGATATCACATAAAAGGAATTCTTCATAAGATTATTAGCAGATTTTTTATCAGACACTTTGGAGGCCAGAAGGAAATAAGTGGATATATCTAATGTGCTAAAACTAAAAACAAAAGCAAAACTGTCAGTCAGGAATTCTTTATGTGTCAAAATGTGTCAAAATGACCATTTAAAAGTGAGAGAGAAACTAAGTCAGTTTCAGATAAATACAAGCTGAGAAAGATCACTACCACTAGCCCTGCCCAGGAAGAAATGCTACAAGGAATATTGCAGGTTAAAATGGAAGGACACTAGACAGTAGCTCAAACCTGTGTGAATAAATAAATATTGAAGTAAAAGTAAATGCATGAACAATTATAATAGCTGGTATTATTGTAACAGGTTTGTGGCTGGGGTGGTGGCTCATGCCTGTAATCCCAGCACTTAGGGAGGCCGAGGTGGGCAGATCACAAGGTCAGAAGATTGAAACCATCCTGGTTAACACAGTGAAACCCCATCTCTACTAAAAATACAAAAAATTAGCTGGGCGTTGGGGCGGGCACCTGTAATCCCAGCTACTAGGGAGACTGAAGCAGGAGAATGGCATGAACCTGGGAGGCGGAGCTTGCAGTGAGTGGAGATCGCACCACTGAACTCCAGCCTGGGCAACAGAGTGAGACTCCATCTCAAAAATAAAATAAAATAAAATAAAATAAAATAAAATAAAATAAAATAAAATAAAATGTATCAGGTTTGCAATCATATTTTGTTTTCTACATGATTTAAGAAACTAATGATTTTTAAAAATCTTTAGCTAATAATATTAAATAATTATTAGCTTATGGTTTTGGATGTGATGAATGAAGATGCAATTTTGTGACATCAAGAACTAAAATGATTGGGAACAGTACTGTAAAGTAGGAGAGTTTTGTTTGTTGTCAAAATTTGAGTATTATAACTGTACAATGTTGATTATAATCCCCTGTCACCAAAGAAAAGAAAGAATGTAGAATATAAAAAAAGGAAATGAGAAATAAAATATTGCAGTACAAAACATGAACTATATACAAAAAAGAGAGGAATGCAGAAAATTAGGAGCAAAAAAGCTACAAGTCAAATAGAAAATGAATAGCAAAATAATAGAAGTATGTCCCTCTTGTCAAAATTACTTTAGATATAAATGGTTTAAACTCTCCAATCAAAATGCAGAGATTGGAAAAATAGGTAAGAAACAATAATCCAACTACATCCTGTCTACCAGTGACTCACTTTAGATCAAAAGTCAAAAACAAGTTGAAAGCAACACAATGGAAAAAGACATTTCCTACATGTAGTAACTAAAAGAGATAAGACTGATTGCCTATAGTAATAAAAGACAAAATAGACTTTAAACAGAAAAAAAATTATATGACACAAGAGGATATTATACGTTAATAAGAGGTGAAATACAGCAAGAAGATATAACAATGACAAACATTTATGCATCTAATATTAGTGAAAATATATGAAACAAAATTCACAGAAATGAATGCAAAAATAGACATTTCTTTTTTTCTTTTCTTTTTTTTTTTTTTTTTTTTTTTTTTTTTTGAGACAAAGTCTCGCTCTGTCACCCAGGCTGGAGTACAGTGGCGCGATCTCAGCTCACTGCAAGCTCGGCCTCCGGGGTTCAGGCCATTCTCCTGCCTCAGCCTCCTGAGTAGCTGGGACTACAGGCGCCCGCCACCTCGCCCGGCTAGTTTTTTTGTGTATTTTTTAGTAGAGACGGGGTTTCACCGTGTTATCCAGGATGGTCTCGATCTCCTGACCTCATGATCTGCCCGCCTTGGCCTCCCAAAGTGCTGGGATCACAGGCATGAGCCACCTTGCCTGGCCAAAAATAGACATATCTATAACAATAGTTGAACATGTTAATATCCCACTCTCAATAATAAATAGAAAAAACAGGGAGAAGATTAACAAGGAAATAGAGGACTTGAAAAACATAATAAACCAATTAGATCTAAAAGATATATACAGCATACTTTACCCAACAACAGCAGAATAAACACTCTTGTAAAGTATACATGTAGGGTTTTTGTTTTGTTTTATTTTGTTTGTTTTGTTTTTCTTTTTTCTGAGATGGAGTCTTGCTCTGTCACCCAGGCTGGAGTGCAGTGGTGCAATCTTGGCTCACCACAACCTCCACCTCCCAGGCTCCAGTGATTCTCCCACCTCAGCCTCCTGAGTAGCTGGGATTACAGGTGAGCACCACCACTGCCAGGCATTTCTTTTTTTTTTTTTTTTTTTTTTTTTTTTTAGTAGTAGAGAGAGTTTCACCATGTTGGCCAGCCTGATATTGAACTCCTGACCTCAAATGATCCGCCTGTCTCAGCCTCCCAAAGTGCTGGTGAAGTTTAGCAACAACCATATGAATGTACTTAATACCATTGAACTGTACACTTAAAGATAGCTAAGATGGTAAATTTTAGGTTATATTTATTTTACCAAAATTTTTAAAAATTGAAAGATTAAAAAAGATAAGTAGAGAAATTTGAGTATAACTGTCTAACAGATGACATCATCACCAGTTTAAAAAAAAAATATATATATATATGTATCAGTTTTGTTAGAAGTGTTTATGATATTATGGTTATGGTGAAAAAATGTTTTTATTTTTAGACATGGATACTGAAGTATAGATGCTCCTGGACTTACGATGGCAATGCATACCACAATTCCATTGTAAATTTAAAATATCCCAAGTTGAAAATGCACTTAATACACTTAACTTACTAAACTTCCTGAAATCAGAGGTTCCCAATTCCCAGGCCACAGAGTGGTACTGATGGGTGGCCTGTTAAGAACTGGGCCTCACAGCAGGAATTGAGTAGCAGGCGTTACTGTCTGAGCTCTGTCTCCTGTCAGATCAGCAG
Source organism: Rhinopithecus bieti (assembly GCF_001698545.2). NCBI lineage: Eukaryota > Metazoa > Chordata > Mammalia > Primates > Cercopithecidae > Rhinopithecus > Rhinopithecus bieti. The sequence goes on along the minus strand of NW_016817159.1, from coordinate 409,071 downwards.
CGGCGGAGAGCAAACCCTTCTGTGAACTGTGAGTGCAAGGAATCTAGGTTGCGTGTTTCTTACCAGAATTTAACCAGGTCCTGATGATCTAAGGTGGAACAGTTTCATCCTGAAAATATCCCCCTGCCCATCCCTGTCTAAAAAATTGTCCTCCATGAAACCGGTCTCTGGTGCCAAAAAGGTTGGGAACCGTTGCTGAAAATCATAGCTTAGTCTAACTTACCTTAAATGGGCCCAGAACACTTACATTAGCCTACAGTTGAGCAAAATCATCTGGCAACATAGTGCGCTGTAGAGTATCAGTTGTTTGCCTTGATGATTGCATAGCTGACTGGGAACAGTTGCTTACTAAGATTACCCAGCAAGGCAAGACAGTATGCTACTGCTTTCTACCAAATGCATATCACTTTGACACCATCGTAAAGTCAAAAATTAAAAGTTAAACTATCACGAGTTAGAGATCATCTATGTTTAGTGGTGAAATATCTTGGTGTTTGTAATTTAATGTATGTACTCCAACAACAATAAAATAGATAGAGAAATGTGGCAAAATGTTAACTGTTAAATCAAGATGATGTGTATACGGTATTTATTTTATTATTCTTTTTCTCTTTGTTTAAACATTTCCATAATAATTTTTAAGATTATATTATTTGTTGAACTCATATGCTCTGTAACATTGTCCTTTTTAAAAATATTTTATTTGTTCATAAAAGTCATATGCTCAGGAATGAAAATAGAGGAAAGTAAATACTATTGACCTATCACTCACAGAGAGCTTTTGTCAATAGCATTTATCTTTACAGGCTTTTTTTTGTGCTTACTTATCATTTTTGTGTGAACAAATCATAAAAATTTTTGTGATATGCTCCCTGTCAATATCATTAATATGTTCCATTAAACCCCTTTCTAAATGTTCTGGGATATGAACAGAGAAATTTTCAGGAGTAGGATTGTTGGCTCAAATTGTATATGTATTTATAATTGTAATTGATGCTGCTAGATATATTTCTAGAAATATTATAATGTTACCTATTCCCATCACTGATCTTTAAGGAGGAAAATATTTTACCCAGGCCTTATGTAGCTTTTTAATTGAAAGAAAATTCAGTACTATAAATGCTTTAGGCTTCTCTCTGATCTCTTGCTCAACCCTCCAAGGAAAAAAGGAATGATGTAATCTTATTGATGAGATAGGATACAAAGACTGGACATTTAAACTTAGTCCCTTTCTCTTCCCTTTCGTTTTTAATTTGGTTTATCTGAAGGGAACATGTATTTCTATTTTGCCATCATACACTAAGAAAGCTTACTTCCATGAGAGAAGCCTGTAATTGTTAGATTACCTATGAGGTGGTAAATAAAATTGCCAATAATATAAGACACATTAACAGATACCAGCTTTTATCTTTAATACAGATTATTTTTTATTCTCTATGTACCTATTTCCATGTAAACAGTCACAGTTCCTTCCTAACTCCGGACTGTATACGAGAGTGCTATTTTTCTGGTTTCTGGAAAACCCCCCAATTTCATGTGCATGGGCAATAACATTGATAGAGAAAAGTGGAATTTTAGGGGCGAGCATAAAGAGATTGTGGCTTTTATCAGAGACAGAGAAAGTGACTTCAATTATTACTGTCAACTGGACACCAAATGACATAGAGTTTTCAAATTTTGGGATGACTCAAGTCTTTGTACAGGATAGTAGCTATTTAATGTAAATAGAAATGTAGGTGCTGACCTTAAGTACAAACTATGGAGCTCCATGAAATAGTCCAGTATAAGGATGGGTGTGAGGAGTTCATAATTTTTGCCAAACTTGAGCAGAGATTAACTTTGTATGGACATTTGTGTGTTTGCATGTGTAACTTGAAAATAGCATACAGTAGGGCCGGGCGCGGTGGCTCAAGCCTGTAATCCCAGCACTTTGGGAGGCCGAGATGGGCGGATCACGAGGTCAGGAGGTCGAGGCCATCCTGGCTAACACGGTGAAACCCCGTCTCTACTAAAAAATACAAAAAAAAAAAAAAAAAAAAAAAAAACTAGCCGGGAGAGCTGCCGGGCGCCTGTAGTCCTAGCTACTCGGAGGCTGAGGCAGGAGAATGGCATAAACCCGGGAGGCGGAGCTTGCAGCGAGCTGAGAACCGGCCACTGCACTCCAGCCTGGGCGACAGAGCGAGACTCCGTCTCATAAAAAAAAAAAAAAAGAAAATAGCATACAGTAAACTTTATTTTTGCTGGAGGGGGCACATAGTACAGTTGTATGAACTTTAATATGCACTGTCCTCTCTCTGTATATACAGAGGATCGGTTCCAGGACCTCCATATACCAAAATCCATGAATACAAGTCTCCCAGTTGGTCCTGTAAAACCTGGATGTACAAAAGGTCATCCCTCTGTAAAGGCAGTTGGGCATCCCTCCAATACCTTTCTGTGCCTGGCCTATTTCACTTAAATAATGTCCTCCTGGTTACATATTCGGAATACTTAGTCATGTGATTTGCAGTAAAAACAAGTCTCTACCAGTAAGACTCCACCGGTAAGACACAGATGCTCTTGTTTCACTGTTCAGCTGACATTTACCAGGCTGGGACACTGGTTTCCTGGCAGTAGTAGCTGCTGACTCATGTCTGCCCTCTTCTCTGGAGTTTTTCACTTGACTGATGAGAGTCGTCTTACTTTGAAATGATTGTGAGATTAGACTCCTTAGCAAAGCTCCATGGGTCCTGTACTGAAGCCAATGGCCAACTCATGGGGTCATAGAAGCACAAACCACTACTTTATAAGTATAATGGCTTTGTGTCATGATCTACACAGCAAAATTTCCCCAGGAAATAAGCGAGGACAGTCATCTCCTAAAATCACATTTTTGTCTAGTTCAAGGGTGAGTAAATTTTTATGTATGAGGACAGATAGCAAATATTTTAGGGTCTGCAAAGCCATACGGTCTCTATTGCAACAACTCAACAATGCTGGTGTAGGGACAAAGGAGACAGTAATTAGCAGAGTAGGGTACTAGCATAAAGACAGATAAATAGAGCAGAATAGAGCCCAGAATATAACCCATTAATAGAATATCAAGTGATCTTCTACAAAGGTACCAAGAAATACAAAATGGAAAGGATAGTCTCTTTAACAAACGGTATTTGGAAAACTGAATATTCACATACAGAAGGTATTTGGAAAACTGAATATTCACATACAGAAGAATGACGTTGACCCTTAGATCATGCTCAAAAACCAACTCAAGATGGATTAAAGATTTAAATAGAATACCTTTAACTGTAAAACTCAGAATATAACGTAGGTGAAAATCTTCATGACATTGTTATTGGCAATGATTTTTTGAATCGGACACCAAAATCATGGGTAACAAAAGCAAAAATAGATGAGTGGGACCACAAAAAAATAAAAAAACAAAATTTTTGCATACAAAGGAAATAACAGAATGTAAAAGCAATCTATGTAATAGAAAATATTTGCAAATCATACATCTGATAAAAGGTTAATATGCAAAATACATGATAAACTTCTTCAACTCATATTGAAACACTAAATAACTTAATTAGAAAAGGGGTAAAGGACTTGAATAAATTTCTTTCTGGAGAAGACATACAAATTGCCAACAGGAATATGAAAAAATGTTTAATATCACTAACCACCAAGGAAATGTAAACCAAACCCACAATGAGATAAAACCTCACATCTGCCAGGATGGCTATAATGAAAACAAAACAGAGATAATTAGTGTTGGTAAGGATGCAGAGAAACGAGAATCCTGATACACTGTTGGGAATGTAGAATGATACAGTCACTGTGAAAAACAGTATGAAAGTTTCTAAAAAAATTTAAAAGAGAACTACCATGTGATCCAAGAATCTTACTTCTGGATATTTGTTTTAGAAAACTGAAATCAGAATTTTAAATGATTTTCTGATGTTAAAGAAATAGGTGCATTCCCATGTTCACTGACATGTTTCTCTTGAGATCACTCCCTCAAGAACTCATTTGTACAAGAATCTCCATCTCATCTCTGTTTCTGGAAATGCTTACCTATGGACACCATGTTTCCCAAAACATGTAACATTTTGTTTTTGCCATTTAGAAGCTGAGGATTAAAAAAAGACCCCTTTATTACCCTTCAGGCAAACTATTTACTGATTATATATTATTAAATGTTGAATATCTCATTATGTAGCTGATGCAATTGTTTCTATTTCTTAGCATTTTATCTCTTCACTTTGTGGCATACACATTAATTGATGATGATAGGTCTTTATTAACAGCACATATATAATGTCTCTTTTCAGAGAAAACATTTATAATTATGATAAAATAAAATAATGTTCATTATATTATTTTAACTTAGGTGAAAAATAATGGTATTCATAGGGTTCAGGACATGCTACCCCAAAACATGGTACTTTGGCATTTGAGAAAACAGCAGAAAAAGAAAGTTCTCTCTGACCTTCCAGTCACTCTTCTCTGAAGCAGGTCATAAAACCTAGAAAGAATTGTTTCACTTCTCCTAAAGCAAGTCAAAAGATCCTTAATTGAGAGGTGCCCTCTCTATATCCAGAGGAAAGGAGCCTAAGACACAGAGACATCAGAATCTGAACAAATGGGCCTTGCTAAATTCTTCCCTAGTTTACCCAGTGGATCATTTCCACTTTATCCAATTATATTTTCCCGTGACAGTCCACTCTTGAACCTAAGCATAAATACACAAGTTTCCCTTTTCTTTGGGTCTGAATTTCCTTATGAAGGCTCCTGTGTCATGTAAAACTTGTATTACATACATTTGTTAACGTTTTTCCCTTGCAAATTGGCCCTTTGTTGTAGGCAGCTCAGCCATTAACCTATGATGGATAAAGAAAAAGTATTCCTTTTTTCTCCTACAGTATATATCTATTAGGTGCATATATGTGCATATGTGTTTATTCATATGAATGTATTCACATATGCATACAAATAACTTATTTACTGAACATGTTTTTCAATAGTGATGAAGAGATGACAGCTTTAATATGTGGAGAAAATATTTCTACATATATTTTACTTGTAAATCTCTCACTTTCTGGTCTGAATAATCATTTTTATATGTAAATCATCACAAGTGCAAATAAGTAAAAATTAGTTATTTGGGTGCCCTGGATTAGAATCTTCATAATATGTGTCCATGCTTGAGTGTATATGTGTTTTCCTATTAAAGAGGCATGTAATAAGATGAGAAGAAAAATAGACTAGAATCGGTGGCAACATCCTCACCCTGTCTATAAATGGACACAATATAGAAATGCACACACAGACCAATTCAGTGAAATGTCATACCATATATTTTGCCTATTCTGTATGCATATCATATTTTTTAGACCATTTTAGCTCAGCCAAACAGTTCTTTTTCCCTTTAAAAAAGATTAAACAAAGCTGCTCAAAGAAATTAATGTTCTTCATTAGTGTTAAGGTTTTAGCAGTAAATAACAGACCATTGGACTTACAGTGGCTCATTCGTTCAACATATCAAGATATTCCATTATCTCACATGGCAAAATAGCTAGAGAAAGGAAGTTTATCTTACATTCAAAACAGGTTTGTGGCAGTTCCAAGGATCATATCACACACTTCTGTCCCAAAGTGAAGCATAGAAAAAAAAATGTTTTTTTTTTTGTTTTTTGTTTTTTTTCATTTTACACAGTGCTAGTCTCCTTTTTTGTGCGTTTTATGTTGAAAAGATATGTTCGGAATTTTTCCATAGAATTATGTATTAGGACTAATCCGACTTGGTCACATACTTTGTCATTTGAGACTGCAATATGTCCAAAGATAAATGGCCTAATAGGATGGGTACACAATAATAATGTTTCCTTCTCTTTGGAAGAAAAGTTTAACGTGTTGTTTTAAATATTAAATTGAAAGTAAAGAGAGTAGAGTAAAATTGTGAGAAGCATTTTATAGTTGATAAATTATGCATTCAGAGACTTAATCATTCTTCTCACCTTCCTCTCACGTAGACTTTAATCCTAGTGGCAGGGAAAAAAAAAAATTAATTAAACACCTAAAACTTTCAGAAAATTCTGCTTAATATCAGTTCTGTTAGGATAAAAGATTTTGATTGCACTTTATTTCTACATTGGTAGTATGTTGAATTGCTAAGTACAGAGTTAAGCAGATTGAGAATAGTCTTCAATTTAAACATTAATGAAAATTAGAGAATGAAGCATTAACTCTAATTCCTTATCCAAATCTTATATAATTCATGAATAAATAAAGATCAATGATGGTTTTTGGAAGCAGACACCAGTTTTTTAAAATATTCTTTTATAAAATTATATCTGTGCCAAATCACATATCTGGGATTATGTTTTATTTAAAGAAATTTTGCAAAGAGTTATTTGCTTTGCTTTTTCTCTCTCTTCTCTTCTCTCTCTCCTCTCGTCTATATTTATATATATATATATTTTTTTTTTTTTTTTTCTAAGAGGGCACTGCTGGGCACGTTTTCATTAGGGAGAGGCCAAGTTAGAGAATTTTTTTCAGTAAATTAATCAAAAATCCACAAAGGTATATCATGGGTAGGGCTGTATTAAAAATCTAGGCATGATTCATTCCTTCTTTTCTAATTTTCATTAAGGAATCTTTCCTTTTTATCACTATGTTAACAATAACACTTTTTTTTTGCTTTTAATTTGAAAGAAAAAAAGCCAAGTAATGTTTATTATTTTGTCTACTCAATCACCATTTCTCCTCTAACACTTCCTCAATATCTTCAAAGGGTTCAGGGAGTTTAAGTACAATGGTTTTAAAAGTTTGTTCCTCAGACTTTTGCATTCTTTTGCCTCAGCACAAACTGTAAGCATGTTTGTACTGCAGGTTCATAGACCACCCACCTTGACATACTGAGCCTGCATATCTGGGGAATTAGTCAGGGAATTCTTTAAGGAAAGACTGAGAACCACCATTTTAGACGATAATTTTTAAAGTAAAATTTATACTGAAATTCACTTTTAAAGGCTAATTTCAATTTTGCTTTTTTTACTGCAATTTGTGAACATTAGTTTGGATTTCATTCTCAGCGTAACTTTAACATAGGGTGAAATCTACTCTCTACCTTGAAAAAAATTAAAAGCTGTTTATTATTTTCTCCTACATTTTACAGAATGGAATAAAAAATACAAGAATATAAAGAAATTCAATAGAGAACTACTTCTTGAGTCTGCATATATAATGAAAAACACGAAGAAAGTTACTATTAATACAGTAATTATACAGGCATGTGTATGCATACGTAATATATGTGTGTGCATATATTATATATAGTATATATACTATTTATATACATAATTCCTAATTATATATAAAATAATCATTATTTCTCTGGCTTATGTTGAATTTTATTTTTGCAAATGGTTATTCATTAATTACAATATACTTAAGAACACCATTTTACCTTTCATAGCCTTTATAATCGGGTTAGCTAAAAGTTGATATTTCTTACACAGTAACTTTATTACAAGATATGTAAAATTAATATTCTCTTATATGTCTTCTAACACAATTATTTGTATGTAATATAATGAATACCACAACATGAGGAAACAGAAAAATCTACTCTGCCTTCATCATTTACAGATAAGATAAACAATTTTAGTGAATTTATGTTATTTTCCCACATACCTTGAAAAGTTTTATTGCATTGAATGTACCTTGAGTTTCCTTTTATAAGAGAAGTTGTTTCACCCCCAACTCCACGGGGGGACAAGGGTCTTTAATGAAAAGGAATGGGACTGTGTACTGTCTATAACCAGCACACAGATGACGGGAATAGGATTGGTTATCTAACTATCACTACTAGTGGTATAATTCCAGGAAATTTGTAAGGTGGCAACTCTGGACTAATCTTTGATTTATGGATGAGTTTGGTGAAAAATGCTGCATTAAATTAGTTAAAAAAATTATAAGACCACTTTTTCTTCAAGAGCATATGGTAAGAAATATGAAAAGCATCTGATTGAAGGAGAGAGAGAAAGAGAGACAGAGAGAGCAGAAAGACAGAGTAGTGTATATACATTAATAGAAGAATGAGAGATCAGATTTAAGAATTTCAGCATGGTTCCTTGAGCATAGAATTGGCCTAGATGTTAGAATGACCTTACAATTTAAATGTTAATAAGAATTGTCTGTAGGAAATTTTCTGCAGTTCAAATGAAGCGCTTTTTCCCCTTATTGCTATAAGCACACTTAGACAAGACCACCATTACTTTGTCAAGACTCTGTAGTTCTGGGTCTTTTAATAAAAGGATTCGGCCGGGCGCGGTGGCTCAAGCCGGTAATCCCAGCACTTTGGGAGGCCGAGACAGGCGGATCACGAGGTCAGGAGATCGAGACCATCCTGGCTAACACGGTGAAACCCCGTCTCTACTAAAAAATACAAAAAAAATTAGCCGGGCGAGGTGGCGGGCGCCTGTAGTCCCAGCTACTGGGGAGGCTGAGGCAGGAGAATGGCGTGAACCTGGGAGGCGGAGCTTGCAGTGAGCTGAGATCCGGCCACAGCACTCCAGCCTGGGCGGCAGAGCGAGACTCTGTCTCAAAAAAATAAATAAATAAATAAATAAATAAATAAATAAATAAATAAATAAAAGGATTCTAAAATGCCTATCATACATGTTATAGTAGAAATGAGGTCACAAATGCAGCACCATTATATTGATAGTTACTCTAAAGCTAGATGTGCTTAATTTGGTGTCCATTGCAGGTCTTCAAAAAAACCCATTAACAGACAAAGTGTTTATATATACAATGGACATTTTTTCTGGGGAAAAAAGCCATGTTTTACTAATATGATAGATTCAACAATGAGTAATATAAAAGCATGTTATCTGAAGACTATTTACCCAATTTTATGCCAACATGTTTTAAATTTTGTTCTATGAATGTCCAGCCTCAGAATCCCCTGGATTGCTTGCTTATAATGTAGATTTATGCCCTAATCTCCCATTTAATTGGTCATAATTTTGACATATGAGGCTAGAATCCACAGTTTAATAAACTATTCAAATATTTTCATGCATAAGAAATATTGAATACTACATGAAAGTAAAGTTAGTCTTCCTATACTTTGCATCAATTTCTACCCTCTGACAACAGAATATTTTAAAATGGTACTAGCTTCTATTCCACACGAATTTGAGCTAAATGTGATACTCATTTGGTGCTAACCTGTTTACTGTTTATGTCAAGCAACCAGAGTTAGACAAAAGTCACTAACATTGTCTTGTATGTTTGATAAGTGGAAATGCAGTCAAACTTATGCAAAGTTCCATACATTTTGTATTGATTGGTACTTACTGTGGGAATAATTTATCCCTTAAAAAAATCAGTAATTTAAGAAACAGAGCTCTGCAATGCTAATCTTTCATTCACAAAAATTAATAATACTTCTAAAGACATACCAGGACATATTTTGCTTAGGTACTTCATACAATAAATTTCTTAAAGAGGTTACAGTGGATAGAAAATGTGACTGGCTGACCAGGTGCTGTGGCTCATGCCTGTAATCCCAGCAATTGGCAGGTGGATCATGAGGTCAAGGGATGGAGACCATCCTGGCCAACATGGTAAAACCCCATCTCTACTAAGAATATAAAAAAAAATTAGCTGGGCGTGGTGGTGCACACCTGTAGTCCCAGCTACTCAGGAGACTGAGGCAGGAGAATCACTTGAACCCGGGAGGCGGAGGTTGCAGTGAGCTGAGATCATGCCACTGCACTCTATCCAGCTTGGAGACAGAGTGAGACTGCGTGTCAAAAAA
>NW_016817159.1:384058-396156 GCF_001698545.2 Rhinopithecus bieti | reverse complement strand
CCTCCCGGGTTTACGCCATTCTCCTGCCTCAGCCTCCCAAGTAGCTGGGACTACAGGCGCCTGCCACTGAAGGGGAAACTTCTTAACCAAATATCTCCTGTTGAAAATGTTGGTCTTTGAAAGTATTAAGTTAGTTCTTTCCTACCTCCTAGTCTATATATCCTCACTCAGAGGAACACCACACACACACACACACACACACACACATACACACACACACAGACACACATTATCTCTGTATCTCACACACACACACCTCCTTCTGTCTTTTTGTTTTTTTCATCCCTCAATATCATCATATAACTTTCTGGCTCTCCAGTGCCTTGTACTTGCTTTATTATTCCTTCTGGGAATATCATGCTCCAGCTTCTCACCGGTGTTCTTCTCATCCTGGTCATACTTGAAGAACAATACATCTCCAAGTAGTGTTACAATTCAATGTAGCTATTGAATTTATCACCAGAAGGAAAAACAAGAAAACAAATATTTGTTATTCCCTCCACAAAACATGCATGGAGGTGTCATTGAAAATCCACTAATTTTTACCACCTTTCTTTAGTCAGATCAACTTTCTTCCTGGATTATTAAAATGCCCTACAAGCTGACTGTCTTGCTTCTAACGTTGCTCCCTGTTGTAAGTTGAATTGTATCCCCCAAATAGTATGTTCAAGTCCTAACCCTTGATGTGGGTACATGTGAATGTGACCTTATTTACAAATAGTGTCCTCGTAGAAGTAATCAAGTTAAAATGAGTTTATACTGGAATAGCGTGGGCCTTAATGCAGTGATTGTTGTCCTCATGTGACTCAGGAAATTGGGACACCGACACAAAGAGAAAACAATGTCATGTGAAGACAGAGGCAGAGGCTGGAATGACAGATGTATAAGCCAACAACCTCAAGAGCGCGGGCAATTACCAGAAGCTTAGAGTTAGGGATGGATCATCATCTGAAGATCAGAGAAATCTAGTCCTGACCTGTCAACATGTTGATTTCAGACTACTAGACTCCAGAAATGTGAGATAAAAAATACTTAATATTTTAAGTTAAAAAATTTGTGGTAATTTGTTCCTGTAGCCCGAGCAAACTAACAAGCTCACTTTCAGTTCAATTTCATGGAAGAATAGAATAATCTTTTGATCCCATAACACAACCTCTCACTCAGGAGAACTCTGAGTGATTTTAAAAAGACACACCAAATATTGTCCCTTTTATGCTCAAAATGATCCAGTATTTCTATGTCATTCTTAAAATAAAAACGAATATATTATAGTGTTTACAGGCTTATATTTGATCTGGTCCTCCATAAGTCTCCTGTCTTGATTTCATATTTCCTGCTGTGCTAACTGTTTTAAGCAACTAGCCCTATTATTCCTAAAATAGAGCTGAAATTTCATTTTCAGGCATTAAAACTGTTTATTCCCTTGGTCTGGATTTTCTTACCTCAGATGCTCCCATGTGTGACTCCCTTACTTCAATCATTGTGCAGATTTCACTATTTCTTTCTATCCTATTTTGATCAAATTTATGGCACTCAAAAATTTCATGAACTTTAATAATTTGTTTTTGTTCATTATTTATTATCTCTTCCTGCTGGAACATGTTTTTAAAGTCACTTCAATTTTCCTTCTCTGTTTCAGGACTGCTCCATTTAATACAGTAGCCACTAGTTCACATGTGGCTATGGAACTGGTGGATACACATTTATTATGAGCTTGGCATGTAAAGTATGCACCTTGTTTCAAAATATTCATGTGAAAATGATCTTAAATATGACATTAATATTTATTTATTGATTACATATGAAATTATAATATTTTGGATAATATGGTTATATATAAATAATTTTAACTGTATTTAACTCTTTTAAATGTGCCTTCTGGAAAATTTTAAACTACATATGTATTTCATAATTCTGGAGTGCATTAAATTTTTACTGGAAGAGTGTTGATCTAAATAAGCCTGATAATAACAGGTAAGGGAGAGAGATTAATGCTAAATGATTGCTAATATGCTCATGCTTTCTGGGAAACACATACACTTTATGAAGGAGTTTCTGTATGTACATTTTTAAGGTAAACAGTATACTGTTTCATACTGATTTCGATAATGAAGTCAATTAGAAAGCACATCTTTGGCTGGGCACTGTGGCTCAGGCCTGTAATCCCAGCACTTTGGGAGACCGAGGTGGATGGATCACGAGGTCAGGAGATTGAGACCATCCTGGCTAACATGGTGAAACCCCGTCTCTGTTAAAAATACAAAAAATTAGCCCGGCATGATGGTGGGTGCCTGTAGTCCCAGCTACTTGGGAGGCTGAGGTAGGAGAATGATGTGAACCCGGTAGGTGGAGCTTGCAGTGAGCCGTGATTGCGCCACTGCACTCCAGCTTGGGTGTTGGGTGACAGGGCCAGACTCTGACTCAAAAAAAAAAAAAAAAAAAAAAAAGCACGTATTTATTAGAAATTGCTATTTTGTGATTCCAGTTTTGCAAATTGAAGTAGAGTAAGTATGTAAAAAATAAATATATGAAAAATGTATATTGCCCAAAACAAAACACATAGTTATAAAATTTTATCTTTATTTCAAAAGTAATGCTTTTATGTATACTAACATTTATACAATCTTGTATTAGATCACTAATGTAGTTTTAAAGTGTGTGTAGTACTTGAGCTGAGCTTTTTATTATCTGATAAATTAGAATATTACTACATCTTAAAAGGCAAGAAAAAAAGTTTAGTTTATTATATGAATGGAAAGAGAAATAAATTTCTTGCGTTATTTATATTTATTTTATTGTAAGAACATAACATAAGATCTACTGTCTTGATTTTTAAGTTAACATAGTATTATTAACTACAGGCACCATGTTGTATAGCAGATCTCTAGGACTTACTGATTTTGCATTACTGAAATGTCACACTTATGGATAAGCAACTTTCCATTCTCCTCTTAATATGGTTTGAATTTGTATCCCAACCCAAATCTCATGTGGAACCTCTAATTCCCAATGATGGAGGATAAGCCTACTGTGAGGCGAATAGATCATGGGGACAGATTTCCCCCTTGCTGTTCTTGTGATAGTGTGTGAGTTCTTATGAGTTCCAGTTGTTTAAAACTGTTAGGCAGGCCAGGCACGGTGGCTCACGCCTGTAATCCCAGCACTTTGGGAGGATGAGGCAGACGGATCAAGAGGTCAGGAGATTGAGACCTTCCTGGCTAACATGGTGAAACCCCATCTCTACTAAAAATACAAACAAATTAGCCAAGCGTGGTGGTGGGTGCCTGTAGTCCCAGCCACTAGGGAGGCTGAGGCAGGAGACTGGCGTGAACTCGGGAAGCGGAGCTTACAGTGAGCTGAGATCGCACCACCGCACTCCAGCCTGGGCCACAGAGCAAGACTCCATCTCAAAAACAAACCAGCAAACAAAAAAAAACTGTTAGGCAGCTTGCTTTTCTCTCCCTCTCCCTCTCCCTCTCCTGCCTCAGCCGTGTAGAACGTGCCTACTTCCCTTCACCATCCACCATGAATGTAAGTTTCCTGGGGCCTCCTCAGCCATGCTTCCTCTACAGCCTGCAGAACAGTGAGGCTATTAAACCTCTTTTTTATATATTACCCAGTCTCAGGTATTTCTATATAGCAATGCAAGAATTGACTAATACAGAAAATTGGTACCTAGGAGTGAAGCATTGCTATAAAAATAGCTGAAAATGTGGAAGCCGCTTTGGAACTGGGTAATGGACAGAGATTAGAATAGTGTGGTAGACTTGGAGGAAGACAGGAAGATGAAGGAAAATTTTGGACTTCCTAGAGACTTGTTGAATGGCTGTGACCAAAATATTCATAGTGAAATGGAAATATTGATAGTGAAGTCCAGGCTGAGGAGATCTCAGACAGAGATGAAGAACTTATTGGAGACTATAGTAAAAGTCACTCTTGCTACGCTTTAGCAAAGAGACTGGTGACATTGTGCCCCTGCTCTAGGGATCTGTGGAACTTTGAACTTGAGAGAGATGATTTAGGGTATCTGGTGGAAGAAATTTCTAAGCAGGAGGGCATTCAAGAAGTGGCCTGGATACTTGCAACAGCATATGCTCATGTGCATGAGCAAAGAGATTATCTGAAACTGATACGTATATTTAAAATGCAAACAGAGAATAAAAGTTTGGAAAATGTGCAGCCTGATCATGTGGGAAAAAAAAAATCTGTGGAGGAATTCAAGCAGGCCTGCAAAAATTTGCATAAGTAAAGAGGAGTCAAATGTTAATAGTCGAGACAATGGGGAAAATGGCTCAAAGGCATTTCAGAGATCTTTACAGCAACTACTCCTATCACAGTCCCAGAGGTCTAGGAAGGAAGAAGGGTGTCCCAGGCAGGGCCCAGGGCCTGCTGCCCTTCACAACACTGGGACACTTCTGCCTGTGTTCCAGCTGTTCCAGTTCCAGACACTACTAGAAGGGCTCCAGATATGTCTCAGGCTACTGGTCCAAAGGGTGCAAGCTGTAAGTTTTGACAGTTTCCATGTAGTGCTAAGGCTGCAGGTGTGCAGAGGGCAAGAATTGAGACTTGGGTGTCTCTGCCTAGATTTCAAAGGATATATGGAAAGGTCTGGATGTTGAGGAAGATGTTTGCTGCAGGAGTGGAGCCCTCATGGAGAACCTCTACTAGGACAGTGCAGAAGGGAAATGTGGGGTTGGAGCCCCGACACAGAGTCTCCTCTGGGGCACTGTCTAGTGAAGCTATGGAAAGAGGGCTACCATTTTCCAGAGCCCCAGATGGTAGATCCACTGACAGCTTGCATCTGGAAAAGCCACAGGTACTCAATACCAGACTGTGAAAGCAGCTGTGGGGCTGTTCTCTGCAGGGCTACAGGGGTAGAGCTTCCCAAGGTCTTGGAAGCCCACCCCTTGCATCAGTGTTGCTTGAATATGAGATATAAAGTCAAAGGAGACTATTTTGGTGCTTTAAGATTTAATGACTACCCTCCTGGGTTTTGGACTTGAATAGGGCCTGTAGACACAATCTTTTGGCCAATTAATACCTCTTCAAAAGGGAATATTTACATATTACCTAGATCCCTATAGTGTCTTAGAAATAACTAGCTTGTTTTACATTTTACAGGCCACTAAGCAGAAGAGAATTACCTTGTCTCAAATGAGTCTTTGTACAGTGGACTTTTTGCTAATGCTGAAATGAGTTAAGTCATAGGGGACCGTTGAGAAGGGGTGATTGTATTTTGCAATGTGAAAAGGATATAAGATTTGGGAGGAGTGGTGGGGTGGGGGAATTATATGGTTTGGAATGATATGAGATTTGGGAGGAGTGGTGGAGAAATTATATGGTTTGGATTTGTGTCGCTGACCAAATCTTATGTTCAATTGTAATTCCCAGTGCTGGAGGAGGGGACTGGTGGGAGGTGATTGGATCATGAAGGCAGATTTCCTTCTTGCTGTTCTTGTGAAGATCTGGTTGTTTAAAAGTGTATAGTATCTCCCCCTTCTCTCTCTTCCTTTTGCTCTGGCCACGTAAGATGTGCCTGCTTCCCCTCCACCTTCCACCATTAATGTAAGTTTACTGATGCTTCCCCAGCCATGCTTTCTGTACAGCTTGAGGAACCACTAACTAATTAAACCTTTTTTCTTTATAAATTACCCAGTCCCAGGTATTCCTTTATAGCAGTGCAAGAACAGACTACACCCTCCTCTATGGCCCTGGCAACTACTATTCTAATCTCTGTGTCTATGAGTTTGACTATATTAGATACTTCATATACATTAATAACACAGTGTTTGTTCTTCTGTGACTGACTTATTTCACTTAGCCTACTGTCCTCGAGTTTCATCCATGTTGCTCAATATTGCAGAATATTCTTTTTTTTTAAATTGGATATTGCATTCCAAAGAAGACGAAAAAATGGCCAAGAGGTATGTGAAAAGATAATCAGTGTCATTAATCATCAGGCATATACAAATAGAAACCACAATGAGATAATACCACAACCTTGTTAGGATGGCTATTATTAATAAAAAATAAAGTTAAGTATTGGGGAGAATGGGGAGAAACTGGGACCCCTGTACTGTTAATGGAAATGGTGCAGCTTTATAGAAAACAGCATGGAGGTTCCTCAAAAACTAAAAGTAAAACTGCCTTATGATCCAGCAAGCCTACTTCTGGATATCTATCTAAAAGAACCGAAATCTTAATCTTGAAGAGATTTTTAGCACTGCTGTGTTCATTGCAACATTATTTACACTAGCTAAGCTATGAAAACAAACTAAATATTCATTAATTGACAGAAAGATAAAGAGTTATATTTGGAACAATAGGAATTAAACCTTTTTTATATTTACATTTCCTAAACGAATGCACTGAGATAAAGAATGCCTTAGTTTTGTTGATATCAAGCTACATGGAGCCATACTACAACATGTACCTTAACACGAGACTGACTACCAGTTAGAGGTGAAGACTGTTGTCCTTTACCAAAATTTATTTCTCCCATATTATATTAGAGAATTATAACTGGAGATATAGCCATCTAATAAGGCTGTTTCCCAGCCTGTTTACTGTATGATGTGGGCACAAAACTAATTTGTTGATAATAAAGTGAGTACAATTATATGTGAAAAAAGTAAATAAATAAAATAAAAAATAAAAAAACAATTATATATGAAAATTTTGGGTCTGACCCTGAAAACATGAGTTACTCTTTCCCCCATGTTGTGCTTCCCTTTTCACAGCCATGAAAGTGGACAATGGGAATTCCGGCTTTGGGACATCAGACAAGGCTTGTTTTCACTAAACTAACTGGACACTTGTCATTCATAAATTGACAATATATGTATAGGATTGTTACTAGACAAGGTGTTTTGTTTTATTGATCTGTATGTTAATTCTTACACCAATTTCACATTGTCTTTATTAGAGTTGCTTTATAGAAAGTCTCAATATCGGGTATGAGTACTTAATATTTGTTGTTTTTCATCATTGTACTGGATATTTGCATTTTTTAATTTTCCCATTTAAATGTTGAAATCAGATTGTCAATTTCTGACAAAATCATCAACTGGAAATGTGGTTTAAAGTATGTAAAATCTATAAATCAACTTGGGACCACATAAAATGATAAAATAATAAAATTTTTGATTCGTAAAGGCAACATATATCTTCATATATTTGTTTTTTTCTCAATTTTGCCATCAATTTTTATAGATTTTAGTATACACATTTTTCTCATAACCTATTTAATTATACCTAAACATTTCATATTTTGTTCTATTGTGAATTATGTCATTTTAAAATTTTAATATCCTGTTGCTCATTACTGTCCTCACATGTAAATTATTTTGCATATTGGCATGAAAAGTATTGATACTCTAAACTCACTTATTATTTGTAGTAATCCATTGTATAGTCTTCAGTTTTCTAGTCATTATGCTAGTCACATATAAAATACACAAATATGATACAATTATATTTCTGTTTTTTCAAAGTCTGTACTTTTTATTTCCTTTCCTTGTTTTATTGTATTTCCCAACATATCCAAAAATGTTCAATAAAAGAGATGATTCTACACCTTTGCCTTGATCAATCCAGTGAGAATGTATTCAGTCTTTTGCCATTATGTAAGATGTTAGGTATAAGTTTCTCACATATAGACTTTATCAGATTGAATAAATTTTATATTCTTTGGTAGTTTAGAGTTTGTAGTTAAATTTTGTATGTAATTTGGTAATATTTGACCAAGGAATTTTGCTTATGTGCTTATAAATGTACAGTGCTTTTTTTTCCTTAATTTTTAAGTCTGGTTTTGATCTCTGTACAATTTTAATTTCAGAAGTTAAATTAGAAAGGGTCCCTGACTTTGATGTTTTAAAAATTATTGTGTAGAATTTCCATTATTTGTTTATAATTATTTGTTAATCTCATATTTATTCATTTATTTTTTCAGTGATTTATCAAAATCATTGATACATATACAAATAATATGTATAATGTATCTACAAATATATATTATATACACACACAGATGGAGAGGGAAAGAGAGGAAGAAAGAAATACTGCAAGGTTGATTGCATTTTATATAAATGTTGCAATGCAATGTCACCAATCAATGTTTTAAAAATGTTGCCAAATAGTATAAGAAAAAATACTATTATATGCTCTGTTACTTAATCTTATCTACTTAGTGCTTTTTATTTGTTTAAGATTTAAAAACAGTAAATTCTATATGAAATTACACATACAATAAACAATATTTGCTGAAAGATTTGTCATCTCTGGATGTAGTAGCAGAAAAGAAATCTACTTCAACTGAGTTGGTGTTAGGCATAATATAACTTCTTAATTTGGAAATGTTGCACTAAAATTAAATTGAGAAAACTTTAAAAAATAAATGAACACATTTTGGTTGAAAATTTTAGTGAAGGCACTTAATATTTTATATACTGAGAAAAGAAGTACTTAAGTTTTCTCTTCATTTTGTTAGTTTTCTATTCCTGCTCTAATAAATTATCACTGAGTGACTTGGAACAACACAAATTATAATCTTACAGTTCAGAATGTCAGATGTCATACATGGGTCTTTCTGCACAGAAATCAAGATGTCAGTAGGGCTGAGTTAATTTCCTGTGGACCTGTAAGAGAATCCACTTTCTTGCCTGCTCCAGCTTCTAGAAGTCACTTGTTTGTTGTTGTTGTCGTTGTTGTTGTTATTTTGTTTTGTTTGACGCATGAGTGCCTTCTGCCATCTTCAGAGCCAGCAACATTGAGCCAAGTCCTTCTGATAATGCTAATTCTAACTCTGTCATCCTATTCTCTGATTTGCTTTCAAAAATGTGTGTAATTACCTTGGGCCCACCCAGATAATCTGGAATAATCCCCCTATTTTAAGGTCAGCAAAGTAACAACCTTAATTCTATCTGTAACTTTGATTCCCCTTTGCCATATATAAAAATACACACGTTTTAGGAACTAAGATGTAGATAACTTGGGAGCTCATATTTTCGTCTTACTAAAAGATTAAATCATAAATGGATAAATAATTTTAAAATTAAAATGATCACAGAAATAATAGGAAAAAAGCTATGTAAAACTCAAAAGAGTAAAAAAAAAAAAAGGAGTACTGCAATGATACAATAAGTGGAAGAGGAACAGAGAAGACGATTCTGTAGAGAAGGGTAACAGAAAAGAGGAGCAGACTTCACTCTAAATATTATGATAGAGTGAGAAACATTTCAAAATATGTTACAGTGTATCTGAAGATTGAATATATATTAATGAATATACTGCTACTTTTGATGATGATAATGATAATTGAGAAGTAAATGCTAACTTAAATAATAGTGATGGATGACTTAATTGACTCATGTAAATTACGTTATTCTTAATGAATTTATAATTATCACATTTTTCTATTATATTTCTATTAATAAGATTCTGCATATGTGCACTATATTGGAACTGTGGGTTTCATGTTTCATACTTTCTTTACTTCATCCTTTACAAATTACATGGAAACAGGAAAATAAAAGCATATTCTAAAATTTCTTTTTATATGTTTAAGCAGAAGAAACAACACCTTAGAATGTCCTTAAAACGGACTTTCTCCAAATTATCTAACTTGAACAAATCACTTAGCCTTTTCCAGTCCCTGCTATTGTATCTGTGAACATGGGAATAGCATAGTAAATTAACCCTCAATCAGTGACATCCCAGCAAGAAACATAGAACATACTCAAACTCAGTAATTGAAAGAGAGTTTAAGAAATTTTTGTTGTGATTAGAGTATAGCAAACTCAAAAGTTTCTATGACACGTAATTGGGAGTGGAGGGATGAGTAGATAAGGGAATATTCATACATACAGCTATGCCTAAAGGGACCAAATGACTCAGTTAACTTGGCCCTGAACAAATCTTTGAGTGAAGAGGGCCACCTGATAGGAATTCAGGAATTGCACCTTTGAGTCCAGGGTCACAGTCAGCTCTTAATAGGTGGGGAAACATATGAGCCTGACCTCACTCTCCACCTTCTCTTCAGTTGCCACAGGTACTCATTGCTTCCAATACTTAATAATTATGTGACCTTAACAATTTACCCAACTTCCTTGTGATCTTAATTTCTTTAATAATATGTTTATTTTGAGCTTTAAATGTATTCATATCTGCAACTTTATTAAAACTGTGATTGGTCCTTAATAAAACTCAGGAATTGCTGATTGCAATTATTATTAGAAACATTATCATCACACGTCTCTTGGTTATAGGGAATTGATTCAGAACACATCATTGGCATGTTTAGGGCATTAGATTGGAGAAAGGAGAGGTAAATAAATAGAAATAAAATAGTTTATTCAATATTGAGTAGTTAATATATGTCAGGAATTTTGTAGGCATTGTAAATAGTTAACGACACCGGGTACACTGGTAAATTAAAATTCAAGATGGTATATGGCCGAGTTGAACTGTGAACAAAGGCAGTTAAACTGGAATGTAAAATAATCAATTTTGTATTTTTCTAAGATAGCTGCAGAAACAGCTTATATGATGAATATAATGAAGGACAGAGTGACTTGGAAAATCGGTTAGCAAAATATATGACAGGCAAATCACATTCCTCTGTAACAAGAGGACAAATCATTGGCTATCACCAATCTGAGAGCGAACATCTGAAGGAAGGCATCAGAAAAAATTTAATCAAAGCACAAGTGTCATACATTTTTAAAGTATAGTTCTTCCTTCAGAATTATTAAAGCTCTTCTTTTGCCTTGAGAATTTCACACAAAATGAATTCATAAGAAGAATAAGGTATAATTCTTAGTTTCTTTTGTGAGCTATATTGATAGGGAGGATTCATTTATACTGCCAATGCATTATTTCACAAATCTCTCATTTGAACATTTCCAGTAGAATAGAAAGTTTAAATTAACTATATTGTTACTTAAAAATGAATTTGATTAATATGTGCTATCTTTAGAGTCTTAAAGGATCTGTATAGTTTCACATAAGAAAGATGGTCCTTGAGACTTAAAAAAAAAAAAAATGTAATCAAGTAGAGGGTGAAATTCTTCGTGCCTCACTCTTCACTTGGTTTCTGCATTTTGTATGCGAAAACCAGCTCACATACATACATGTAACAGAGGGCTTATAAAAGAGTATATAATGCAAAGAATCCTATTTCTTGGAAGGTTGTATGTGGTTGTTTGTCAAAAGTTATAATGCCGTTAAAGAGAAACACATTGTATAGCACAATACAAATTATTATGATGCAGTGTGGAATAATGAAAAAAGAGGTAGCTTGGATATAATCAGCCTGAGTTTTAGTCTTTCCTGAGGCTTCAGGGATTTAACATAGTGGTTTACTTATGAGGATCCTAAAGCTAGACGGTGGAATTTGAATCATGTTTCCACAACACATGCCTATATGTGACAAACATGAGCAAGTTATTTTTCCTGATTTCATCTCAGTTTTCTCATCAATAAAATTGTCACGATGAGCATTTAATATAAAACACAGTAAGACTTCTTTTTAAAAATATTTAGTAAGTGCCTGTCAAGGTTGCTTTCATTATTGTAATTATTAATATAAATATTTTAGTATCCTATTTAGAAGTTTAAGTTATGGAGGCCTCCTCCCCTCCACAGATGCTCTCTCTCTCCATCACGGACTGCCTTTGTTTTCTTAGACAAGTCACATAACCCTTAAGCAATGTGTCTTCATTGTGAAGTGAATATAAAGGGATTCCTAATATTTAATATCTTCACAACTGTCAAATTATCTAGTGATTAGAAAAGAAAAAAAACACAACCTCTTTGCTATCAGTGTTGCTGGTATTTTAAGAGGAACTTGTGAAGAAGCTGTAATGCTCCCTGAAGTTGGCAAATCTGCTGGGACTTGACTTTCTACTCAAAGTAAATTCTGAGGCTCTGGTCGTCTGTGGCACGTTATTCATCGCCTGATGGATGACTCAATGTTTAAATGGTAAGGTCATTGTATGCACACATACATGCACACAAGCACACACACACTATAGAGCCACAATTAATTTGTTTTGCAGACTTGGGGTATTTTGTAGATTTTTTTTTTTTTTTTTTTTTTT
>NW_016817159.1:381785-383717 GCF_001698545.2 Rhinopithecus bieti | reverse complement strand
TTTTTTTTTTTTTTTTTTTTTTTTTTTTGTAGTGAAGCTGTGGTATTAAAACTGAAAAGTTAAAGGTAAAATGTAACAGTTTGTCACAATTACGTTTCATATTGGCAGGTGTTCTGAACTTTCTGTTTGATAACTAGACATATAAATTTCAGTTCTTAAAGCTTTGCAGCCAATTTAAGGGCTCATTTATTTCACTGACAGCAAGATGTATGTGCAGCCTAACATACTGGATGTCTGGGGCCAAAATCGGCACTTCGTTGCTTGCTTGTCTCACAGGGAGTAAATAGTAGCAATTTTTCAGCATAGGCATGCTAGCACAAGGTGTTTAGCAAATAAATGAGCATAAGATGACCTGTGGTGTCCTGAAATTACTAAAATTCATGAATAATAAAATGATCTATAGATTGTTAGCAGAGGGCTACGGCACAGGCTAATTTGCAGCCAGTGAAGCTTTACAGGATAATTTATAACTTTTGAAAATTTAATGACTTCATCAATTTTTACCTATTTTTTACCAATATAATCTCCTGAATACCACTTTCAGCTATGATTTCCTCATAAGAAAATATCTAAGTCACCTACATGTTTAGGTTATTAAAATTAAGGTGGCTTTATTTATTTAGATTTCTTGATTGTTTTATATAATTCTGACAATAATAAGGAATAAAATTTGAGTGGGTTTTTGTGTGTTTTTTTAATAAGAAAATTTGTACAGAACAAATATTTAACGATTCTATGAATAGAACTTTGCTATGACATACTACTTAGGTAGTTTGTTGCTATAATTTTGGAGCATATTATTTCACTTTTGACAATTACATTTTTTATGTTAAATTCAAGCTGCAACACCAAATCATTTTTTCTTTGCAAACATCATGAAAAAAAATTACTTAAAAATAGAAATATATACGCACTCTTACACTAAACACTACTTGGGTAATATTTTTTAGTTCTTTTAAAACTATAAATAATACTTGAGTTTTAGCTTTATGTTCACCTTCTAAAGACATATGATTTCTTTAAAATTCCAGGATGTGCCACTATGTGTGTTTTGTTTCACAATATATTTACATTTTATAGTTAAGTGCCTTAGATCAGTTATTAGATTGCATATAGATTACGGCTTTATGAGTCTATTCATTATTTTTATTTTCTGAATTTTCTGGTGGCTAAAACTTTTATATCATGGTCACAAATATGAATAATACAATTTTTATAGACAGAATGTTGTATAGACTTTTCTCAATAATGTAGAATTTATTCAATGAAGGTAAATCTGGTTATGATGTGGAGCAAAGAGTATTTTTCTACACTGTCTAAACAGGTTAGACAGCACATAAAGTGATATAGGCATTATCAAAATGGAACATGTATATAAAGCAATGAAACCATTCTAATCTGTGATACACAAAAAAGTTGAGTGTAATTTGAAATGTTTGCAGTTGTATTTAGAATAGTGATACTACATAACTGTGGTATGTTGGTGTGTAGACGTACAGTTTATACTGTACATATTTTTAATGACAAGTATTTGTTTTTCTGAATTGCTCTTACCTTTTCTACTAGCATTTAATATAATGGAAGGAACATAAGAAATAAAGTAGTCCAGGCCAGGCGAGGTGGCTCATGCCTGTAATCCCAGCACTTTGGGAGGCCGAGTCTGGTGGATCACGAGGTCAGGAGATCGAGACCATCCTGACCAACATGGTGAAACCTGTCTCCACTAAAAATACAAGAAATTAGCTGGGTGTGGTGGTGGGTGCCTGTAGTCCCAGCTACTCCGGAGGCTGAGGCAGGAAATGGTGTGAACCTGGGAGGCAGAGCTTGCAGTGAGCAGAGATCGTGGCACTGCACTCCAACCTGGGCGACAGAGCTAGAAAGAAAGAGAGACAGAGAGAAAATGAGAGAAAGAGAAGGAAGGAAGGAAGGAAG
>NW_016817159.1:369906-379012 GCF_001698545.2 Rhinopithecus bieti | reverse complement strand
ATATATATATATATACACACACACACACACACACACATACACATATATATTATATATAAACACAAATGCTTGGCCATCTAGAATAGGTGAATAAAGACACGTTTATAAAACTGCATGTCTTTGTTGATATTGTAACCTCTCTTATTTTTCTTACAGTAACTTTAAAAAGTGAGAATATTAATGTTCTCATATTCTGACTCCCTTAAATATCCATTGTTGATGGGCATGAGGTCAAAATAACAAGGGATCAAAAATATGGTCGAAGTCCTGAAAGATAATATCAATATTGTAATTTTCCAAAACCTGAAGTTTGCTGAAGGTACCCTTATCTTATGTTGGCCCAAAGTTCCACATTTTAAGTTTAGTAATTATTACTAAATAACATTTAGTAATTCACCATGATATTTTCAGTTAGTAACTTCTGTTTTAGCTATGATTAGTTTATTTTAAAAGTGGAAATCATAATACAAAATCCATGTGCAAATCCAGTAGAAAAGGGAAAAATTGTAGTCAGGCCTTGTTGAAAACAGGGAACAGGAATTTATATGCCCCAGAGCTTCACGATCTTTCTGTGAAAGATTTAAGGTTGACCTTCACTTTTGCCACTGGAGGAAAAGGTGACATTATTTTCTTGGTTTCAATTTGAGGGCTATCTAAAATAGGACCCTTCCTTAGTAGCCATTTAACTTCCAACATAATTGTGTCCTTGTAAACTCTTGGTGTTGTTATATTTATTTTTATACAAAATTGCCTTTTAGAGTCTCAAAATGTCATGCCTCAGAAATGATATGTTTATTAGTTGCTGATTATTAATTCTAGTATTAGATTTGCACTAAATTACCACCGTAAACAGAAGATGAGGATGTGATATGTTAACAGGGAAACTGGGATAATTCATTTAGCAATTTACTACTTAAAAACAAAACAAAAGAACTCTGTTGGTTATATGTTTCATACCTTCATATACATTGCTTTTTAAGTTAAGGTATGTGTCTTTCCCCTCATGATCTCTGAGTTCCCACTGACCTTATCTCTTTTATTTAAAAAAGTATTTTTATTAGCTAGTTGATGAACACATAATTTTTAAAGAGTTCTCATTCTAATTTTATGAATATTCAATAAAATATATTATATTTCCAAATGCTAATAATTATTTTAGCAAATTACTTTAAGCTTATGTATACATTTTTATGTGAGAGCAATTTAATAAGCTAATGCTCACATAAACATAAGTTAATGTGCATACGTAAAATTATAAAAGTTGCAACATAACATTCATTGCTATTTTAAAAAATAGTTATCTATGCATTTTACAGCTCCTATATTTTTGTCATCTGATAAAGGCTTGTATTATAGCAACATCTGAAGATATATAACAAATAGTGCTAAAATAAAGAACAATTTTGGGGTCCCATTTTGAGCTATTCAAATTAACATCTCTTTGGAAACCATCAATTATAAATCATATAAAGATAGTCATGAATTACCTTGAGTTTCCCTATCTGCAGGATTAGCTATTTTTGGCCTCCCCTCAAAATAATTATTTAATTTAAAACTCCAGAGTTTGTCAACTTCTGTTACTCTTTAAACAGGTTACTTATGTGCCAAGATACCAATCTCCTTAGTTTTCCCATCTCTGCAGGCCCTGGGCTGGTTCCTTGATGTGTGTAAGAAAGTATTTCAGTTTTCCACAGCCTGGTATATAAACATTATTATTTTCTATGTATAATCCGCTTCTTACCACACCTCCTGCTCAGAAAAAAACGAAAAAAAAGATGTTGAGGATTACCTTTTTAAGCTATGTGTAAATTGAGTGACACTGAGAAACAATTTTGCTAAGCTGGCAAAAATGGTGTCACAGGATTGACAAGGAGGGAGAAGAATCCATCAGTCTGTCTGGAGATTATGGTCCCTTTTTCCACATCTACGTGTTTATTTCTAAGAGAAGGTATTTATAAGCAGTTGCAGAGTTAAAGCAGGTTAAATTTAATGGTTTTTACATTTTGACTGACACTTATTTTGTACACAACAAATATTCTTTTCCTTATCCTGCCATTTTAAGTAAAATATGTTGTATTTGGTTTGGAAGGTTTAGTGGTTTCTTTGAGGACAGGTGATATCTTGGTGCAGTTCGTGGGTGGAAGAAAGGCCAGTAAAAATTATCATATGTAAGCGCCATTTAAATTCTCTCTACTCTGCAAGTTGAGGGGAGATAATGAATCATTTATTCACCAGATTAAACCTAAGATTTGCAACATGGAACTTTCTCTAAGTGAGGCTGGATCCCACTTTTTTGCCCTTTAAAATGTCTTGGATATATTTACAGAGCTTTTATTTTAATCTAGGAAAATTTGAAATTTAAAACTTTCACCAATTTTCTGGCTTATTGATGAATCTTTGGGTTAATTATTTCCCTTTGACAAGCTGCATTGATAACTTCACCTATGAAAAGAATATTCATAAATGCTGGATAATCATAATAATTGAAATAAACCAATGAATTACACTTAGAAAATTTAGCAATGTTCTTGGAATTATTCTTAGGAACACCCAATTGCCTTCATGCTGATTAACCATACGAGCGACATGCAGGTACCAAAAGTACTTTTAAAAGTTTTATCTTGTTTGAAAGTAAGTAAATGATAGAGATGCAAAGTGAGTATGCATGGCAATTCTTTCAGTCACAGGGTTCAGTGATTTGTCCCACAAAAAAATATGGTGTTTACATCCCTTTGTCCTCCAGTTAGTCTTCTTCAGTGAAATTAACTTATGCATACCTCTAAATGAC
Source organism: Rhinopithecus bieti (assembly GCF_001698545.2). Classification (NCBI taxonomy): domain Eukaryota; kingdom Metazoa; phylum Chordata; class Mammalia; order Primates; family Cercopithecidae; genus Rhinopithecus; species Rhinopithecus bieti. Next base: position 376,224 of record NW_016817159.1, on the reverse strand, counting down.
TCCTTGCATTTTAAATTATACCTGATGTTTGGAAAACAGAAGTTTGTCCTACCTTTTTGTTGTTGTTGTGGTTGAGACAAAGTCTTGCCCTGTCAACCAGGATGGTGGGCAGTGGTGCAATCTCAGTTCATTGAGATCTCCATGTCCTGGGCTCAAGGGATCCTCCCACCTCAGCCTCCCCAGCTTCTAGGACTACATGGGTGCACCACCATGCCCAGAAAATTTTTTTTTTTTTTTTTTTTTTTTGTAGAGATGGGATTTCACCATGTTGTCTAGGCTGGTCTCAAACTTCTGAACTCAAGGGATCTGCCTGCTTCAGCTTCCTAAAGTGCTGGGATTACAGGTATGAGCCACCATAATGTCCTAACTTTGACAAGTTGTCATTTGCTATCTATTCAACTACTTTCCTTTTCTCTGGCATAGGGCCAAAAGCTCCAAGCATAAACGTTCCTCTTTATTGATCGTAACAGAGGAGTTATGCTTCTATTTGTAAATCTTTATATTCTCATTCCTGAAGTCTCCATGTGTTTTTTCTCTCCAGGCTGGGAATGAAGCAGTGACATCATGTCACACTTCCCTTGAAAGGTGGTAACAATATAGTCATGACTGTTTAACTTAAGTGCACTTTTCTCAAATCTTCAGCAACCATCTTTCTATAGCCAAGAGAAAGGTGATGACGTGGGTGAACATGTCAGTTTCTTACTCTACCCTGAACATTATAGCACCTTCCTTTTGAATCAGTTACCTTGGTACTTTGTACCTGTTTATTTTTTTTCAAGGCTGTGGCCTTAGTGAAAGTGAGAATGAAATCTCTACACATGTAAAATGATAAATTATACCACATGCCTTAATATGCTATTAATATTTAAAGGTCATTGTAATGAATTACATGTAGTTTTATAAAACTTTCACCATTCCCTCCTTTCTTAAATTTCTCATTTCTCAAGCATAAAAGAAAAAAAAAAAAAAGATTTTGACCTTGAGATTACAGCACCATATGTTACAGAAATAAAAGCAGCTTTTACAGTGTAGCTGGTAGCCTCTTCCTGAAGTAACCCATGTCCAATCACTCCTTAATACAGGAGTGAAAGAGCCTGGCCTCCATGTTTCAATTCAAAACAGCTGTAAAAAACCATTCCAGCTGCAGAACATAGAGGCAAGTTGAGGGCTTTTGTGAGACCTTTTCACAGTTCACATCCAATCTCTGGCCAATCCTGAGTCTTCCCTTTGCTGTCCTCAGAGAGAGAAATCCTAAATTGACTCTCTAATCAACCTCCTGTATGTTAGGCCTCTCACTTGCTTCTTCGAGAGCCCAAACAGTGGCATACAGTCAGTGATCACAAAATACAAACCGTACAATACTCGCAGATGAGGTTAAAGAAAATCTTTAAATGATTTGAGAAGGACTCTGAGAATATCAATCAGAATGGGTACTAAGGGAAAGCAAATCACTGTACCATCTATGTTAAAAGTTTAAAATGTATCATTTTCTTTAAAAAGTATACTGAAAACAAGCATAAACAACGTAATATGTGAAATGTTATGATAGAATATATGGTCCTAAATTTCAGTAGTTATTTCAATGCAATATAAGTGAGAATATATTCTCTGTCACGAAGATATTTAAAGTAGTAACACAGCTTTGGAAGTCAAAATTGACTGTATTTACATAAAAAAACACTCAAAACCGTAACATGTTACAAGTGAATACATGATGATTTTAATGTATAAAAACACAAAAATAACATCCATATCTTGGATCACCCAAAGTAAAAGGATTTCAGAAAGAAAAAAAAAAATCACTGTTGCCTATAAAATTTTTCCTTGCTTCATGATGTTTTCTTTTCTTGAAATATGTTTGCAGTTCTAGGTTTATATATTTCATGAATAGATGAATAGAGGTACATCCTTTAAAAACGAATAGCTCTTGGGCCAGGTGTGGTGGTTCATGTCCGTAATCCCAGCACTTTGGGAGGCCGAGACGTGAGGACAACTTGAGGTTAGGAGTTTGAGACCAGCCTGGCCAACATGGTGAAACTCCGTCTCTATTAAAAATACAAAAATTAGCAGGTTGTGGTGGCACAGGCCTGTAATCCCAGCTACTCAGGAGGCTGAGGCAGGAGAATCACTTGAACCTGGGAGGCAGAGGTTGCAGTGAACTAAGAGTACACCACTGCACCCCAGCCTGGGCAAAGAGCAAGACTCCATCTCAAAAAAATAAAAATAAAACAGCCTCTACTTTTGCTCATTAATGTTATGAGCCCAAGTTTTAAGATACAAATATATATAAATTAAAATTAATACAATAGCTTAAACTTCACCTGTTTACCAAGCTTACATTACCTGTGGTGCCCTTTTTAGAACTGACAAAATGTGCTGAGACTAGAGGAAGAAAATTATTGCCTATTTCACTCTCCGTCCCCAGTCCTTCTCATTGATACCTTCAATAAAACAACTCTGATGAAAGCCAATCTACTAAGAGAGCTTGCAAAAATGATATAAATGAAGCAGACTATACATACATATACACATTTAAATGCATCTAATTTATAAAATAGAATGAACAAACAGCTAATAGAAGTTTCTTAGAATAAATAAAATAAGATGTAAATGGTATAGCATAAAGTAACTTATTTAAATTGATGACTTCTATTACTGTATTACTCTACAGTAGTACAGTAATACTCCACTCCTCCTGGTAGTTTAACCACTACTACCCACCAGGTGACCAACACGAACAAATATCTGCTTCACTCCCATCTTGCTTTTTCTGTATGTTTTCGTATTTCAGTTAATTTCCAAAAGACCTAGTCCTTATTATCTTAGAAAAATTGATAATTATTTCAGCTGACCTTGAATATTATAGCCTTTATGTTTAAAGTCCTTGACTCATCCAAATTGTGAGCTAACACTTTTCAGTTACTTTCTACTCTGTGGACCTAAATGAAATGTTAAGGTGTTGAAATACAAACCCACCTGATAGGAATTATTTTAAGTTTACTTTAGACGCAATGCAATGAAAAGATAATTAGAAATAAATGGGATTTCCTAGGAAGCCATTTCATTTTAAAGTGACCTTAGAAAACATTTCTACCTTTCTGACTTAAAAAATCCTTTTTGCATGAGGTAATACAGTAACCGTTCTCTCTACTTCAAAGGAATACTGTAATAATTGAATGAAACATTGGGAACTCCATTAGTCAAGTTTCTCCAGAGAGACAGAACAAACAAGATGAATAAATAGATTAAGGATAGAAATATGTATAGATATAGATATAGATGATATAGATATATGAGAGATAATTCATTATGAAAATTTTCTCATGCAATTATGGAGGCTGAGAAGTCTCATGGCAGGCTGTCTGCAAGCTGGAAACCCTGGAATGCCAGTAGTGTGGTACAGTCTAAATCCAAAAGCCTCAGGATCAGGGAAGCCCACAGTGTAACTCTCAATACATTGCCCAAGGTTTGAGAACCAACCAAGAGTTGGAGGAGGAGGCACTGGTGTGAGTTCCAGGGTTCAAAGGCCAGAAAGCCTGGAGTTCTGATCTTCAAGGGTAGGAGAAGGGTTTCCCAGCTCCAAAAGAGACAGAGATAAAAATTCCCCTTTCCTCCTCTTTTTTGTTCTATCTCGACCCCTAGGAATTGGCTGGTGCCTACCCACATTCAGGGTGAATCTCCCCAGCTCAGTCCACCAATTCACATATGAATCTCCTCCGTGAACACCCTCACAGATACACGGAAATAATGCTCTACTAGTTTTCTAGGTATTCCTTAACCCAGTCAAGTTGACACTTAAAATTAACCATCAGAGAGACCAAGAGGCTTAAGTACTATACATTATTTGCCAATTCAGTATATGATCATGACTACTGATGCTCAGAATCATTTAAATATATCTGACAGAAAACTCTGGGAAACCTTTTATTAACATTAGCAAGGCTTAATTAATTCTATAGAAATCAAGTGGCTTTACAACCTTCCTTTCAACTTGCTCTCCTCCCACCAAAGAGAAATAAATACACAGGATAGCACAGCTCTAGCAATATGGGTTTTTGTTTGTTTGCTGTGTTTGAAATTTTTAATTAATTTAAGCTTGCTGAAATTTAATTTACAGAAATAATACATCTCTTTTCCATTACATGTTCTCCTCTTAAAAATGTTTGTTGGCCATATGTGGTGGCTCAAGCTTATAATCCCAGCACTTTAGGAGGTCGAGGTGAGAGGACTGCTTGAGACCAGGAGTTTGAGATCAGCCTGGGCAACTTAGTGAGACCCCATCTCCAAAAAAAAAAAAAAAAAAAATGGATGGGCATGGTGCACAGGTGCATGTTGTGGTCCCAGCTACTTGGGAGGGTACAGTGCCAGGACTGCTTGAGCCCAGGAGATTAAGGCTGCCATGAGCCATGATTGCACCACTGCACTCCAGCCTGGGTAACAGAATGAAATGAGACCCTGTCTCAAACAATAGCAACAACAATAGCATAACCAAAAATATAGAAAAGAAAAATAATTACTTGTAGAATCAATGATAGAAATTTATATCTAAGAGAATGATGCATTTTATGAGCTCAGTTGATCAATTTATTTTTCTTTCAATTTTTAAATCAATAAAATTAGAGTGTATTATAAATAGAAGTAAAATCTGATAGTATTCTTATGACTTGTATTTTGTGATATGTAAGAATTCACAAATGTAAATTAGAAATAATTTTGGAAATAAAGTTAAATGGCAAACACCTACACACTAAATTTTGCTTTGAGATCACATATATAATATAAAAAGAAAAAAGAAATACATGGATAAGAAAAAATTTGAAGAAAAAGTATTATTTCTAACAACTACTGTAATACATTGAGATCTGAAAAGTGCATGAGAAACATTGTAAAAAGAAAGAGCTTATGGTAAAACAGAAAACAGAGAGGCAAAACTTGTTCTGGTCCTGCCAAGTATATACATGCTCATACTAGTGTTTAGTATTTTTCAGTAAGAACTTTGACTTTGCCTGATATTTCCTCATACTCAGATTCAGGTTTTTCATTTTAGGTAAGTATATTAGGTTGTGGTGGTGTCTTCAGGTTTCTTTCTCCATTGTAAAGTTAGTTTTTCCTTTGCAATTAGCAAGTACTAGAAAATACTGGAGAATATGTAAGTATCTTGGTATTCTTCACATTTTAACCAATGGTTTTAGTATCCATTGATGATAGGAATTAATCAATAAGTCATTTTCATGAAAGTTGCAAAATAGTGATTTTCTAACTCCAGTATTGCCTTAATTTTTGTTGGCATGTTACTCTAAAGAAGTACTAATTTCATTATTTTAATTAAAGAGTCTTTGTATTATGTGCTAAGATTTCAGAGATTACTCAACCCTCGTAACTTTTCTGTTTAGTGCATGTGTTTAGGCTCATTTGGAGCTCAAAATAGTTCTGATAGAATTTTATCGCAATTTTCTACTTACAAGTGATTTGAGGTCTATGATCTTTATGTTTTTTTTATTTATGAATGATCAGGTAGCTTTTGTATAGACCTAATAGTTCTTTTTTTTTTAATGTAGCTATTTTGGAAAATGCATGGAATGATTTTGGTTTGTGACTGCTACTTTCTACAGGTTATAAAAAATAAAAATATTTTAAAATACTATTAAAATCCTGGTTTCCAAATGACTATCTTATTTCTGATAAGTTTATATGAATATTTGGACTAAACATTGAAAGCAATCTAAAAAATAAATTATATAAATAGTGTTTTATAAAATTTTAAAAAAGCAGGAAGTGAAATTGAATTTTATCAACTATTCTGAGCAATCATCAAAATAATTATACATTTAATATGCTAATGTAATGGATTATATTGCAATGTTTTCTAAAATTGAATCTTACTTGAATTACTCAGCTAACATTTATTTGAGGTGTTTATTGTTTTGCTCTAAGTGCCTGGAATTTCTCCTTATTCACATTGTATTTGCCAGAATTTAGTATGGCAGTTTATTTTTATATTTGAAAACCAACTGTAATTTTAAGTCTTTTCCTTGCCCTTGAAAAAAATAGATAATATCTATATGGTTCTTCCTAATTGTTGGAAAAAAAGCAAAACTTCACTTGTGAAACGGCAGTCACCCATTTAGCTTTGTGTTTACTTGTTTCCTTTGCCTAATTATCTAACTTTCTTTCATCAATATTTCATGTGCAAATTATCATTTCTTACTGAACAAAATTTGGTTGTTTTTACTTTTTTAACATATATTCAATTTCATTAAAGTTATCAAATGTATTAGCTGAGGATATTCACAGAATTTGACTTTTTGTCGATCTCTG
>NW_016817159.1:304396-369595 GCF_001698545.2 Rhinopithecus bieti | reverse complement strand
GAGACGGAGTCTCGCTCTGCTGCCCAGGCTGGAGTGCAGTGGCCGGATCTCAGCTCACTGCAACCTCCACCTCCCGGGTTCACGCCATTCTCCTGCCTCAGCCTCCCAAGTAGCTGGGACTACAGGCGCCCGCCAGGTCGCCCGGCTAGTTTTTTGTATTTTTAGTGGAGACGGGGTTTCACCATGTTAGCCAGGATGGTCTCGATCTCCTGACCTCGTGATCCGCCCGTCTCGGCCTCCCAAAGTGCTGGGATTACAGGCTTGAGCCACCGCACCCGGCCTGATCTCTGCTTTATTTTATACTATTTCTAATTCATTATGCTATAAAGTGGTTGTTTTGCCCATTCTTTTGTCAGCATTCTTATTAATATCAAATGAGGGAGAAAGAAAGACAAGGAATCTTAAAGGTATTCATGTACTTTTAAAATACATTGTTTTTTCATAATTTTATTTTATGTTACACTTTTTTCTAGTTTATTAGGGTATATCCTAAATCAATATATTAATGGCAAATTATCAAATAATATATAAATTTTTTGTGTTCAAGCTTGCTGCATCAGAAACCCTTCTACAACTTTTCTCTCAAATTTTGAATTGTTGTATTTACATTTTTATTTCTTTATTAGAGAGTAAGTTCAAGTTATTCCCAACACTTTATAGGAATCAAATACTGTTTGATTTTCAATAAAAAATTTTTAGTCAATGAAAACATAGATAAGTCAAATGACTTTTATTTTCTAAGATCCCAGAGCCAGTAGCATGGATGATAGTGTACACAGAGGCAGCCTCAATAAAGATATATCTCTATGTGATTGTTTTCTTTTGAGGCGATTGCCAATAACTTTTATGGCTGCAAGCTGCTTTTTAAAATAATATAGCTAGATTTACAAGATAGATTTACAATATAGCAAGATATTGTAATGCCAATAGCCTTTCTGACAAATGACACTGGTACAACTGGATATCCATAGGCAAAGGAATAAATTTGAAACCTACCTCATGCCATCAGTGATTTCAATATACAAACTGAAACTATGAAACTTTTAGAATACAAAATAATTATAAATATTTGTGATCTTGGATTAAGAAATAGTTTTTCAGAGATGGTTCCAAAGCACAAGTAACGAAAGAAAAAATATAAATTGAATTCAAAATTAAAACTCATTTGTGTTTCAAAGGACACTATCAAAAAAGTGTGAAGACAATCCACATAATAGGTCAAATCATATCTGACAATCATCTAGTATCCAGAATATCTTACCACTCAATCATAAAAACAAATTGCAGAATTTTTAAAAAAACAAATTGCAAAATATTTGAATAGACATATTGGCATGGACGATATACCCAATAACATTGAAAGCATCTGAAATCATATGTTCATATTAACATTTGTATATGGCTCTTCATAGCAGCATTATTCCCAATAGCTAATATTAGCCAAGAGCTGAGAGAAGGAGAATGGAGAACAAATGGTACCTGGTAAAGTACTTCTTTTTGGTGTGATGAAAACGTTCTAAAATAGAAAATGGTGATGGTTGCACAATCGGTGAATATATCAAAAGTTCTAAAAATGCTGAAACTCACTAAAATGTATACTTTAAAAGGTAAATTTCTTTTTTTTTTTTTTTTTTTTTTTTTTTTTTTTTTTTGTTTGTTTGTTTTTGAAGTGGAGTCTCACTCCAGACTGGAGTGCAATGGTGCGATCTTGGCTCACTACAACCTCCACCTTCCAGGTTCAAGGGATTCTCCTGCCTAAGTCTCCCAAGTAGCTGGGGCTACAGGTGCGTGCCACCATGCCTAGCTAATTTTTTGTAATTTTAGTAGAGACAAGGTTTCACCGTGTTAGCCAGGATGGTCTTGACCTCCTGATTTCGTGGTCCGCCCATCTCGGCCTCCCAAAGTGCTGGGATTACAGGCGTGATCATATATGAATTTAAAATGTGGGAAAATATAGAATTTTGTGTGTGTGTGTGTGCACATATATGTGTATGACTGCTAAAAGATCTGCAACCTAGAAATCCGATCACTATCACTTGGAATCACTACCTGCAGATGTTTGTGGAAGTTGTGGAAACTGAGATTTCAAAGTGAAGTATAAAGAAAACGTGTGGAGGTTTTAGGTACAGACTTTGAAAAACATCCACACTTAATAGGGAAAAGAAGGAAAAAGAAGCAAGAAAACTTTCTGTGAGAAACCCTACATGACGTTTCACCATAGACACCTATATGTGTAACCCGCCCTGAGCACTAGTCAGTATGAAAGGTGCCCTTCTTTTGTAATCCAAATGGTCATCTCGAACTCCTCAATGTGACCTTATTAACAGTACACACTTAGGTTAATCATTTATTCATCTTATGATTCTCTTAATTTGTCAACATAAATCTGCAGTCCATTTTCTATGTGTGTTCTAAGTAGTGTTCTATCCACTAAAAATCCAGGATTCAAAGAAAAAAATCTCTCCCTTTCATGGAGGTTACATAGCAGTGAGGGTGGCAAGCCATATATAAATGTATATAAAAAAGTCTACAGTGTTTCAGATGGTCATTAATGTTATGAAGAAAAATAAAAAGCGGAATGGATAAGGATACTGGGGTCATAATGGGAGGCTAAGGTTTTCGTTTACTTTTGAATTTACCTTCAAAAAAAGGGTGTAATTTTAAATATAGATATCAAAGGAGGTCTAACTAGAATGATATATTTGAGTAAAGACCTGAAGGTCATAATGGTGCAAGACCAATGAGTTTTTTGGGGAAAGACTTTTTTTTTTCAGGCACAAGAACAGAATGGTATAAATGCCTTGAGGCAGAAACATTCATCTAACAAATCATAACTTGGAATAAAAACACTCTGCTTTGTATAATCTAATGCAATATGCTCAATCAATTAATCTTCAAAGTACTGTATTATCATACTTTATTTGCACTTGGGTGAATCCATGGTTTGTGGTTCATGTATCATCAGACATAGCTTTTTAAGGGGCAGTTTTCAGATTATCAAATGAAATTATACATGGATTTTGTGTGTTCTATACTGCTGTATGCTCACATATTCAATTTCTCTAAGCATTAATGATTATTGAAAGTCTAGGTACTTTTCATAGGTTCTCTCACAAGTTTTATTTTTTTCCCTCTCTGGAGGAGTAACAGGTATTTGTGATATGAGCCTTATTGCATAATCCTTATTTATAACAATGGTATAACAATTTTGTGGCATTCTTTGTCATCAATAATATTACACAATACGATTTAAAAATGAACTTCATTTATACATTTATATTGAAATATAAGCAATTGATAATATATGAATTAAGCATATTGAATTAGTATTTTTATTAATCTAAACAACATATTACCTGTCTTTGCTTGCATTCTTCATGATTTAATGTAATTCAATATAACATTATGGAAAATATAAGGATAATGCTGTTTTCACAAATTATTTCTCTTCTAGTGTTCAGTAATAGCAACATTAACTTTTTGCAGTTTTGACAGCTACATTAGGCAGTGAGTAGCTTATCTACAGCAAACTACAAAGGTAAAAATCATAAAGTAATTTGCTACCACTGAATAGTTTTTAAGTTGTTTGCTTTTATATGTAAAATTAATTAAACAAACAAGATTGAAAGTTGACACACTATGGGTTTTATTTCTTTTGCCTAATGTAGCATATTATTTGTATCTAAAAATAATACTCTGTTGTAATTTCCTTTTATTTTCTCCTTTTAAAATATCTGAAAGTTTAGTTAACTACATCTGGCATTAAGTGATTTTTCCCCTAGTAATGTGTTCTGTTTACAGACCTGATACTTTCATATATCATATAAAACTCAGTTTGTCATAACTAAACCAGAAATATTTTGCTATAATGAAAATGCTATGTACAGTTTGAATTTTGCAGACATTAAAAGAATAAAATGAAGCTAGTTGTAAGACATAAATTGCTTGCATAAGAAACTTGAAGGTGCTATTGATGCAGAGAGAGAAAAATAATTTTCTATGGCAGGTGTTCCACTGATACTTGCATTGGTTAAACATAATTTATTCATATATCATTCTTTCATCATACTTCATGATGATAAACACATTTAGGGTAGAGTGCCATAAATAATTATACATTTTAAAGGAAACTGAATTTGCTGCTTTGTATTATGGCAACGTTTCATCTGCTTAAATATTGTTTTGTAAAAAGTACATGGCTTTTGTTAACAAAAGCCCTAATGATTAGTTGTTGAAATCACTTACGATTGTTGAGGTTGTGGTAGATATCCTAAAAATATTTTGTTAGCTCATATGAAAGATGAATGCATCTATAAGAACTATCATGTTATCTTCTAAATTCATATGATTTTGTTTCTGATGCTTTATAAATATCCTTAGGATTATTAATTTAAGTTCCAGCTACTGAATAAATGGCATTTAATAGCTGTGTGGAGAAAAACATATGCTTAATTAGTAGAAAAAATAAGCAAAAATGTTTACTATTAGGAGATAATAATTCAGTTAGTTCTATATTGCTTGGGCAGCTCTTCAAAAATAAGAAAATAACTTATTTTACCAGAAAACAAAATGTAGAAATCCAAAATTTATTTTTTTTTTGAGTTATTAACATAGTGGGTTATTCCCCTAGTGAGTAACTAAATTTAGTCGGATAGCATTTAATATCTACTTTTACTCAAAAGTTTTCCAAGTAAACTTTTAAAAGCCCTTATGTAAATCATTTAATATCATTTTAGTAATGCTAATAATTTTACTTTTAACTTGCATTATATTGCCACTAGGTGGAACCAGTAAACTTTATTATTTCTTCTAATACATTTTGTCCTATATGTATATACTGATAATCTCTTCAACTAAAAATTCTAGAAATATTTCAATACTCAAATCCCTCAACTCTGTGATAGGCATCAAAAACTAATTATCAATCTAACAATACTGAGACGAAATACTTGAGCAAAATAAACAACAAGTATCATCAACACAAAAAAAATGAGTAATTTAAAGATATCAATAAAGAATATGCAGTTTTTGAACAATGAAGAGAAAAAAATCAAAATTAGAAACTGTACTGACCTATTTATTTATCAATATTAAATTACATCTTGGTAGAAATATGTTAAATGTACCAAAATAGATATATACCAATTTCTTGACTTACTAATATTTATTGGGAATCATTAAATCTTAGATCAAACGTATTTTGAATGTTTCCATATAAACATTATTGCTGGTGACCAACATAATCAGGTCGTTTATAATTTCCATTTGTGTTGGCACTTTATTTCTCATATTAATGTTTTTGTCTGGACCTCAGTAAAGGACTAAATAAAGAAGGGATTAACAAATAGAGAATGCATGGTGGTCACATAATAAACTTTTACTGCCTTCACTTAGAGACTTGATTATTTTTCAATACATCTAACCCGCAGAATTAGAAAGCACTAGTTGATAATATGTTCTATAAAAGAAAGAAGCAAGTAAGAGAAGTGATAGGATAGTTAGAAAGTGGCATTCTTGAATGTTTCTATAACTTCACTTGGAAGGTCTGGAAATTGAGGCTTAAAATGTTTGGTAGTTTTCACCAAAACAACTACCTTTTAGAGCTGGTTTCTTATATAAGATACCATGCTCTTAATCTCTATGCAAAAGAAAAGCATGACTGGAATGTAGCATATAAGGAACAAGTGAAAAGCAATGAACCAGAAAACAAAAGCTTAGCTTATTAAAGGCCTTGAATGGCATGTAAAATTTTTTCCAGTATTGATGATAATTGTAGCCACTGTAATTGATAAGGTAATGTGGGGAATACGAAGACTAAGAATAGAAGAAAAAAAGGACAGATGACAAAAAAGCAGCATCTGTATTCATTTGCTAAAGCTGCCTGAACAGAGGACCACAAACTGGATATCTTAAAACAACAGGAAAGTATGTCTTACATGCCTGAAAACTGTAGGTTTCAAATCAGGGTTGGCAGGACCATAGTCCTATCGAGACTTTGAATACATCCTTCCTTGTGTTTTCCTACCTTTTGGTTGTGGCCAGAAATCCTTGCCATTTTCCTTTCCTTGCAAATGCATTGGTCTTGTCTCTACTTCTAAGGTCACATTGATAGTGGCAGGAGGCAGACAAATGCCTAGGCAGATAGGGGCAGGTCCTTGCTGAAACCCCACCTCCAAGCCGAAGACAGTTTAAAGCCTGAAAGCCAAGCTACAGATCTGTGGACTGGATTGAAAGCCTGTCTTTTAATTTGGTGTGCTTTCCCCTGATTGATCTCCACCCTTCACTTATTTTACATATACCTACCCTCCGGTATTTGGTTTTCTACACTGCCATACCCACTTTTGAGTGGTGCCTATGCTTTAGCCTTTCTTTGCATATTCACAAAACAATCAGTACACACTCCCCAATTCTGAGCCCATAAAAGCACTGTCGCCACATCCTATCTCCAGTAACAGCTGTTCCATTGCTCAATATGAAAGAAAGGGCAGTGCGATCTGAGCCAGCCCCAGGGCCACAGGCCGAGGCGGGGCAAGGGCATTGCCAGCTGAGTGTCTCTAGCTGGCAAAAGTGACAGAGAAATATCCTGCATCAACATAACCCTCTTCCCATTGTCTTACCTCTGTGTTTGTCTGTGTCTGTGTCTAAATCACCGCCCTTTTATTAGGACATCTGCCGTATTTCATTGGGACCCATTCTAACAACCTCAAGTTGATTAATTGCAAATATCTTATTTCAAAATAAATCACGTTCACAGTTTCTGGGTGTCAGGAATTCTACATATTTTGGGGAGATATAATTCAAATTATAAAACTATGGTCATTGTGCTTCTACACCAAAATACCTGAGACTGGGTAATTTATAAGGAGCAGAAATTTATTTTCTCACAGTTCTGGACACTGGGAAGTCCAAGATCAAGTCACCAGGCTGTTCAGTGTCTGGTAAAAGCCTGTTCCTTATAGATGACAATATCTAGATATCCTCATATGGTGGAAATGATAAAAGCAGAAAAAGGAGAAAGATATTATGTCCTGTCGTGGTGAAAGAGTGAGCAGAAGGGACAAAAAAGGAGACAGCTCCCAGGAATTTCCATGATAAAGATGCTAATCCCATTCATGAAGTCTCTGTAGTCATGACTTAATCACCTTCTAAAGTTCCCACCTGTTTCACATTGATGATTAAGTTTAAACATATGAATTTTGCAGAACATATTCAGACCACAGAAACCATATTTAAACAGAGTACTCAGGAAATACTACGTATACATCTAATGGAAGAGTCTACTAAAAATGCAGTTTTGATCAAGTTTGTTAATGGCACAGATTTTTAAGTAAGAGTAGGACTGAAGAAATTCTGTTAAACTTAGCAGCAAATACGTTGGTGATGTTAGCAAAAGCCATTTTAAGAAACATAGTAAGGCCTGGCGCGGTGGCTCAAGCCTGTAATCCCAGCACGTTGGGAGGCCGAGACGGGCGGATCAGGAGGTCAGGAGATCGAGACCATCCTGGCTAACCCGGTGAAACCCCGTCTCTACTAAAAAATACAAAAGCTAGCCGGGCGAGGTGGCGGGCGCCTGTAGTCCCAGCTACTTGGGAGACTGAGGCAGGAGAATGGCGTGAACCCGGGAGGCGGAGCCTGCAAGGAGCCGAGATCGCGCCACTGCACTCCAGCCTGGGCGACAGAGCGAGACTCCGTGTCAAAACAAACAAACAAACAAAAAGAAACAAGAAACATAGTAGATCTAGTAGAACAATTTTTTGTGAGATGTTTATGAATTATTAAAATATGAATATTTTATCAGGAATCTTAATTTTGAAAGGAAGATAATATTGTTGTTGCTTAAGATGGGAAAGTAATGTGCAAATTTAAACTGTTACAGGAAAACAAAACAAGTAAAGAGGGAATGTATATGCTCTATTTAAAGGGGGAAAAATAACTTACTGAGTGAAGATGGTGAGGTGGCATTAAGAAATTTGAATGAAACAGAATTGGATTGATTGGTCTTTCACAGAGTCTTTAAAGAACATGAGAATAATGTTGGCCCATTCCAATGTTTTGAAGTTATGGTGAACTTCAGTATAATATCTAATTTTTTTTAGAAATTGATGGTGAAATCAACTTTGAATATAATTAGATTTTGGTAAGAACATGATTGAGGAAAATGTTGAAAGTTTGAATTATTACTCTGCAGAATGAATGAGATAGATGAGTAAAAATATAAACATCCAGCAGTAAGTGCCCATTTATTTACAAAGACTGAAGTTGTACACAGTAACACAAGTACAGAAAGGAAAAGTCACAAAATTAGAATGAAGGAGCTTTGGACTGAAGTATAGTTACGTAGCTGGTAAGAGTAATGTAGGAAGGAAACTCTGTGGTGACAGATATAAATAAGAAAAGAAAATAGAAGTAAAAAACACGTACTCTCTAATTTAATAATATTAGCCCATTTTACCCTCTGAACATTTCAAAAATGACATTGAACATATATATGATTTCAATATTTTTAATATTAAAATATGTAGATATATCAATGTGAACTTTTGATTTTGTCTTAAATTAACCAAATAGTTGAATCAATTATTGACTTATAGATTTAGGTCCATAATAATTGTATTTAATTTTGAGTTAAATAAAGAAAATAAACAAATTGAGGTTCAGGACTTGTACCTATATTAAACATATGGATAAATATAGAAAATATGTCTTTCTTTATAAAATGTTAACATCAGGAAAATATTCAAAACGTTATTGAACAACTCTGTCTCAATCAGTACTTATAGTCATATGGTCACATACAGATATATATCATTTTTCTAGGACTCTCAGAGTATGTAAAACATCCATCATAGTCATAATAATGAATGGGTCCTGTGGGCAAAAACCAAAAATGTTAATGGCCCTTGATGCAGAATATTGTTGATGAGTCATTGTGTCTCCACTTAAGCTAAGAGGTTTTTTTGTTGTTGTTGTTCATTTCTTTTTAATGAAAATGTCAGCAAGCTAGAGGTTCTCAGCTCACAAAAGCTTTTCGCTGGAGGTGAAGCTACAAATCTCCTAGTTAAATTGTAAGTATGTTTAAGTGTCCAGAGACAAGAACACATGTAGAATAAGGGGCAAACTCATCAATATTGCTTGTGACCTACCCTCACAAGAAATAATTGTAGAATTAATTGTGACATCAAGATATCATCGTCACACCAGGTTGTTCATAGGTCAAGGAAAAAAATACAGAGCAGTTGGCTGTAAATGATGAAAGAAACAAAAATTAAAGAAATGAAAATGTAAGAAAGAGATAGCTAAATAGGTTTCATTAACTTCAAATAGCAGGAAAGCTAAAGGTGGCTGAGTGCAGTGGCTCATGCCTGCAATCCCAGCACTTTGGGAGGCTGAGGCAGGAGGATCACTTGAAGCCAGGAGTTTGAGTCCATCCTGACCAACATGGCAAAAACCTTTCTCTACTAAAAATAGAAAAATTAGCTGGACGTGGTGGTGGTCACCTGTAATCCCAGCTACTCAGGGGGCTGAGGCAGGAGAATCACTTGAATCCAGAAGGCAGAGGTTGCAGTGAGCCAAGATTGTACCACTGCACGCCAGCCTGGGCAACAGAGCAAGACTCTGTCTTAAATAAATAAATAAATAAATAAATAAATAAATAAATAAGAAAAGAAAGAAAGAAAAGCTAAAGCTAATATTTTTTGGTATGGTGTTTTCCAGAACCAGACACAAAATTTAAAATACATGACCTTTCCACAAGGTAGTATTTCAGTAAGGTGTGCAGAACTCAAAGGAAAATAAAATTCATATTTTAAAAATACTCAGTTCATGAAATATAAATCTTCCTAGATTAAATCAATTCATCTTAAAGCATATTCTATAAAACTGTTGGAAATATACAGTCAAGGCAGGGTTACTTCTCTTTGTAGCAGTTATGACTCCTAGTTTAATAAATTACAAGAAATATAACCCAGACTCAAACAAAAATAGTTATTACAACCTACATTGAAGTTGTAGAAGTATGACTGGCTATAGTCACAAATGGGACTAGGGTCTGAGTCAATGTTTCTGTGATTCTCTTGATGAATGGCAACAAAAGGCTGAGGAGTTCTGGGCCTCATTTCTGTAGGCCACTCTACCCTAAACAGATGGAGGCTACTCTTTGCAACACAAATGTTATTCTTCGTTCTGACCAAATCATTCTGGGCCTGTCCCTATGGTAATGGTAATGGCTGCTGCATCCACTCCAGTTTTCTTAAACAAGAATAGTTCTCACTCATAGAGGTAAGGGTAAATTTCATTTCACTTTGACTCTATTGTGTCCCAAAATAGTAACAAGAGTCAAATTGTTGTGGGGCTATGAGACCAGAGATGAGAAATATTGAGAAGTTGTTATTGACTATTCAAAGAAGTGAGGCGTTGGCAGTGGTGTATCCAGGACTGTGGAGAGGGGAAGATCTGCCTGAGGAGCAGGTTTAAAAAAAGTACATTGACTAGAATTTTAAAACAAACAAACAAAAAATAAAGTCAAGTAAAAGTTGCTCTACTCCTTATTATAACCGTGCACTCACAATTCTAAACAATGTCTCTGATAAATTAGCCACCCCTAAAATTTCTTCTTTGGTTTATCTAAATTTTATTTTAATATATGTATAATTTGTTTGCCATAAAATGCATATACTCAGTGTATCGCATGATTAATTTTGACATATGCTTTGACATATACACCTACATAACCACTAACTCTCTTACCAACCTATGGACCATTTCCATCAACTCTGAGAGTTCTCTTGGACTTCTTTTCTATTCATTCCCTACCAAACTCCCAGAAACAAACACAGATAGAAGTTCTGTTAGCACAGAGAAATGTTGCCTGTTATTCAAATTCATTAATGGAATCACAGTGTGTCCTCTTTTGTGTCTGGTTTCTTGTGCTGCATATAATAATATTCAATATTAGTATTTGTTCTCGATTGCTGAGTAATACCTCATGGCATGAATACAGCATAATATGTTCACCCATCTTCTCTTCATGGAAATTTGCTTTCTACCCCAGTTTTTTTTTTCTATTATGAATAAAGCTATTATGATCCTTTTTGTAGACGCGTTTTCAATTTTTTTTTATTTTTTGAGCAAGAAATAATAGATATCATACTTACTTGGCCATAAGGTAGGCTTATTTTCAATGTATTAAAAAATTGTCCAGAGTTTTTCAAAGTAATTTTATAGTCAGCTTCCTTGAACATTATATGAGAGTTCCAGTTGATCCACATCTTTGTTGGCACTTGTTACTATCAATCTGTTAAATGGAGTCATTCTACTGGTGTGTATAGTTATTTTATTTTAGTATAAATATGCATTTTTAATGATAAATGATGCTGAGGACAATTTGGATCAATCATTTGGATATCCTCATTTATGTAGAGACCTTTTTCTCATGAAAAAACTCCTCAATTCTATAAGATTTGCATAGATTTATCATATTTAAAAAATAAGAAAGAAAGAAAAAGAAAAGATAGGAAGGGAGAGAGTGAAAGAAAGAAAGAAACAAACAAACAAGAAAGAAAGTAAAACAGAAAAGAAAAGAAAGAAGGAAAGAAGAAAGAAAGAAAGAAAGAAAGAAAGAAAGAAAGAAAGAGAAAGAAAGAAAGAAAAAATGAATATTACCCACATTTCTCAAGGATTTTTTCTTACTAGGATCTTGACTTCACTACTTCTGGTTGCTTGAGCAACTTTCTAAAACTGTTCATCAATAAAATACGTGCGATATCATTAGCCTTTAGTGAAAAGCGAACGCAAACCACAATGAAATGTCCTTTCATATCTCTAAGATGGTTATCATCAAAATTATGGACAACTGTTGAAAAGAATGTGGAGAACCCAGAAACTTCATCAATTGTTGGTGAGATTGTAAAATGTAGCTGCTTTGGAAAATAGCCTGGGAGTCCTACAAAACAGTTGTAGGGTTTCCATATGACCCAACAATTTCTATCCTAGATATACATCTACTCGATTAAAATTATCCTTACAAAAATGTGTACATGACTATTAATTAGAAGCATTGTTTATAACAGTCAAAGATAGAAACCACCTGTATTAGTCAGTTCTCATAGTGCTATAAGAAATACACAAGACAGAGTAATTTATAAAACAAAGAGGCTTAATTGACTCACATTTACACATGGCTGTGGAGGCCTCAGGAAGCTTACAATCAAGGTGGAAGGTGAGGGAAAAGCAAGCACCTTCTTTACAAGACAGCAGAAGAGAGAAGTATGAAGGAGGAATGAGAACTCACTCACTATCATGAGAACAGCATAAAGGAAACCAACCCCATGACCCAATTATCTCCCTCCCTGGACACATGGAGATTATAGGTCCCTCCCTCAACATGTAGGGATTACAATTTGACAAGTGATTTCGGTGGGGACACAGATCAAACCATATAATTCTGACCCTGGCTCCTCCCAAATCTCATGTCCTCACATTTCAAAACCAATCATGCCTTCCCAACAGTCTCTCAAAGTCTTAACTCATTTCAGCATTAACTCAAAAGCCCACTGTCCAAAGTTTCATCTGAGACAAGGCAAGTCTCTTCTGCCTATAAGCCTGTAAAATCAAAAGTAAGTAAGTTATGTCCTAGATACAATGGGGGCACAGACGTTGGGTAAATCCTGACATTCCAAATAGGAGAAATTGGCCAAAACTAAAGGGCTGTTGGCCCCGTGCAAGTCCAAAATGCAGCAGAGCAGTCTTTAAATCTTAAAGCTCCAAAATGATCTCCTTTGACTTCATGTCTCACATCCAGGGCAATCTGATATAAGGGGTAGGCTCCCATGGTCTTGGGAAGCTCCACCCTAATGGCCTTGCTGGTACAGCCTCCTTCCTTGCTGCTTTTACGGACTGGCATTGACTGTCTGCAACTTTTCCAGGTTTACAGTACAAGCTATCAGTAGATCTACCATTCTGGAGTCTGGAGGATGGTGGCCCTCTTGTCACAGCTCCACTAGGCAGTGCTTCACTGGCGATTCTGTGTGGGGGCTCTATCCCCAGATTTCGCTTCTGCACTGGTCTAGCAGAGGCTGTCCATGAGGTCTCTGCCCCTGCAGCAGACTTCTGCCTGGACATCCAGGCCTTTCCATAAAATCTAGGCAGAGGTTCCCAAACGTCAAGTCTTGACCTCTGTGCACCCACAGGCCCAAAACCAAGGCTTGAGGCTTGCACCCTCTGCAGTCATGGTCTGAGCTATACTTTTGCTTCTTTTAGTGGCCGCTGGAGCTGGAGCAGCTGGGACCCAGGGTACCTAGTCCTGAGGCTGCACAAAACATTGAGGTCCTGGGCCCAGCCTAGGAAAACGTTTTTTTTTTTTTTCCTTTTAGACCTCTGGGTCTTTGATAAGAAAGTCCTCTGACATGTGCTGAAGACATTTTCCCCATTGTCTTGGCAATTAACATTTGACTCTTTGTTACTTATGCAAATTTCTGCAGCTGGCCTGAATTCCTCTCCAGAAAATAAACTTTTCTTTTTTACCACATCATCAGTGTGTAAATTTTCCAAACTTTTATGGTTTGCTTCCCTTTCAAACATAAATTCCAATATCAGATCATCTCTCTCAGGTTAAAAGTTTCAGAGATCTCTAGGACAGGGGCAAAATTCTACCAGTCTCTTTGCTAAAGCATAGCAAGGGTGACCTTTGTTCCAGTTTCCAACAAGTTCCTCATCTTCACCTGAGACCACTTCAGCCTGAACTTCATTGTCCACATCATTATCAGTATTTTGGTCAAAACTATTAAACATGTCTCTAGGAAGTTCAAACTTCCCCACATTTTCCTGTCTTCTGAGCCCTCCAAACTGTTCCAACCTCTGCCTGTTACTCAGTTCCAGAGTCATTTCCACATTTTCAGGTTATCTTTATAGCAGTTCCCTGCTCTCTGTGGTACCTATTATTGCATTAATCCATTCTCACATTGCTATAAAGAAATACCCCAAACTGGGTAATTTATAAAGAAAAGATGTTTAATTGACTCACAGTTCCACATGGCTGTGGAGGCCTCAGGAAATTTACAATCATGGCAGAAGATAAAGGGGAAGCAGGCACCTGCCTCACAAGGTGACAGAAGAGAGAAGTGTGATGGAGGAACTTCCAAACACGTGAAACTATCAGAGTTCATGAGAACTCACTCACAATCATGAGAACAACATGGAGGAAACTGCCCTCATGATCCAATTACCTCCATCCCTGGACACATGGGGATTACGAGTCTGTCTCTTGACACTTTGGCATTACAATTCAAGATAAGATTTGCATGGAGACACAGAACCAAATCATATCACCATCTTAAAATGTATCAATCAATGAAAATATGAACCAAATATGGTACATCCATATAATGGAATATTATTGAATCATGAACAGATTGAAGTGCAGGTACATGATACAACATTGATGAAAGTGGAAAGCATTATGCTAAGAGAAAGAAAAGGGGAAGAGAAAGGGGGAAGTAACTGCTAATGGCTGCAGGCTTTCTTTTTGGAGTAATAAAAGTATACTAGATTTAGATAGTGGTGATGGCCACACAACTTGTGAATATACTAAGAAACATTGAATTCTACATTTTAAAAATGTGAATTTAATGCTATGCAATTTACATTATGTTACGTAATTTACATCTGAGTTTAACAAAAACTAGTAGTGCAAGGGAGAAACTAAATTTTGTGCAGTATTCATAAAGATATGAGGCCTGAAGGTATTTGCTTTGTGTAATTTAGTCAAGTGTAAGGTGAAAATGCAAAATATGTGGGCATAGGTGCAGGCCACGTGGTCAACGTAATAGTATAAGTCAATAAGTATTCTTTTCTGATTGCTTCAATTTCCTCAGTCAATTAGAAATGAAGTCATTAGTTACAGTGAAGATGGGAAAGAGGGGTTGGAGCTCAGGTAAAAGGAATATGTAAAAGCTGGGTGTGGTGGCCCATACATGTAATCCAAGCATTTTGGGAGGCTGAAAAAGGGGGATTGCTAGAGGCCAAGATTTCGAGACCAGCCTTGGTAATATAGTAAGACGCTATCTCTAAAAAGAAAAAAAATAAGGTTAAAATATTTCTCTAAGAGAGCAAGAGAATGAGTACGATAGGAAAATAATATGATTGCCAACAAGCATTAAGGGCTTATTTGAGCATCATGGATGAAAATTAAATGCCAGAACTGTCAGCTTTTGTTGGTGTGCTTTACCCAGAGATATTAATTAGAAACAATGTGGGTGTATAAGAGTTTTAGGGTTGCTCTGTTTCCAAGTTAGTCTTGTGGAGGAAAAAAAAAGTCAAGGCGAAAGAAGCTACGTGAAAGGGAATTTTAATGATTGTTTATACAATCAAAATTGCATGAAGAAAGAAGTAAAAACACTAAACGTAGGTGGGCATAATACATGGAAGGTCTCCTTGGGATGCAAGCACTGTTGTGGTTCAGATACTATAAGATATGAGCTGAAAATGCTGGAAGTAGTAATCAGGAATGAGATTCCGATAATTTCAACTATGGAATGATAATCGTTAGGGTTAATGACTGGTATTATGGTAAGATGATGAGAATGAATAGGTTAGGGTGGAGGACAAGGACATACACAAATAAAGGAAATGAGATATCAGTAAATGAATCATTTTGTGTATGAGAGCATCACAAATTAAGGCAGTAATAGTCTTGGAGACTGGGACATTGAGTCAGTCGTTGAAATGATTGCTGAATGAACAGAATGTCCCAGTAGAAGGAATGACCCAGGATTATTAGATAATAAAAGCAATAAATTTTATCACACATGATTTAGAATACTTAATCCCAACTTGCCAGTTATAAACTAATTGACCAACTTCTGTCTTTTGCTCTTCCACTAGTGGCATTAATTGTCATTTGTAGATCCGGTGAAAGTGTCCACAATGGACCTGGAATAACAATTCATATGTCCTGTTCATTATCTGACGGTATATTCACTATGCTGTGCTTCTCTTATTGTAGAATAGTCTGTGTAAATATTTTATGTGTAAGTTTTCTTTAATAAATACTATTTTTAATTTCCACCTGTAATCATATATAAAATGTCATTAAGGTAAATATTCTTAAATAACCTTAGGTGCTAGTGTATAATCAATTTTGGATAAAATTCTCAGGTGAGAAATACCTGTTTTAAATTTCCATCCTCTTTTTCCTGATATTTCCATTTTACTTTTTCCGCAAATTAGCAATATTAGAGTGTCCTATGATTTCATAAAACATTCTCTACTTACCTTTCCACTAACAACACATACACTCATAAGTCTGAGTTTTAACCAAAGCTTTGTACTTAATTATATGTATATAGTTGATTATTGATGAGATAATAATGTTTTAATCATAGAAACAAAATAATGTTGACCAAAGTGATTTTCTCTTATCCTAGATGATTTCCTGCTGCCTAAAATTGTGCCTTATATATACTAAGCATTAAAAATGTTACCTTTCTAAGGTTATAGTCTTTAATATAGGTAAATGCATTGTAATAGATTACCAAAATGGCCCAAATATTTTATTCCTTCTTTTTTTCATCATATAATTTTGCGGCATATTTTTAATCTGAATCTGGTTCAGCCATGCGCCCTTTTTTAGTCAGTGAAACGTTAGATGACAGGCTAGTATTTAAAGGCTGAGGCGGGCAGATCACTTGAGGTCAGGAGTTCAAGAGCAGCCTGGAAAACACGGTGAAACCCCATCTCTACCAAAAAACATAAAAATCTACATAGCAATCACTTATTATAAGAAAGCTTTATTTTTAACACCTCAAAATTGTTTGTAACTTCAAGCAACATTTGAATGCATTTCAAGGATACAGGACTATGGGTCTATCCTCTTGTTAAGGAGAATTTTATATGATTATTCCAGGAGAAAAACAAAGCCCTAGAAAGTCTCACACAGGAGATTAGATGTTTTGCCTGAAAGTTGTTTATAATCGTAACCAATTGGCCAAAAATTCTCATGCAGCCCACCTAACTGAAAAGGGGCTGAGCAATACATTTTCTTATGTATCCACAAGGCAAAGAGTACCAGACATTGTTAATAATTTAATTCCTAATATTAAACTCAATAGAAAACAACACACCTAAACCAAGATTCAAACTAGACCCCTTCCAGTTCCAGTTCCAGTTCCAGTTTTGTATACTCCATATACAAAAAACAACTCAAGATGGATTAAAGACTTAATGTAGGACCAAAAATTGTAACAACCTTAGAAGATAATTATTATAATAATTTGCTGTCAAAAGGCCTATTTTCTAAATACTGAGAAACAAAGTGTTTTACTATTAAACTTTTTTTTTTTGAATAATTAGATTCAGTATGAAATACCACTCTGGACATAAGCCCTAGCAAAGATTTTATGATGAAGACACCAAAAGTAATTGCAACAAAAACTAAAATTGACAAATAGGACCTAATTAAACTAAAGAGCTTCTTCACCACATAGCAATTCTCTGGATACTTTTTCTGCTCCATCAGGCTAGCCTGGTGATATTCACATACAGTGCTAGACAAGGAGAAGGGAGAGTAAGCCTAATCGGGTATATGTTCTCTGTTCATGTCCTATCATCTAAAATACAAAAATTAGCTGGGAGTGGTGACACACACCTGTAGTCCCAGCTACTTGGTAGGCTGAGGTGGGAGAATTGCTTGAACCCAGGAGGCAGAGGTTGCAGTTACCTGAGATCGCACCAATGCACTCCAGAGTGGGCAACAGAATGAGACCCTGTCTCGGAAAAAAAAAAAAAAAAAAAAAAAAAAAATACATTAAATATCAGTAGGAACACATATATTAGGCATATAGAATCATCGATAAATGCATAGGAGATAATACATTCTAAATAAGTGTAACAACATTTATTAAGATTGATGTTATTGCCGTTATTTATATATGAAAAGAAAATGATAAACTTATCCAGGTTTGCATTTCTTAAGTAGTCTTACTTAGTATTTGATAATTTGAATTTCTTTTATGGAACTATCTTCACCCTGTACATTGTTTTCTACTCCAATAGAAAAAGAGGTGTTCAAATTAAAAATAAGATTTGACATATCTATACTGAAGCAATTGTCACTCATGCAAAATAATTGGCTAATTATAAGGACCAGCTTAGTAGATAAAACTGGGTAAGTAAAAGTAAATAAAAACATGGACGGCACAGCTGGCTTGAGCAACTGGAAACAAGATACAGGACCCCAACGCAGACACTGAGTGGAATGACATCTTACGCAAAAAGGGTATCTTACCTCCCAAGGAAAGTCTGAAAGAACTGGAAGAGGAGTCAGATGAGGAGCAGCACATCCTCCAGCAGTCAGTGGTGAAAACATATGAAGGTATGACTTTGGAAGAGCTGGAGGATCATGAAGACGAGTTTAATGAGGAGGATGAACGTGCTATTGAAATGTACAGACGGCAGAGACTGGCTGAGTGGAAAGCAACTAAACTGAAGAATAAATTTGGAGAACTTTTAGATATCTCAGGGAAGGATTATGTTCAAGAAGTTACCAAAGCTGGCGAGGGCTTGTGGGTCGTCTTGCACCTTTACAAACAAGGAATTCCCCTCTGTGCCCTGATAAATCAGCACCTCAGTGGACTTGCCAGGAAGTTTCCTGATGTCAAATTTCTCAAAGCCATTTCAACAATCCGCATACCCAATTATCCTGATAGGAACCTGCCCACGATATTTGTTTACCTGGAAGGAGATATCAAGGCTCAGTTGATTGGTCCTCTGGTGTTGGGCGGCATGAACCTGACAAGCGATGAATTGGAACGGAAACTGTCTGAATCTGGAGCAATTATGACGGACCTGGAGGAAAACCCCAAGAAGCCGATTGAAGACTGTTGCTGTCCTCAGTGCGGCGCTCTGTCCCCCTGAGGAGGGGCAGCAGTTCTGAGGGTGACTGAGGCTACAGCTGCTCTCACATGCCGAACTTTCTTGTGACACATTGTCTGGATTTTTTAAAAAAGGAAAAAGCAAGAATGGTGAATCCTTCTGTTTTTTAGTTTTGTATAAATTATGTTTCAAATCTTTACATTTTAGAAATAATCATTGCTGGAAATTCTGTTAAATATTTTGGCACTCTTTTTTTTAATTATAGTATTTCCTCTAAAAAAATTAAAACCAGCCATTTGTATGGCAAATGTCTGTTTTCCTCATTTATATTTTAAGCCATAAAACCTAGTCACTATTTTTTGACATATAACTATAAAAAAATATAGTTTTAAATGTGAATAAATTATGCAGTGGAAAATTGCAAACTAAGCCTTATAGATACATTGTTTATTTTATAAAGGGAGCAATGAGATTGTTAACTCAAAATACAGGAATGGTCTCCAGGACAAAAGAATCTCAGTATTTATTGAAGAAACAGACAATTTTTGTGAAACATTCCCGTATCGAAGCAATAACTGAAGGTTCCAGTTTACTGCCATATTTGGTTAAATGTGTTCTCTTGCTAAAATAGTTCATCTCAGACTGTTAACTATTTTTTTTTTTATTATTTTATTTTGAGATAGAGCTTTGCTGTGTTGCTGAGGCAGGAGTGCAGTGGCACAATCTCAGCTCACTGCAACCTCCGCCTCCTGGGTTCAAGCAATTTTCCTGCCTCAGCCTCCTGAGGAGCTGGGATTACAGACGTGCACCACCATGCCCGACTGGTTTTGTACTTTTAGTAGAGTTTCATCATGTTGGCCAAGCTGGTCTCAAACTCCTAACCCCAAACTCGGCTTCCCAAAGTGTTGGGATTACAGGTGTGAACCACCGTGCCTGCCCTGTTAACTAATTATGATTACTGTAAGAGGACATTGAATTAATTTTTGGAAATATATAAGCATACACATAAATAAACTGTATCTCAATAATAAAAAAAAAAAAACATGGACTCAGTTCAGATAAAGCTGGATTCACAATATGACACCACGGGTTACAACAATATTACTTCATGCCTATTTGTATTTCATGATTCTAATTATTCTCTTTTGTAACATAAAGATAATAAAACCAGATGCACATAATGATGATAAGAATTTAATGAGAAAGTACATGTGAAGTTCATATTACAAAGCTCATAATTTAATTAAGAACAAGTACATATTAGCTGTAATAAATATTATAATCATTTCTATTTTATCCATGGCCACTATTTTAAAAGCTGACCTATTAATTCTGTATATATAGTAATTTTTTCTGCTATTATAAAAAATTTGTACACTCTTTTTCAATTTTAAATATTGTCATATTGCCAAGTTGACAAAACTGACAAGATCACAGTAAAGAAATTCGAAATTTATGATTTATCAAACTAAAAAGAAACCACAGTTTTAGATCCTGGATAGAATCTCACCAAAATTATTGAATTTAAAAATTCACAGCTTGGAGACTAGTATACATCATAGAACAGTTCTTAAAAGTTAAATTAAGGATACATAAACATTTTGTAAATGTGTTTCTGGAATTTACAGAAATTAGCAACTTCACTGCAATCTCTGTAACTTTTACACGATATTACTGATGCACTAAGTGAATGGTAATTTCTAACGAGAGCATTCTTGTGAGAGAAAGAAAAAAACGTTTGTTGACTCAACATAAACACAAAGATTGTAGTAATAGCAATATTGATTTCTTTTCTTCAGGTCTCATTTTACCACTTGAATTTACTTTTAATCCCACTTTTATTAATATTTTTAATTTTATTCATGGTGATATTGCAATAATAACATAAGGATATAATATTATATTGATCAATAGCTTGAGATATGAAGAGAGTTTCTATAGATGAAAATATGCAGAAATATGAAAATGTGTTTGAGTCAATCAACAACAAATTGGAGAGTACTAAATGAATGAGAAAGACCAGGTGAAGCTGGTCTCTCCAAAACACACACACAAAAAACATATTTTAAATGACAGTAAAACTAAACACGAAGAATAAAAATAGGAGATCTTACAATTCTATAATAAGACTTCTAACAGGTGTGAAGAGAGGAAGTATTCTGTGCATCCATCATTCATTCATTCATATCCCCATTTGTTTATCAATTCATTTATCATCCAGCAATATTTATGTACCCCCAGAAACTTCTTTCATATTTAGAGATAAGAGTGACAAATTTGAGAAAAATAAATAAATCTATTCTTTGAAAGTTCACACTGGGTCTACAATGTGGGGAGTGATTTGAAAGTAAATACACAACAAAAAATAAAATAAAATACATAATATGGTAGGAAGTGATAAGTGTTCCGGAAAAAATCAAAAATAAATGTGAAAAACCTAAGGCAAGAATGTGTTTGCAGTCTCTGTGGAACAAGCCAAAGGTGATAGAGGGTGAGACATAGGGAAGGTGTTAGAAGAGGCAACCAAATATTAATAGTAGAAATAAAGGAAGATGGACAATATATTTTTAAAGTCATCTGTCTGAAGAAATATCTTAGTGCAGAAGTCAAATGAGTTAATGATAACAAATAACACCGATGAAAATAAATTTGTAAGTAGATACATGTTGGTCCTTAAAAAAAAAAGAATGAAGAAGAAACTCTACCTTCCAGCAGACAGAAATGAAGAAATAATGAGGTTGATGTTAAGCTGTTCTGCAACACCAAATGTCAGAAGACAATGGCTCATTATCTGCATTATATGAAAAAAAGGTTGTGTCCTCTGTGACAAAATCTGTCAGACTGTCTTTCACATGGGAGATGAGAGAAGGACATTCATTGACTGCAAGGAGTCAGAAAGTGGGCAATTCTCATAATCTCTTTAGGAAAAACAGTAGAGATAACAACGTATTAATAGACAGGAATGAGGAAAATATCTGTAAAATAAACAGAACACCAAAGGCTTTAGTAACAATTACAGAAACTCTAAATAAAGTAGTGCTACCATGATTATGAAACAATAAAATGTGGAAAATTGTTAAAATATGGGGTATTATAAAATTGCAATAAAATCTGGGGAAAATACCCTTTTACTTTGTGAAAATTAATAAATGATAAAACATTAGATAAGAGTAAATGCATATGGAAGAGTTGGGGAAATGATATTAGTGCGCAACAATAATAACTAACAATAATAACTTTATGGCAAGGTCTGCTTTAAGAACATTTTATTTAGGGACATATTTAAACTTCTTAAGCCTGTAACATCTTTTCTAGTATTACGTACAATCAAAATTATATTTTTAAGCAAAACTTACTTGTAAGGAAGACAAATGATTTTCAAAGGAGTGAAACAAAAAAAGAAAAGAAAAAAAACCTCAATTTCAAAGCGGTTCATTTATTCACCTGAATAGCAATGGCTTTTCATACACAAAAGTGATCCTGGGTATAGTTAGAGAGAAAAGGTAATTTGAAGGCTGAGGGGGAGTTGGAAAGATGGCAAGGAATGAAAAACAAAGGTCTAGAATTCCAGTGAGTGGGTAAAGCTCTGGAGGGAGTAAGACGATAAGGAAGTAATTAGTGTAATCAATATCAGGGTGTCCAAAAAGTTCTTCCAGTGATAAGGATGACACATACGCATTTCAGCTTTGACGGTGACAGGCAATAGAATACAACTTTTCATGTCATAATCATACAAAAAAAAAATTGCTGTTCTTTTGTATATAGCAGGCCTCAATTCCTGATGTCTTTGGAAGCTGGGTGTAAATATGATAGAGGAATAGTTGATAAGAGCAGGGAAGTGAATTCACAGGCAGCAGAAACTTCGGACCAGAAATAACTGACACCTTGGTTGGAGCACTGGACTTTCTGCATAGAAAATGAAGGCTTAGGTCAAAGATATTTGGATATTAAACTGATAGGAGGAAAAATCATGTTATAGATAACTCATATTATAACTATAATATTTAAAATTATTTCCATCAGACAATCGCCTATGAAGATGATCACCACAGCACTATTTATAATTGGAAACTTTTCTAAATATAACTTTTATTCCTAAATAAGGGATTAGATAAGTAATACATATGTTAAAATACACACATAAAATACATATATATGTATATATCATCCATTCACTTTACATTACAGAACACTGTGAGAGTGTTAAGATATTTTCAGGACAGGTTAAGGAAAAAAAATAAAGATAAGTGCTAGAAACTATACAGCGTGATATCGACCCCGTCTTCTGAATCTGTGTGGTTTTGGTGTGTTTATTTTGTTTGCTTTTTAACTTTCACTATAGGTTCAGGAGGATATGTGAAGGTTTGTTTTATAGATAAATTACATGTCACAAGGTTTGATATACAGATTATTTCATGAGCCAGGAGATATGGTTTGGATTTGTGTCCCTACCAAATCTCATGTTCTTTTTCTTTTTATTTATTTATTTATCTATCTTTGACAATCTCACTCTATTGCACTGGCTGGAGTGCAGTGGCACAATCTTGGCTCACTGAAGCCTCCGCATCCCAGGTTCAAGCAATTCTCCTGCCTCAGTCTGTCTAGTAGCTGGGACCACAGGCACGCACCACAACGCCCAGCTGATTTTTCTATTTATAGTAGAGACAGGGTTTCACTCGTGTTGCCCAGGCTGGTCTCGAACTCCTGACCTCAAGTGATCCACCCACCTCCGCTTCCCAAAGGGCTGGGATTACAGGCATGAGTCAACCGCACTCGGGCTCATGTTCAATTTTAATCCCCAGTACTGGAAGTGGGGCCTGGTGAGAGGCATATGCATCACGGGGGTGGATCCTTTATGAATGATTTAGCACCATCTCTTTGTTGCTGTTGGCTTGATAGAGTTCTTACAAGATCTGGTTGTTTACAAAATATGTAGCACCTCCCCCACTCTCTCTTCTGCTAGCTCCAGCCACGCAAATTCATGTCCTCTTCCCCATTGCCTTCCACCATGATTGGAAATTTCCTGAAGCCTCTCCAGAAGCAGAAGTCACCATGTTTCCTGTACAACCTGCAGAACTATGAGCCAATTAAACCTCTTTTCTTTAGAAATTACCCAGTCTTGGGTATTTCTTTACAGTAGCATGGGAATGGACAAATACACCAGGTAATAAGTATAGTACCCCATAGGTAGTTTTCTACCCTCACCTTCCTCCCACCGCTTAGCTTCCCTTAGAATAATGGCCTTCCGCTCCATCCATGTTGGTTGCAACAAGGGATGATCCTCTTTCTTTGTTTCATGACTTGCCATAGTATTTCATGGTGTATATAATTACCACATTTCTTTAGTCTATGGTGATGGGCACTTAGATGATCCAGATCTTGCTACCTGTGAGAATAGTGCTGCAGCAAACATATGCAGGCAGTTCCTCTATGGTTAGATTATTTATATTCCTCTGGTTATACAGGCCACGTCAATGAAATTGCTGGGGCTACATGGTACATTCTGTTTTAAGTTACTTGAGAAAAACACCAAACTTGCTTTTCACAATGGCTGAATCTATTAATTTACATTCCCACAAGAACAGTTACAGTATAAGCATTCCCTTTTCTCTTGCATCCTTGCCAGAATTTGTTGTATTTGTGAGTTCTTAATAGCTATCCATGATGGGAACTGGTGTGAAATTGTATCTGCACTGTTGGTTTTGATTTCATTTATAATTAGAAGAATTGAGCCTTTTTTCATATTGTATCTTGGCTGCATGTATGGTCTTATTTGAGATGGTCTGTCATTGTTCTTCTGCCCACAAACAATGTGGTTGTTTGTTTTTGCTTTGCTTATTAGTTTGTTAAAATTCCCTTACGTTTCTGGATTTTAGACCTTTGCAGATGCAAACTTTGAAAATATTTTCTCCCATACTAAGTGTGGACTCGTTTATCTTGTTGGTAGTTTCTTTTGTGGTTGAAGAGCTCTTTAGTTTAATTAGGTCCTATTTGTCAATTTTGGTTTTGTTGGCAATTCCTTTTGGGTCTTCATCATAAACATTCTACTTGCTAGAGGCTTAATGTCCAGGTGGGTATTTCATACTGAATCTAATTTATTCCAAAACAAAAATGTGTTAACAGTAAAAACACTTTGTTCTCAGTATTTAGAAAATAGGCTTATGACAGCAAATTATTATGAACTAATTATCTCTAACGTCATTACAATTTGTCCTACATTAATCTTTAATTCCATCTTGAGTGTTTTTTGTATATGGAGTAATACCAAAACTGGACTGGAACTGGAACTGGAAGGGGTTCTAGTTGAATCGGTGGTTTAGGTGTGTTGTGGTTTTCTACCGAGTTAAGTGATTAAGAATTAAATTATTCACAATGTCTGGTTACTCTATTGCCTTGTGGATACATAAGAAAATGTATTGCTCAGCCCCCTTCAGTTATAGGTGGGCATGCATGAGAATTGTTTGGTCCGAATTGGTTACGATTATAACAACGTTTCAAGGCAAACATCTAATCTCCTATGTGAGGGACTTTCTAGGGCTTTTTTTTCTCCCTGGAAGTAATCATTAACATTCTCCTTAACAGCAGAGGATAGACCCATCGTCCTGTATCCTTGATGCATTCAAATGCTTGCTTGAAGTACAAACAATTTGACGGTGTTAAAAATAAAGCTTTCTTATATAAGTGAATTTGCTGTAGATTTTTGTTGTTTTTGTTTGGTTTGGTTTTAAGCTTAAGCATCTAGAAAAACCTTAGCTATCCAGAATAATAAATTAGGGGGACAACAAACAGTTTGCATGTTCTTCTTAAAGTGGGAATTAAACTTAAACAAAACTTATGATATTTACACCTTTAAGATCAATTTTAAAAATAAAACATAATGTCTCCTAGATTCAACTTGTTCTTTAATTTTCAGTTTCTTTTTTCCCCCCCAACATGAGCACTTATTATTCAGTGTTGCTATGTAGGCTTAAAGAGCATTATTATCCACAATATTCTCATATCCAGAATTGCTTTAATTTTAATATTAGGGGATTATCTTTTCATTGCATTACTTCCATTTATACACAAACTTACCAAAGAGTAACAAAAATGGTTTTATTATCAAAATAGAATAAAAGTGATCCAAGTAAAATAAAAATCTAGCATACTTTGAAGAAATCAGTATCCAGTCCTTTGGAAACATCCTAAAATTTCTATGACATTTTCTGAATAGAATTTTGTTTTGGCTTATCCAGCTCAAAATGGAAGTTAAAACAAATACAAGAAAAGTATTAACTTCTTAAAGTTTTCAGCATTTTGCATATCCTATTAGATTCACATGAACTGAAAGTTGAAAAAGAATCGAAAAATCTCCCTTCGCGCTCGCACTGCCCACCCTACATAAGGATTACACCACCACCGATAATCTTACTAATCTTCATAAATTCCATTTGTCTTCTATATTCTTTAATACTGTCTCCAGAATGTTAAAATGCATCTCTTTTGTAAATTTGGGAATATGTTTAACAGTACCTACAGCATTTTCATATTGAAACTAATTACTCCAAAAATTTTTTTTAGTAGTAAAACACTTTGTTTCTCAGTATGTAGAAAATAGGCCTTTTGACAGCAAATTATTATAATAATTATTGGAAAATATTAGACAACTTGACATGTATAGATTTTACTTTCAAACTACTAAGTTTTTCTGTCCTTTGGAAAGGTAAATGTGTTTCAGACCGAATATATGTATCATATATGTATCTCTAAATTTTGCCATGACTATGAGCCTTGTATTCTAATCACTATTTTATTTAATATAATTTATTACATTAAATATTATAACAATAACATAAGTCATATGACATGAATTTATAAAAACTAATAATTAAATGAGAACTTTTATTCTTCATTATGTTCCATGATATCCCAGTTCAACACTAATTACAGCTCTTAAAATCCCAAATTATTTGCAATTTTCTTCAACCTCATTATTTTTAGTTACACTCTAGTTTCCATCAAGGACAATTCTTAAGACATTCTTAAGTAATTGAGACTCTTTTTCTAGCCCTGGGCAAAGAGTGGTTAATTTCTGGTTCTAATTTCCCCTAAATCATCTTTCAATGTCACTCTGACACAATGCCTTAATCTCTCATTCTCTCTACCTTACATATTCAAAATTTTCCTATTCTAGTGTAATATTCTCACAAACATATAAATATGACATAGTATAGCCTTTCTAGCTAGCATACCAAAAATGTGTTTGATTACACCCCACTATTCCCTTAGCTCACTTTACTCTTAAACTGACTCAGGCTTGGACCAGTTCCTGTCATTTGACTCACAGTGTTATTATTATGCTTCCATTTAACCAAATAATTTCCTTGACACCATCTTATTTTTGTTTTATGTCTCTCTAGCTGCTATTTTCTCTTTTAGTGTTTTAGATCCTTCTCCTCTAATTCCTTTGAAACAATTTTGTAGGTGAAACATTTCACTTCAGTTTTCTAAGCATTTTCTAGATCATTCTCAAGCTTTTAATTTTTATTATTATACTAATTATTCATTGATTGAAATCCAGTCTAGAAATCTTTTCTGAGCCCAGACACTCATATAATACTGCCCATTTGAAATTTGACCTTACTCAAATTTAGGTATTGTAAATGCAACATTTTCAAATTATACTTGTGTCCTCCCCATTAACCTTCCTCCTCACTTCACTTCTTTCATTTAGCCCACCTACTGCTCCAGATAGAACTCTTCAAGTCATTTTAATATCATCTTGTCATACATTCCATATCCTAGTTAATAAGTAAATTGTGATAATTGTACTTGCAAACATATCTTGAGCCCAGATACATATTTTCTATACCACCATTATCATCACCTCAGTCCAAGTCACCATCTCCTACTAGAGAAGAGGTTAATGCAACAACTTCCTAACTTGTCTTCTTGCTTCAACCTGTGTTTTCTGTTTTCTCCACATGGCAACCAAAAGTATCTCTCTAAACTTTCAAATGCCAAATATGCACTTACTGATTATAGTCCTGAGTTATTTCTTCTTTATCTTTGCCCTGCTTAAATATTACATTTTTTAAAAAAGTTATCATACTCCCCTCATACAAAAATGTCGTTTCCTTTATAATACCTCACATACACTGTCCTTGTTTATTACTATATGTGTATGTATTTGTTGTTTTACTCAGTTTCCCTTTCATAAAGCAGAACTCATATGTATTTCATTCACTTGAAAACCTAGTTCAATGTGTGTCGTTTGTGTCCAAATTATATAATTTGAATGAATGATAAAACACTATCTGTTCTTCTGCAGGTCACATCATGTTCTTGTAGCATTCATTCATCATACACATTTTATTTGACTGAACTTCATAATTTATTTTCAAATAATTAGTCGACTGATGTCAGTACTTGACTCTTAGCTATGTGCATTCTCTATCACCTTAATTCTTTTTTATTCAATATGCTTTAACTTCACTTCCTACTTTATATCTTTTTGATATTGCTCTCTTTTCTTTGTGTTTGTACCCTATGATGTACTAACTCAACATTGCTATATTTTCAAAATCATCTGAACACTGATTTTGAGCATTTATATACTTTGAATGTGTGATAAAACATGATCTCTTCTTCTGCAGGTTGCATCATGTTCCTGTAGCATTCATTCATCATGCACATTTTCTTTGACTAAACTCCATAATTTATTTTCAAATAATTAGTTGATTGATATCAGTACTTGACTCTTATCGATGTGCATTCTTTATCATCTTAATTCTTTATTTTTATTCAATATGCTATAACTTCATAACCTATTTTATATCTTTCTGACATTGCTGTCTGTATTCTATTACATACTAACTCAACATCGATATATTTTCAAAATCATCTGAACACTGATTTTGAGCATTCATTAATTTTTGCAATGTAATGAGCCTATTCCAATACCCACAATTATCTAAAGATGCTAAATTAAGTTCTAGAAGTATACTGGTTATAATTTCAGTGAGTTCATGACATTGTAGCCTCAGTTATGCTCCCAATAGTGAGACTAACTTATGTTAGACTAACAAGACTAACTTATGTTAACTCCTCAAATTTTATTTAATTTCAAATACTTCATTATGATGTCCAGTTTAATAAGCTATCTAGATAGTAAATTGTGACAAGACCTCCCATAAACCTTTAATTTGAGTTGTTACGTAATCACAATGAAAAGTTAAAGTGGTCAACATTAAACACTAGACTGCAATAATTAGATCCCAAGAATAAGTTGCAATAGCTGCTTTGCATTGTTTATCCCAGTATCTTAATATCTGGAAAAATAAAGCAAAGCACACAAGAATGGTTATCACCTTTTGGCAAAGTTTAAAAGCAAGAAAAAATAAACAGCATTTGGGCGATAAAACTATATGTAGATATTGTATGTTTGCGTGTTTTGTGTGTGCCTGTAAAGAAATAACTAATACACAATTTTCATTTATTGCCAATTAAGATGAAGCACAAGGATGAAAACACGGCCATTCACGGAAAATGATGATTAGATACTATAAAACAAGGATTAGGGATAGCCCACTTCTTTAATCTAGATAACTAAATAAGAGGGGGAGAAGAATGACAACTGTGATGGAGCATCATGCTACCTTTTTTGTTAGAAACCAAGAAGATAGGATTTTTTTTCAGATGGAAAATGTGGATTTATAAAATTAGTCAGACTTACGTGTTGAAAATATATTCTCCCACAAGGACTCTTTCATTTTCTTGTATGTGCCTTTTAATACTGATTTCTTGATTTTAAAATACGCCTTTTTTCCAGCACACTCTTTAGTACCTTTTAAATATACAAAGATTTAGGCAGGGCACTGTGGCTCACGGTTGTAATCCCAGCACTTTGGGAGGCTGAGGTGGGCGGATCCCTTGAATTTAGAAGTTTAAGACAAGTGTGGCAAAGCGACAAAACCATGCCTCTACAAAACAATACAAACAAACAAACAAAAATTAGCCAGGCATGGTGGCACACGCCTGTAGTTGCAGCTACTCAGAGCCTGAGGCGGGAGGATCCCTTGAGCCCGGGAGGCTGAGATTGCAGTGAACCGAGATCACACCACTGCACTCTAGCCTGGGCAACAAACTGAGACCCTGTCTCAAAAAACAAACAAAAAAATATAATAAATATATATATATTTATGGATTTGATATATATATTATGGATTTGATATATGCATGTATGAAATTGATTTTCTAAAATATATGAACATTTGTTTCTGTCATTTAAAGTTTTAATCCATACTGATTTTAGGCACACACTAGGCAAGTATTCTTCTCATGAGGTAGGGAACCAAAATTATCTTTTAAATTTTTTTGAAGTTAGTGTATCTTATTACTTCATTGAACTGACATGCTAGTTTTTTAAAATATCAAAGTTACATATATACATGATCATTTTGAACTCTTGCTCTGTTCTGTTATTCGATTTTTCTATTCCTATTGCAATAACATATTATCTAATTTCTTGTTGCTTTACATCTTCATATTGGGCAAAGCAAATATTCTTCATTCCCATTAGCAAAATAAAGCTCTGCCAAAAAAATCAGAACACAGCATTAGAAAACATATGGAGTTGGAGTTGCATTGAATTGACCAATCAATATGTTGAGAAATGTCATATTTCTCAAATGTCATATTTGTATGCCTTTAATATCTCTATATTTAGTCTTATAATTTCGCGTGTATAAGCATTCAATATTTTTCATAAAAAAATGTTACTAGGTACTATATGGTATCTTTTCTATTGTAATATTAATTTTAAATTATGTTTACCAATTGTTTTCTGTGTCCTTAGAAAAAATCTTTGCTATTTGCCTAGATTTTTGTGTAGTAATCCATTTTCAGCACTTTAACATTTTATCATTTATAATAATTTTTATAGATGATTGGCTTTTCTCTGTATTCACTTATTTACTCCTAATAATGGCCATTTTAGTACCCCCTATCATTTATTGTAATTTAATTATTATATATGTCTGATTGTCATAGTGAGGACTTTCAGCACAATAATAATTAGACGTGGTGATGACAGGCATCTCTATTTTGTTATTGCTCAGAAGAGAGTATTTGTCATCATTCCCCACTTAGAATAATATTTGCTGTTGGTTAAGTTCATTACCTTTATCAGGATGACAAATTACCCTTTTATTCTTCATTTATTAAGAGTTATATTCATGAACAAGTGCTGATCTTTATAAAATATTTTTTCTGCATACTTTTTTCCTTATTTTCTTCTAACGCAGTGAATAATTTATAAATTTTAAATAATAGTAAATTTTCCTTGTTTACCTAAACCTCAAAATGTTCATAAAAATTTTTGTCTTTAGTACATTTTGGGGTTAGTTTTGCTATTATTTGACTTAGAATTCTTCTTCTATATAAATTAGAGAAATGGGTCTGCGATTTTCATTCTCTGTTTTTGTTGGGTTTTGTAGCGTAGATAATGCTAGAATGATACAGGCAATTTTGAAACAATCCTTCATTTTATATTCCCCACATGATGTTCAATGGGATTATAATGGTGTGCTTTAACTCTAGAATGTTTGGCAGAATTTACAACCAAAGCAATGTAAGATTAGTATTTCTTCATGAAGGGTATCAACAATGGCTTAAATTAAGTAAATAATTTAATAATTACTTTGAACTTTGCTGAACTTTGCTTTAAAAAATGTCTTTTAAAACATTTGGTCCTTGAAATCTGCTCTTTCCTGGAATTGTTTTTATTACAGCATGTTTTAGAATTTGTTTCCAGAAAGATGTACATAGCATATCCCCATTCTCTTCTTTAGTGTCTTCCTCATTTTCTGTTGTTTTTTCCTATTCATTTATCAGAGTTGTGTGTCCCTCCCCCTACTTCATCCCTACAGATAATGTCTATTATGTTAAATACTTCAAATAATCAATCTTTATCATTTGTTTTTTCTGTATTATTTAACATTTTGTTAAGTATTTCAGTTATTTCTGTATTTTTTTCTAATATTTTACATTTTATGAATTGTTATGTTGTTCTGTCTCTAAATTTTCAATTGTATGTTTAGATCATTTTCATGATTTGATTATTACATATTGGATGCATGTATCAAAATATTTCATATACCCCTAAAATATGTATAAATATTACATATCAATATAAAGTAGAAATTAAAATTTTAAAAATAATAACATAAAATAAGTGTTTGCAATGACAAACTTCCATCAAAATCCTGTTTGTGCTGAATTCCAGAAGTTTTATATTCTTTGTTTTTATCTTTATTTGTTTTTAAATATTTCTAAAAGTTCTATTATAGTTTATTGTTGATTCATAGATATATAAAATCATATGACTTAATTTCTAAATAAAGTTATATTATTTAAATGCTTTTAACTCCATTGAAATTGCATTTTGGTCAGAGCATGTATGATATATTTATTATAATGTTTATTTTTTTTAAATTTACTGAGAATTGAGCTAAGGTCTAATATTGCAAGTTTGTATTCTCTAATAGTTGCATGAAAAATTCTGCAGCAAGTTCTCCATGCTTCATTTTATTAACTGTGTTGTTCAATATTTTATATCTCAGCAGTTTTATCTGCTTGATTTTGGTAATCAATGAAGGGATTTAAAATCTCTCCTTATAATGTTTCAGTTTCTCCCTATCTATTAGTTTTCTATATATTTGGGGTATTTTTATTATATTCTTATATTCAGAATTATATTTTTTGTGGAATTTTTCTATTTTGTGAATACTTTCTCCTCCATGATTTTTTGATAATACACTCCATTAAGAATTTTACCTTCAAAAGTTAGGAAGTTGTTCTGTGAAATATTTGGTAGTCAGAATTGAAATACACCAACCTTTTAGTAAGTAACTACTAATATTAAAAATCAATTGTACATTGGTTTCTGTTGCTAGACAGATGGAGTAGATGTGTCTTTCCTTATTATTCTATGATTTTTAACTAAAAACTTTGGTTATTATATATAAAATAAGCATTTAAAAAATCTCTTAAACATGGAAAGAAGAAGGCGCCCTGGCAAAGGACATCATGATACAAGTAATGACATGGTGATAAATTTACTGAGCTTTTTTTTTTCTTCATATATTCCTGATTTGGAGATAGAGAAGCTGGCAAACTGGGAACATCAATGAGCACAGAAAAACAAAATAGCCCAACAAACCCCACTCTCTCTAGCCCAAGGGCCTGTAAAGGAAGAGTTTAGTAAGATAGGAAAGTTTTAAACAATAACCAGTCTCATTCAATCAAATGCCACACAAAAAAAAATAAATAAATAAAAAATAAATAAATAAATAAATAAAAATAAAAAAAAGGTCCCATCCCTACTAATGACAGATAAGGTTGAATAGAAAACCCGGTCTTACACCATTGCAAGGCTATAACAAGATTCTCAAACAGCACTGTTGGGTTAGTGTCAGAGAAAGCCAGGTGGGAAGCCAAAACTTTCATTTCTGTCTCCAGTAATGAACCCCATCCACAGCTAGAAGAGGAGACCATACGGGAAAATTGGACTTCCATCCACATATGGCTATAATGGGGCTCCTTTCTCCACTCATATTGGAATGATATAAAAGAAGGGGTAATAGAGAGTCAAGACTTTCATTATCACTCCATAATAATAAAGTCAACCACAGCAGAGTGTCAGTAGAGATGATACAGCAAGCCCAAACTCCCATGTCCACCTAACAGTAACGAGGAACCAATCTCACCTTGGGTACCAATGGAGGCTGAGTGAGAGAACTTGAGTTTATCTGTTTATTATTATCGCTGTAACAAGTTACTACAAACATAATGGGCTAAACAATATAAATTTATTAGCTACAGTTCTGGGTATCAGAATTCTGAAGTGAGAATTGCTGGGCTAAAATTGTGAGGCGATTAGGACTGAACTGTTTCTGGAGTCTCTGGAGAAGAATCTGTTCCCTAGTCTTTTCCAGTTTCTGGAGCACACATACATTTCTTGGTTTATGGGACCTTCGTTTATCTTCAAAGTCAGCAATTATAAGGATCCCTGTAGTTATGTTGGGCCAACCTAGGAAAATCTCAAGTTCTATTAGCAATCTTAAATTTATCTGCAACCTTAATGCATCACTTGCCATATAACATGTAATTTATGTTGCCCATGCATTAGCATATTAACATTCTAGGAGAGGGAGCATTATTTTGCCTACTACACAATTAATAATGAGGAAAAAAAATATCATTTCCCTGCTGGAATGGTGTCAAAGAACACCAATAAAAAGGTTTAAATAAAATCCAGTGTTTCATAAGATAATCTGAAAATGAGCTTTTAACTGAAAATTACTTGATAGAAAAGAGCTGTAAAGATATCTAGAAGAATGAAAGAAAACAATCTATGTATACCAACATCATGAAAATTGAAAAAAAAAATTAAATATTTTAAATCTGTATGAAAATGCCTTGATGGACAACTAAAAACACCCTTGAAATGAATGTCTAAGAAAGTGTTCTGAAAGAAATAGGAAGTCTCATCAAATAAATAGATGGAATAAGGAAGAACCTATCAAAAATACTTGAAATAAAATGTTTAAAATAAAGCAAACTAAAAGACCAGTGGATAAGCTTGTGAGTATGTAGAAGGGCAATGAAAATAATCAGTAAACTAGAATATACAACAACAGAAATTGCCCAGTCTGAGCAAGAGAGAGAGAAAATTACATAAAAGAGACAAATATGAATCTCAGGCACCTGTAGAACCACAACAGAAAATCTGATATTCATGTCCCTGGAGTCCCAGGAAAGAAATGAGAAATCACATGTGGCTGGAAAAGTCTTGAAATAAATAATGGCTAAAAACTTCACAAATTGGCAAGAAATGTTGGTCTACAGATTTAAGAAGCTGAGCAAATCTCAAAACAGAATAAACTCAAATAAATGTATACCAAGAAACTTCATAGCTACATTTAAGAAAGCAAAAGACGAAATACACTTAAAAGCAAACAGAAGGAAATATGTATATTATCTACACAGGAAAAACTGAATGACTTCAGAAACCATAGAAATTAGAAGAAAATGATACAATATTCAGGTGCTGAAA
This sequence comes from Rhinopithecus bieti, assembly GCF_001698545.2. Classification (NCBI taxonomy): domain Eukaryota; kingdom Metazoa; phylum Chordata; class Mammalia; order Primates; family Cercopithecidae; genus Rhinopithecus; species Rhinopithecus bieti. The sequence goes on along the minus strand of NW_016817159.1, from coordinate 334,632 downwards.
GAAAAGAACTGTTAGCACTGAATTCTATATCCAATGAAAATATTTTTCAGGAAAGATGTGTGGCATTGGTAAGCAGTCAAGTCGAAGGCACCACCGTATGCATCACAGATAAAGGTAAATATGGTGGCTGCAGCTGAGTTGTATACAGTATAAATTCAGGAAATCAAGTTGATAAAATTTAATGATATCATTACAAATGGAAGAAAGAGTTGCTGAAGATAAATCCCAGATTTCTGAAAGGAGTGCCTGGGTTGATGGGAAAGCTTGTATTAAAACAGGGAAGACCTGGGAAGTAACAAGTACTTGGAAAAATACCAAGAGTTTTAAGTTTTGTTCAACTTTTCCAATCTTACAAAAACCTGTTTCTTAACTTTAATGGAACTACAAAACTTATTTTTTCTTAAAATAAGTTTGTTTCTTTCCTAATTATTGAATTAGTAACAGATAAAGTAAATTATTGAATTAATAACAAATCAAAGAAATAGTTACATTTGTTATCAGTTGTTAAGTCATATTCATTGCATTTTTTTACCAATAAAATTGACACTCTTTTGTTATAAAATTCAATAATATTGAAAATTGCATAAGGTCAATTTATAATACCAAAATCAAGAAATAGAATATTAATCCAGAAAACACCCCTATGTTCCTTTGCTTTCGATGTCCCTTATGACTACCCAGGCCATAGCAACCAGATTTGTATTCTTTTCTTATCCTTTTGCCTTTCTCAAAATGTTACAAATGTATTGATTTTGTATCTAGCTTTTCAAACTACTACTGTGCTTGGAGATTCATATATATTGCATAATTCAGTGGTTTGTGTTTATTGTTGAATAGATTTTATGGATACACAACCATTGGCTTATCCATGTATTGGCTGAGTAATAGATTGCTTCCAATTTGGGATCATTAAAAATAAAGCTGCTATAAAAATTTACTTACAGGTTTTGTGTGACTATAGATGTTCATTTTTCTTTAGTAAATACCTAAGAGTAGGATTCATGGATTCATGGACTATATGTTCTGCATTTCTATAGTTATTTAGATTTAATTGTGTATTTAATATTTGAAATACATTCAGTCAGTTGTTTGTTACCACGGATCTGCTTTTTTAAGACTGCATTTTGATTTATCATTTGTCTGGTTCAAAAAAGAAATATTTATTAATATGTGCAGATGAATGATGCTTTCTAAATTCTTGAGCTTCTAACCATATTTTATTGATGTCATAATGTGTGGATGACATTTGATTTGGAATATAATTTTTCCTCTGGTGAAATCTCTGAGGATCTCACTCAGTATTTGTTAGTTCTGAAGGGAAATCTACAAACTATATACTCGTCTCTTCCTATTTGTAGATAAAATGATAGAAGTCCTTGATACACGCCTGTGGTTTTGTTATGGCTAGTATTTTAAATAATTATGTTTATTGTATTTTCTATGTAGTACATGATAAATTATTTTCATTCCTCACTCAGGATTCTTGCTTTTTTACTTTTGTTTTCTGAATTGTAATATTAAATCTTGTTTCATCTCCATTAAAAAAAATCTTTATTGCAAGAATTTCAAATAGTTAATCTCAGCTCCTTATGCACTTTTACATTCTCACTTTTCATGGTCTTTATACATTAATAACCTCCGTTTGGATTAATTTTTTTTGTTTGTTTTGTACATTTGGTTTTAAGTTGCTCTGTATTGCTATTTGCATATTTACAGTATGTTCCTAATTTGCTTGTGCTTTTTATTGCTGGAGTTAGAACTGTGGTTGCATCACATTAGAAAATTAAGATAATCACATTAGGTTTATATTTTTTTCATATAGAAGTTTGAGTATAGTATGTATTTGATGAGAAAAATTTTAAAACAAGTTTTAATTTCTAAGTTTGAAGGCTGCTATAGTATCTCCTACTTCCTTAAGTTCCTTACAAAATAGAAATTGCACAGTACACCTGTGGAAATTACAATAATACATTGAACTCAGACAGGAATTGTTGCATTTGAATGTTCCATCTTGATTGGCTTGGTGCCATACTTGCAATAGTAAGTGAGTACTCATCTCATTGTTTAAGTGTGTGGTTCCTCTCCCTTTCTGCCACAGTCTCTTGCTTCTGCTTTTGCCATGTGCTCCTGCTCCATCGCCTTGAATAAAAGCTTCTTGAAGCCTACCGAGAAGTTGAACAGATGTCAGTACCATGCTTGTACAACCTGCAGAACCAAGAGCCAATTAAATATCTTTTCTTTATAAAGTACTCAGTCACAGGTATTTTCTTATAGCAATACTGCAATGACTTAATACAAGGATATTGTCCATGAAAATTTCCCCAACCTCACCAGAGGTGTTGACAGGCAAAGTAGAAAATTTAAAGAACCCCTAAGAGATACTATACAATAGCATCATCCCCAAGACACATACAGATCAGATTCTCCAAAGTCAATTTTAAAGAAAAAAATATTAAAGGAAGCTAGAGAAAAGGAGCAGGTTCCATTTGTACATGGAACCCCGTCAGTCTATAGACCTTTCATCAGAAACCTTACAAGTCAGAAGAGATTGGGGACCTATCTTTAACATCCTTAAAGAAAAGAATTTCAAACAACAACAAAAAAGTCATTCTCAGCCAAACTAAGCTTTATAAGCAAAGGAGAAACAAAGCCTTTTCAAACAAGCAAATGCTAAGGGAATTTGTTACCACCAGCTTTGCCTAATAAGAGATCCCTAAGGGGGTACTAAATATGAAAATGAAAGACTGATATCTTCCATCACAAAAACACACTAAAGTACAGAGCCCACTGACACTATAAAGCAACTGTACAATTAAGTCTACATAACAACCACCTAACAACACTATGACAGGATCAAACCCTCACAAACCAATATTTACCTTAAATGTTAACTGGCTAAACAGCAAAACTTAAATGGCACAGAGTGTCAAGTTGGATAAAGAAGCAATGCCCAACTGTATGCTGTCCACAAGTGATCCAGCTCACATGCAATGACACCCATAATCTCAAAGAAAAAGGATGGAGAAAGGTTTATGAACCAAATGGAAAACAAAAAAGAGCGAGAGCTGCTATTCTTATTTCAGACCCAAAAGGCTTTACACCAACAATAATAAAAAGGACAGAAAAAGATCATTATATAATGATAAAGGATTCAATTCAACAAAACAACTTCACTATCCTAAATATATATGCACTCAAAATCGGAGCACCCAGATTCATAAAACATGTTCTTAGAGAGCAACGAAGAGATTTAAATAATCACACAATAATAATGAGAGATTTCAACACCCCAGTGTTAGAGATCATTGAGGCAGAAAACTAAAAAAAAGATATTCTGAATCTACACTCACCACTTGTCCAAATGGACTTAACAGATATCTACAGAATATTCCACCCAACAACAGAATATACATTCTTTTCTGCACATGGCACATACTCTAAGTTTAACCACACACTTGGCCATAAAGCAATTCTCAACAAATTCAAAATACATAAATCTTACTAACCACACTGTTGGATCACCACACAATAAAATGAGAAATCAATACCAAAAACATCACTCAAAACCATATGATTACATGGAAACTAAACAATCTGTTCCTGACTGGCTTACCCTTAATTTCATTCTTTACCCAAATGAAGAGGGAATAAAACAGCAGAGAAAGAGATGCTCATTCATTAAAGAATAAAGTTAAGTCAGAAATCACAAAAGTTTTTGAGACAAATGAAAACAAAGGTGCAACATACTAGAATCTCTGCAACGCAGTTAATGCAGTGTTAAGAGAAAAGTTCATGGCACTAAACGCCTACATAAAGAAGTAAGAAGATCCCAAATTAACAAGCTAACATTGCACCTAGAGAAACTAGACAAACAAGAACAAATTAATACCAAAACTTGCAGAAGAAATAACCAAAATCAAAATCAGGGCTTAAAGAATGACATTGAGAAGTGAAAATCCATACAAACGATCAATGGACCAAAAACTTGCTTTTTCAAAAGAATAAACAAGATTGATACACCACTAGCTAGATTAATAAAAAAGTTAAAGATCAAAATAACCACAATCAGAAATGACAAAGGGAACGTTACCACCAACCCCACAGAAATATAAAACATCATCAGAGACTGTTGTGAAAATCTCTATGCACACAAAACTAGAAAACTTAGAAGTAATTCATAGATTCCTGGAAAAATACAACCTCCTAGGACTGAGCAATGAAAAAATTTAAATCCTGAGCAGAACAATAACAAATTATAGAATTGGATCAATAATTTAAAAATCTACCAACCAGAAAAATACCTGAACTAGATACCTTTACAGCTGAATTATAGCAGATGTACAAAGAAGAGTTGGTACCAATCCTATGAAGGTATTACAAAAAATTGAGGAAGAAGGACTACTCCCTAATCCACTTTGTGACACTGGCATCATTCTGGTACCAAACTGGCAGAGGCACAGAGAAAAAAAATCAGGCCAATATTTCTGATGAACATAGATGCACAAATCCTAAACCAAACACTATCAGACAGCATCTAGCAGTACATCCAAAAGGTAATTCACCATGATCAAGTTTGCTTTATTCCTGTTATGAAAAGTTGGTTCCGCATATACAAATCAATAAGCTCTGATTGAGCATATAAACAGTGCTAAAAACAAAACTACATGATCACTTCAATAGATGCAAAAAGGATTTTGTTGATATTGAATATCTCTTCATGTTAAAAACCCTCAACAATGTAGGAATCAAAGGAACATACCTCAAAATAATAACAGTCATTTATGACAATCCACAGCTAGTAGTAAATTGGGCAAAAGCTGGAAGCATTCCCCTTGAGAATCGGAACAATAAAAGGATGCCCACTCACACTACTCATATTCAACATAGCACTGGAAGTCCTAAACAAAGCAATCAGGCAAGAGAAAGAAATAAAAGTAATTCAAATGAGAAAATAAGTCAAACTATCTCCTTTGTCAAACAATATATATCTATACCTAGAAAACCTCGTAAGTTTACTTATAATCTATACGTAGAAAGCCTCTGCCCAAAGGCTCTTAGAACTGATAAACAATTTCAGTAAGTGTTCAGGATACAAAATCAATGTACAAAAATCAGTAGCATTTCTGCATAGCAATAATATTCAATCTGAGAATCAAATCAAGAAACCAATCCCATTCACAAGAACCGCAAAAGGGCCGGGCGGGGTGGCTCAAGCCTGTAATCCCAGCACTTTGGGAGGCCGAGACGGGCGGATCACGAGGTCAGGAGATCGAGACCATCCTGGCTGGCTAACACGGTGAAACCCCGTCTCTACTAAAATGTACAAAAAACTAGCCGGGCGAGGTGGCGGGCGCCTGTAGTCCCAGCTACTCCGGAGGCTGAGGCGGGAGAATGGCGTAAACCCAGGACGCGGAGCTTGCAGTGAGCTGAGATCCGGCCACTGCACTCCAGCCTGGGCGACAGAGCAAGACTCCGTCTCAAAACAAACAAACAAACAAACAAACAAAAGAACCACAAAAGAATAAAATATCTAGGAATACAGCTAACTGGGATGATGAAATATCTCTACAATGAAAATTACAAAACACTACCCAAATAAATCAGAAATGATTACAGAAACAAATGGAAAAATATTCCATGTTCATGAATAGGAGGAATCAATATTGTTAAAATGACCATACTGCCCAAAGCATTTCACAGATTCAGTGCCATTCCTGTAAAACTACTAATGTTATTTTTAAAAAAATAAAAAAAAAAAAAAAAAAAAAAAACTACTCTAAAATTCATATGGAACAAAAAAATAAATAAATAAAATCCTAAATGATCAACATAATCCCAAAAGCAAAAGCAAAAAGAACAGAGCCAGATTCATCATACTACTCAACTTCAAACTATACTACAAGGCTACAGGAAAAAAGCATGGTACTGATACAAAAATAGACACAGAGACAAATGGAAATGAAAGAATGCCACACACACACACACACACACCCCTACAATCATGTGATCACTGACAAAATTGACAATAACAAGCAACCAGAAACAAATTCTCTATTCAATAAATGGTGTTGGAATAACTAGCTAGCCATAGGCAGAAGATTGAATCTGGACCCCTTCCTTTCACCATAGACAAATATCAACTCAAAATGGATTAAAGACTTAAATGTAAAATCAAAAACTGTGAAAACCCTAGAAGTAAACCTAGGGAATATTATTCTGGGCATAGGCCTTGGCAAAGATTTCATGATAAAATCTCCAAAAGTATTTGCAACAACAAATAATAGATAAATGGGAGCTAAGTAAACTCAAGAGCTTCTGCACAGCAAAATAAACTATTAACGGAATAAACAGAAAACCTACATAATAGAAGAAAATATTTGCAAACTATAAATCTAACAAAAGTCTAATATCCAGAATTTATAAGAAACTTAAGTCAATGAGCAAAAAACAAACACCCCCATTAAAAATGGTCCAAGGGCATGAACACACACTTCTCAAAGGAAGACATATATGGAGCCAACAAACATATGAAAAAATACTCAACATCACTGATCATTAGAAAAATGCAAATCAAGACCACAATGAGATACTATCTCACACCAGTCAGAGTGGCTACTATTAAAAATGCAAAAAAACCACAGTGACTGGCAAGGCTGAAGAGAAAAGGAAGTGCTTATACTTTGTTGGTGCAAATGCAAATAGTTCAGCCACTGTGGAAAGCAGTTTGAACATTTCTCAAAGACGTTAAAACAGAATGAGACCCATTAGGCCCAGCAATTAAATTACTGGGCATATACCCAAAAGAATGCAAATGGCTCTTCCAAAAAGATACATAGACCCATGTATTCATCACAGCACTATTCATAAGAGCAAAGACATAGAATCAACCAAGATGCCCATCAGTGGTGGATTGGATAAAGAAAATGTGGTACACATACCTCATGGAATACTACACAGTCATAAAAAAATAAAATCATGTCATTTGCAGCAATGTAGATGCAGCTGAAGGCCATTATCTTAAGCATATTAATGTAGGAACAGAAAACCAAACAATGCATGTTCTTATTTATAAGTGAGAGCTAAACATTAAGTACACATTGAGTCTCACAAAGATGAGAACAGTAGACACCAAGGCCTACTTAAGGGGGCACGTTGTGAGGAGAATGAGGTTTGAAAAATTACCTATTAGGTACTATACTATGTTCACTACCTGTGTGATGAAATCTTTTGCACAACAAACTCCAACGACTTGCAATAAATTAATGTAACAAACCTGCACATGTACCCCTTGAACCTAAAAGAAAGTTGAAAAAAAAACAGAGCGTGGAAAATCAAAAGATAGTACAGGTTAAATGTCCTCATGTACTGAAATTTCATAAAGTATGTGATGAGGAATTTTCTATAGGGTTAAACGAACTCTGAATCTCTCACTGTCTTCTTTCACATATATATATATATGAAACTTTATATATATAAGTGAAACATATATGTATAAGTGAAACTTTATATATATAAGTGAAACATATATATATAGTTTTGTGAACTATATATATATATATATATATAGTTTTGGAAAAGGATCTATAGAATGTATCTCTCAAGAGCTTTTATACAATAGGAATGTGTGCTTGATATTTTTTATTTAAACTGTTACCTGAATATCTTTTCATGTTGCTATCTCGAAAAAAAGTTTTCTTCAAAAGACTTTTAATTGCATTACAAAAGTTTACAATAAATTAACTTGTAGTCTGCATTTCAATTCTAAAAGTTCACCTGATATTTTTATATTTAAGTAAAACATAACACAAATATATATAAAAATCAGCATTTTGCTTCAATGTACATTAATAACTATTCCAATTTGGCACTTATAAGTGTTTATCCTTATAACAAATGTAACATATTAAATTATAGTACAAAAAATATAATCATTCCATGATTAAAACCCAAAACTAAATGATTATTAGGTCATTTGTGATAATATTATTGAATATGAACTATTATAACTACTATTTCAAATACTTAGATGTCACATATTCAAATATGGAGCAAAATGTAATTATTTTGGTTGACTTCCATCATAGAAATCACTTAGAAAACTGTTAAGCAAAGATGACTTTATTAAACTTATTGTTTAATAAGTTCCAAGGGTGAATAACACCCTCACAAAATTTCAGTTGTGTTTCCAAAGAAGTTAGTGATCTGAGTTCAAGTGGTTTAATTATTTTTTTAAGGTAAGGAACTAGTTAAAACTAGGATAAAGTTTTAACAGATTGTTTAGTGCTGGTGGAGAAGGTTATAATTCATATCTAATTAGCGAAATGTGGTGCTGAAAAGCAAGCTGTTTTCCTAGCTAGGAAAAGTGTTACCTGAGAAAATGTTCCATGCCCAATTGAACAAGCTGATGGCAAGATTTTACAGAATCAAACAGGAAAACTGCTTAATGATTTGCAGTCTTATTTTCCTGTGCAAGAAATTTCTGAGGTGAATAATTATGTTATATTTGCAGAAGCAGTCTCAGTTCTCAGCCTCCATCACTGAGTTTATATTAAGGTAAGTGGTCACATTTCTCATTTATCTCTACTGATCTTTCTCAGTCTGACTTCAAGAATACACCACTATATATAGACATGGTCAATCACCATATCACAATGGTTTCAGATGTTATGATTGTATACCAAACTTCCAATGATGGCTGTTTCAATCACTATAAAAGTCAGCTGTTCTGGACATTTTTAAATTAGTATTTTGTAGAACCATTTCATGGGACAGTTATTGCACACACCACATAAGGCCATAATGATCACACTATTGGAAACATGCAACATGTATAAATACTAAAAGAAAGATTGTATCAAACTTTATAGTCCATTGCCTAAAGTCAAGTGATAAGCATATAAAAATTATGCTAAGAGAAAAAATATCATCTTCAATCTAAAAAGCCCAAAGAACCATATACAATAAAGTTAGTCAATCACTTAACTGCTTGATATTTCTGTTTCCCAATTCCTTTGTTCTCTCTCTTTCTTTCTTATGACAAATATGTCACCTTGAAACTCTGGTAGTGGTTTGTTTGAAAACACTACTCATTTAATTTCATAAATTCTCCAAAGGTGAAAACGTATCAAAAATAAAAATGAAACAAACAAAAAACCCCACAAAACTCATATTGGATCACTGAACATTATTGTATGATTTTAGCACTACCCAGAAAAATTAGAATTGTTCCATATTTCAATATTCACAATAATCAATAGATTAATTTAAAGAATAAGTGTATAGGTGTGCTTAAATGGGAGCTTATCTTTTAATTTCAATAAAGTGAGGCATTTTCAAGTGTATACCATTCATTTCATAAATGAGAAAGCTCTAACATATGAATTCACTAAACAAGAATTATACATATGAAGGATTAAGCTACTGTATTTACCTACCACATAATGTCTCCAGGAAGTGCTCCAAAGTACCTCCTATTTTAGGAGTTGTATGACAGACAGTCTTAGACATTTGGCTCTCTGTAGCCTTGACCATCTGAAAAGCTGTTTTGACAGAGTGTGATGACAGAGTTTAGCTCAGAAATCACCTGACACATTGCAGAGTAATGACAGGGAAGGAAAGTGGGTGGCACTACAAAAATAGTGTCACTTCTCAAGAGTTGTTTTGATGGTGTATTTTAGTTAAATCACAAGCAAAACTGAAGGTATAGTTTGGACTCATATCGAAAGAGACTGGAGGCTCAAAGAAGAGTATTGTTAGAGAGCTGATTGGTATACTAAATGAGTGATTATGACTATTAGTGATTCAGATACTAAAATAGAAGAAAACAGAAATAAAAGCTTCCTGGGGTGGGGGAAGTATTAAAACAAGAACATGCAGATTGAAGCATGCATATCCATGGTATTAGTCATCTATGTCTTGTTCATAGAGTCTTGGATGAAAGCTGCCTACTTCATGGAGTGATTCAGTGATACCTAAAATTCCAAGAAATTTGGAACTCTTTTTTTATTGTTGAAATCATAAGGTGATAAACATAATAGTTAAATATCTGTTGTTGATACTAAGTGTTATTTATTGATGAGTTAGATCAATGCGATTATACATATTGTAAATTAATTATTTAATAGCCTGGACATTAAATATACTTTCTAACAGAGACATCCCTCTATACTAGAACTTTGTTTTTTGAGGCCAAAAATTTTAAGTGGAAAACTAATTCAAAGTTCTATATCTATATATAAATATCCCCAATAGTCTATGTAGCGCAATTAAACATAAAAGTTGACTAGGAGAAAATTAGTTATCAATTTTTTTTAGAAAATAACACATGCACTATTTCTTTCTAAAGTTGAAAATAATAGCTCAGTATCAATTAAAGCCATACATGTAAGTTTCTCTAAATTGTTTACCAATAATTTTAATTACCCTTGTTTGTTATTCATTTGGCTGACAAAATACTTACAAATTCTCCTTAGTATGCCAATTGTTATTTATTAAATGTTAATAAATTGGGATAATAGTAAAATTGATTATTTAGAATATTTTGGCAAAAATCAGGAAGTATATATACATCATTTTGTGTATCAGTTTTGCTCCTGAAATTTTAAAAAGAGTGATATGCACAGAAAACCAAAAAAATGGAATTAATATTTTGATACAAACTGGAATTTTTGCTCCTAAAATACACTGAAGAATTTGAGTGAGCTACATAGAAACCTGGAGAGACCATTTTCAAATAATTTGTAATTTATAAATTTATAATATATCAATTTTTTCTTTCTCTTTTCTCTGCATTTATTCTTCTTTTCTTCTCCTCGCTCCTCCTCCTCACTCCTCCTCCTTCTTTCATTCTTCTATAACCTCTCTCTTGAAAATTTTAGCTATAACATATAAGAAAAAAATTCAAAACTTTGTCTCTGACATATATCTGTCTTAGAACTTTCATACAGCATTTTAATTGCCTGTTAAAAGTCATACTCTTAATATTTAATAGATGTTCCAGAATAAATATACCAAAATTGGAGTTCATTTTCCTATTTCTGGTCTTCCTCTAGTATTATATAATTTGATTAACAGCATGGCTAAAAGTCCTATGAGTTTCTTTCATAAATAAGGTGTAATATATAAATAACTTGTTTTCTTGCCCTCCATATACAGCCACATGTCTTCTGTAGATTAGTATTCCAGCATATCTCTCTATATCCAGGTATTCATAATCACGTGCATTCTCATTGTCATAGTTATTTTTATGTTTTTATTTCAATGGATGTAACAAACTAAAACATAAAATGTACAAAGTAAAATAAGATTTCCTATATATATAGAGAGATTTCATATATATTTTTTTTCTTATGTCTAAATCAATATTAACATGTTATCACAGGTGTTTCAGTTTTTTTTTTGTGAAGTAACATGTTTCCAGTTTTTGACAAATAACAAATCAAAACAAAAACAATGTGTCTGGCTAACTGACTTCCTTGAGCCACAAATTGAAGATGACTTAGAAATAAAGGCATGTGGGGAAACCTGAGAAACTAATGTAACAGCCTGAGAGATTCTTAAGAAAAAAATATGTTGTTTCCCAGAGTTAGAAGGGCTAGAATTTAGAGAGATTACTGGAATAAGGAAAGCATTTGAGTTATATTCTTTGCTCTTTCACTCCACCAAAATTGGCCAGGAAATAATATTTTCAAAGATTTGAAGCAAATAATTTATAATTGATAATTTTATTTCTAGCAGAAATACAATTAAAATGTGAAGAAAAAATAAGCAATATGAGTTCTCAGAAAGTTATCAGAGAGTAATCTTATTTGTAAAACACACTTTGGGAACTAGAAGAGAGAGAAAGTAATGCAGAGAAAGAGAGAAATGAAGACAGAAGGAGAGATGCTAACTGTTACTCCCTTTGGCTCAGGGTATTCTTCAATCTAGCTACTGTTTGATTGTTTTTATCTCTTCGTGCTTCATACTTCCATACCCTTTTCTCTTTTTCTATCTGCCTCTTTCTCTCTTCCTCACCTTCTCTCTGCCTCTCTCTCTCTTTCTCGCTTTCTCTCTTCCTCTCTCTCTCCTTCCCTTCCCCAAGCCTTCTTCACAATGACATCTTAATTGTACTATGTATATACACATATATGTTTGTATCTATCAATCTGCCTACCTACTGACCTACCTATCTGTTTATTTTTTACTGAGGCATAAGGTATAGACACAAACTATAGAGGGCCAAACTGAACTCATATCAACTGATGAATTTTTACATATGTGTATAACCTTGTAAACCCTACCTAGATCAAGATAAAGAATGTTTCTAGCACCACTCCTACCCCTAGTAATCTCCTTTCTGCCTTTTAAGTCCAAGTCATTGCCTAGAGATAAACACCATTCTGAATTTTTATCTCAATTGTGCAAAGTTGTCTGTTCTTCAGTTTTACATAAATGGAATCTTAAGTAATGTACTCTTTGATGTTGGGCTTCTATTTCTGAATACAGTGTCTGTGAGATATATTCATATTGTAGGGTATAACAGTAGAGAGCTTATTTTTATTACTGAACTGTATTCTGTTGCATATACAATTCATCCATTTCAATATTCAGTGCCTATTTAAGACTTCTGTAAATTTCCAGTCAGATTATACACATTTATACTGGTTAATTTCAATAATTTTTTTTGCATATATTCTGAATATGTTTTGGTTAAATACATATACTGTTAATGTATTACCTGAGACTGTGACTTGTCTTTTGTCTTCCCAAGTCGTTTTTGTGGATTAGCAGAATTTCTTCATTATAACAAAGTTAAATTTGTCAATTGCTATTTTAAAGTTAAATTTTGCACGCTATTTAGAAAATTTTGCCTCATATAAAGTCAAACTCCAATTTTTCTTATAGAAGCTTTATTTATTTACATATTTGTTTACTTACTTATATTTATCTTTCACAATTAGGTCTATAGTCCATCTCAGATTGATTTTTGCATCTGGTGTGAAGTAGGGATCAATGGCCCACTTTTTCACATAGATATGCAAATACTTCAACACCAATTATTGAAGAGCTTATCTTTTTTATTTATTTACACTGGCATCTTTTTCTTAAATCAAGTGACAATTCAAGACATGCCAGTCTATTTCTGGATTTCTTACTGTTTTTCCACTGATCCATTTGTTTATATTGCATCAATACACACTGTCTTAGCTAAGGTTTTTCTTCATTCCTTATATTCAATAGTGTACCTGTTTCTCTTCAAGATTGTTTAGGTTGTTTCAGTGGGGAAGGAAAGGCTACAATTCTCTCTTCTTTCATACAGACGTCTGGGGCAGTGTTGATTCTAATTAGAATATTTTGTAAACATTTATAATTTATGATAAAATTTGCTACCCGAAATGTGTGGAAGGCTAGTAGTCTCTTTAATATTGAACTCAGAATTGTTTTAGCAGAATATACCTAGTCTGTCTAGATTATTTATTACATTATTTATTACAAATTATTAAATACATTGCAATTTGTGGAGTAACAGAATGAAGCAATAACATAGTATTTTTATGTAAAATATAAATTATGCAATTATTTGTTAATTCATTCTGCATTCAATATTTGTTTCTACATACCAAAAATATGTCCAATGTGGAAATGGGAACCAGAGAGCTGCTTCTGATAAATTAACAACCTCTCAATGTGGTTCATGTGATAGCTTCTTTCTTAAATGCTTTGCAAATCATTGTTGAATCTTAGCGCTGATTAAGATTGAGATTTTGTGTCAGTCTAATTTACATGTTGAACTTTATTAAACTGGTGAACAAGAAGGGCAGTCTTTCAGATGCACACTATACAATAACATAATGTCTAAGAGATGTATTTAAAAAATAGAAAGTGACAAGAGACACAATAAGAATTTGATTTAGGTCACTGTCAATTACTGCAAAATTTGAATTGGCTAAAGCTTTGGGACATGTCGTAGGCTACATGGCCTATTAATAAAATTATGTAAGATAAACTCAAAATAGGGAGACTAATAAATTGGTATATGAGGACATCCAAATTCTGAAAAGAAAGAAGCACCATTTCTTTTTCTGGATATCATTTCCAATATAAATTAAATTGAAACTTGTAATGAAGAAAATTAAAATACTGACAAAGGCAGTATAAGATATATTTGGTTTCTGAGAACCTGCTGATACTTACATGGCTGCCAGATCAGATATAATAAATGAAGTGACTATTTATTGCTTGATAAAACATATATAAGTAGATATGACCTACGAACAAGTAATGATAGTATCCAGAAGGTATTCTGTGAAGAAAGTGGATCATATGATGAAGAAGTACCAATAGAAATTGTATGAATGTCTACTAGCATAGATTTTTCAAATAAATGATTGGGAAAAAAATATTGATGCTAGAAACTGCTAAATACTGACAAACACAAGAGATTATTTGCAGTCATGCCCAATGGCTGCAAAGTTTGTGGATAGAAATTTCTCAATTACATGGTAGTTAATTAGCCATGTTGAACAAAAAAGGACATGAGTCTACCTCTCATATAAAACTATAGAAGATGAAAAGATTGAACAAGTGGTCAGAATGTGCTCAGTCAACTCCTGGGGAAGGATTATGAAGGATATATGCATTGACATTGTTACTGGCTCAGGATTGGTAAACAAAACTTTTTGTTAACATCAAACACTAGTTCTGTATAATGTTCTTCCAATGAGGGATAGAGAGAAAAAATATTTTTTAAAAGCCCTAAAAAAAGTTAGGGACAATCTGGGGCTATGTTTTGTGGTCCTAAAATTGTAGCTTGACTATGAGTTGAAAAACAAGACTTGAGAAAATATTCTGTGGCTGAAATGCCTTACCAGATTTTTCAGTTGATGTGCCTATATATAAAGAAGAAGGCTTTGTCTCTTTTATTCTCAAATTAGGTGTTGACCAAATATTTCCTTCACCCAGTTTTGATAAAGCATGCTAAATGGGAATCTTTGGAACTGTTCAATCTCTCTCTGTAGAACTATAGAGAAACGTAAATAATATAGAATTCCAGGAAAGCAATAACAGATTGCTTTCTATAACAGAAAGGGTTAACACAGAGAAGTCCAAGCTGACACATTAGGACACCTCACTTCTAAAATTATGAGAATAGTTTAAAGATGGATAATGATATCCACTAATTCAATTTTAAATATTCCCATATGGCAAATATATAAAGCAGATGGCTTAATGGGCTGACTGTAGACTATTAGGATTTAGACAAGGTAGTTCTCCTGATATCTTCAATGGTACAAGATATAATTAAAATATTTAAAAGAAGTAGAAACTATCAAAGGTGATGGTATGTCATAATACATTTACAAACACTTTATTTTCTATACCTATATTGGAGACCAGTCAAGGTAAGCACACCTGATATAGGCGAAATGGCCTTCAGAATGTACAAAGGATATTTAAATTGACCAGAAAACTATTAAAATATAGGAGAGCAACACTAATCCATTAAGATTGAGCATTCTCATTAGGAGTAATTTGGTGCCCAACATTAATGATATAATCATTGCCTGTTCAGAAGACAACATATGTGATGGCAAAATAAACAGTAGCCTGATAAACAAATAAAATCTTTGGAGTTTTAAAAACTGGACTTGAATGGCAGACATTAAGACCAAATGCCCTTCCTAGAGACTCGTCATCAAGATGAAAAACACTTGCTGTCTGAAGAAAAAAAAAGCGCTTTTCCAGAAAATTGGCAACAGTTAGCAGTAGTCCATTTAGAAAGATAATGAAGTGATTTGTTAGTAGAAGAGGCACATTTCTGATTAGATGAAACTTTTTTTTGTATCAAACAATAGTGGAAAGAAAATTAGATTAGCCAAGAAAAAAATAACTATAGGTATGGGATAAAAATCTACTCATTGGCTACAGAATTCACCATATATAATTCATCCATGTAAGCAAGAACCACTTGTATCCACAAAGCTATTAACATTTTTAAATATTTTATATATAGAGAGAGATCATGATATATCATATATGGTATATATAGAATATATATATCTAGATATATATAGAACATAGAATATATAGAGAGAATATATATCATATATATGATATACATATATATGATATATCATATATAGATACATATCATGAGATATATATGATATGTATATTTTTATATATGACAAGGCATGCTAAATGGAAATCTTTGGAATTGTGCAGTCCCTCTTTCTTAGAACTACAGAGAAACATAAATAATATAGAATTCCAGGAGAGTAATAGCAGATTGTTTTTTATAACAGTAAGGGTTAACTCAGAGAAGTCCAAGCTCACACATTAGGACACCTCACTTCTAAAACTACGAGAACAGTTGAAGGAGGGATAATGTAATGTGTATGTGTGTGTATATAAATGTGTGTATGTATACATATAAATGTGTGTATATATATGTATAGGTATATATACATGTATATATACATATATAGGTATATATACACACATATGCATACATGTATGTGTGTAGATATATGCATACACATATACTATATATGCATATGTGTATATATGTATGTATCTATATGTGTGTATATGTATACACACATACACACATATATGTGTGTATACATACACACACACATATGTATATGAACAAATGAGTAGTTGAACAGCAGGGAAGCCCCAGCTAGGGACAGGATACTTATAAAGTCATTATGATATTAATAAATCTAAATGATGAAAGCTCATCTATGGATAGTGTGGTCTTCATCTGGATAAATTTTAAATTGAACATTTTAGCTTTAAAATTCTAATTTCTCAGTAAACTTAATTTTTGGGAAAATAAATTATAAAAGTTATGTAATCTCAATCAGAGATAAAGTGTCAATGGTAATTAAAGAAGCCTGTAAGCACATGTTAAGAAACTATACTATAATAATAACATATGGTGTGCCACAAACAACTTGGAATATGTAATTTATTAAGCAATGGTCTTCAGTAACTAACTCAGGATATGCAAATATATAGTATACGGGAAACAATTATTTCTTTTGAGAAAAAATGGTAAGTGAAACTATAACTTTTAAACAGCTAAACAAACCCATCAAGAATAGTACTAGACAAAGCTAAAAGAATGACCTTGATTTCTGCCTACTGAGTACAGTGATCACCTCTGCTTTCAGTTCTACATAGATATCCCTGATATTAAAAGTGAACAGCAGCCTTATGGACTATTGAGTATGCTTTAGTTTAGATTTCATCAGTGACCAAAGCTTAGTTATTTAGAGGAATCTCAGTAAATTGAGCCAATGTATTTTCTTTGAGAGCTGGAGCAGGGTGTCACATTTTGTCCTAAGGAAGGGCTGCCACTTTTTCACATGAAGTCAAGATATCGGTGGGACAAGATTCCCTGCATTCTTTTCCATTTGGCATTTCCATTTGAAAGTGAAGCTGGCTGGGCTCTTCTCACCTTTTCATAATTAAATGTGATTTGACACCACCTTAACTTAGGAATATGAGGCCGGAGAGTCAAAAGGCATGCATAGCTTGTATGTTTAGTTTAGACATGAATACAAGATAAAGCTTGTCACTTCTTTTCCAAAAGAGTGTATCTGGCAGCAGCAGCAGCATCAGGGAAGCAATCAACCCTGAATTCTAAGGAGCGATCCAGGTACATAAATCCCCTTTGCCAAACTTCAGTTGGCAAAACATTCCGTCACAGGAACTTGTCGTTTAAAGGTGTCATTTGGGCAGTTAGGCCAAAAAGGACACTTTTACAACATGGCCTCTTGACTTGGTTCCCACTCGAAAAATACTGATTTGTGGACTAAGGACAATGCACAAGTGAAACATTTAACAATGCAAAGCTATGCTTTTGCACCTCCAGTTGATGGCATACGAGCATATTATTCTTCCAGAACACTGAAAAAATGTTAAATGGTATGTAATCTATGTAAAATATTCCCTTGTTTAAACAAAAAAAGAAGTGCTAGTATAAAATGACAATAGTAAAAATATTAAAGTATCTCATTATTCTGTGTCCACTTAATTGTCAACTGTTTCATTGTTAACACATAATATTCAATACATAGTTTTATGTAGTTGTCTTGGGCTATAGTAGATTCTATCATTGTTTTCCACCCATACTTGCAACTCTTCCACTTACACACTGGAGAAAGAAGGCAAATGCCCCTTTACAATGTTTTAAACTTTTATTTTCTTGAAATTTGAATAGTTTACCATGTATTCTGTGCCTTAACTATCTCTTCTTCCCTGGCATGATATCTTAGTCAGTTCAGACTGCTATACAAAAAATCCATAAACTGAATGGCTTATAAAAAATTAAAAATATATTTCTTTCAGTTTTGGAGTCTGAATGTCTGGTATCAGGGTGCCAGCACTCCCTTCTAGGTTGCGGACTACCAATTTCTTATCATAGCCTCACATGGTAGGAAAAGGGTGAGAAAGCTACTGGAGTTACTTCCAATAAAAGCTGTAATGCTTTTCAAGAGCACTATACTCTCATTACCTAATTATTCCCAAAGTCCCGTCTTCTAATACCATCACAGTGGGTGTTAGGATTTCAACACAGAAATTTGTGAGGTTCATAAACATTCAGTCCATTCCACATACCCAGTATTTTACCTTGCATATAATAGGCTCTCCAAAATATTTATTGAATTCAAACATCAAGAGGGATAATAGAAAGTAACTTTTATTTATTGACAATATTTGTGTCCTTTTATATTTTTGATACTTTTCTTAACAAATGTCAACAGCAAAGTATCTCTTTTCATCCATCTAATAAAGACATCAGAAGTAGACATAATTAGCAAATGGGACTCCTAATTTTGACATGAAAACTGAGGAGCTGTGTAAAGTTTGCAAGACGTTAGTCTCTTTTCGTGTTTCTTTACAGCAAAGTGAACCAGTTAAGGCAATAACACATTTAATTAGTCTCCAGAATAAGGACATTTTACACAAAGATAGATTTTATGCAAAATGGATTAGAATCAATAATAACTACCCAATAGTCAAAGCCTGCTCTAGCATGTCAGTCATGGGGCCACTAAGATTTAAAAAAGGAGCAATTTCATTGGGCTATGGAGATACGCTGCAAAATATTTTAAAACATTTATTTATCTGTGCATTTTAAATACAGAAATGATCATTTCTGAGGTTTGGATCAGTAAAACGTCTCCTATTCTCTTACTTGCACTACTATATTGAGTTTGCAGATGATCTTCCACCAGTAGTGTCCCACATGCATTTATGCTTTTGGCAATCTATATAAAAGGAGACTTGATGGAGGGTATGCTTCTGTACTGCACATCCCCAAGTGAAAGTATGTGTAAGTGGGTTGCCATCAATATGAAACTGAGGACTCTTGCCACTTAGAAGAGCAAGAAGCGAAGTGGCTGGTTATTAGATACATGGGAAGAGAAGAGTGGGTCAGGGTCAAAGAGAAAATTTATTCCACTTGCTCTATTTACTTTACCTTTCTTTAAAGTCATAACCTTGCATGCCAATGAAACCAATTTTATTTCTCCATCTTTCATATATTTAAATTGAAAGTGTCTAAAACAGGATGTAAATTTTAAACAAAATTGTTGACCGGGTGTGGTGGCTCACACTTGTAAACCCAGCACTTTGGGAGGACAACATGAGAGAATTGCTTGAGGCAAGTAGCTCAAGACCAGCCTGTACAACATAGTGAGACTGTCTGTACAGATTTTTTTTTTTAAACCAGCCTTGTGTGGTGGCATACCTGTAGTCCTAGCTACTCGGGAAGCTGAGGTGGGGAGATCCCTTGAGCACAGCAGTTCAAGGCTACAGTGAACTATGATCACACTACTGCCTTCCAGCATGGGCAACAGAGAGAGACCCTTTCTCAAAAGAAAAAAAAGGTTGGAGCAACATTAACTGCCATTTTGAATAAATTAAAAATCATATCATCTAGATACTTTACATAATTTATTAAGGTACTTTGTTTTTTAAGACATGTGTGTCTCACTTTGTCACCCAGGCTTGAGTGTAGTGGCACAATCATAGCTCAGTGCTGCCTTGAACTCCAGGGCTCAAGGGATCCTCCTGTCTCAGCCTCCCAAATAGCTAGGACTACAGTCACACCATCACACTGAGCTATTTTTTTTCTTTTTTTTAATTTTGTAGAGGTGGAGTCTCACCATTTTGCCCAGGCTGGTCTCTAACTCCTGGGCTCAAGCAATCTTGCCCTCTTGGACTTCCAAAGTACTGGCATTACAGGCATGAGCCATCTCACCTGATCTACATATTTAATTTCTATTCATCACAACCATCTTGTAAGGATAGTGAAGTGAAGATTAAATAATTAAAATAATTTTATAGTAAACTGTGTTTCTGGGTATCAAACCTAGTTCTACCTTTTACTAAAGTTCATGCTATTTCAGCTATATGACATTAATTTCCAAACAACCTACATATACTTTATCCAAAATAGGTATATTAGTATAAATATTCTGGATAACATTTTCTTTTATTATATTGCTATGGTATAACAAAATCTGTCAAAAGTTATTTATAGGCTTGCCCCTTAAATTAATAATACTATTAATTAATCATCTAATAACCACATCTTATTCATTCCTAATTATTTACCTTTTCCTGCCTTGTTTCTTTTGCTTCTTTGTTTTTTATCAGATATCAAGGCCTATACTCACCCTTAATGGTCCAGCAGCACTGATATCCTTTTCGTCTTAAAAAATGGGAAAGCTTAGTCCAGCTTATAAAGCTGCTTAGCCCAGCCTTGTTGAGTATTACATTCAAAATGCTGCATAAACAGTTGTGGGAAGAAAAAATACCTCATTGTCAAATAGAAAATTACCCTGATCTTCATGATTTCTCCATGCTCAATACTTTTTGTCTATACTACATATATAGCCTTCAGGGCTTTGTTCATTCATAAATTTAACAAGTAAACTTTGAGCAATTCTCATGTGTCAGATCTGTTCTAGACAGTGATATTTAGCACTTAAAGAAAAGAAAAAGATAATCCCACCTCCATGAAACAACCATTCTAGTGGGAAAAAAGAAGATACACAAATATAGAATATACCATATGGTGATACAGGATGTATAGAAAAAGTAAGTAAAAAAGGAAGAAATGGGATAGGATGATAGGATAATGACCATAGCACTCACTACACTATATCAAAATTCTAATTCAAGTATCTCTTTAGTTTCCAAACTGAAATTTCCTAAAAAGCATCTACTATGTCTTTTTTTTCTCTCTGATTAACTGTGATTGCATTTCTTCCTTATTACTGTTTTAAGAAATTACCACAAATACAGTGACTTAATGCAGCCCTGTTATTGTAGTATGATTCTGAAGATCAGAGTTTCAAATTGATTGGCAGGCCATGTTCCTTATGGAGGTTTTAGGGTAGAAACTATTTCCTTGTTTTTCCAGCTTCTAGGTGCTGATAGCATTCCTTAATTCTCAATCTCCTCATTCATCTTCAAAGCCAAAAGATAGCATCTTTGACTCTTTTCCTCTCTCTCTCTCTCTCTCTCTCTCCTCCATTCCCCCTCCCTTTCCACTTTCTATCTCTCTCTGGTTCTGGCCTTCTTGTCTGTGCTTTATAAATACCCTTCTGATTACATTGGAACCACCTGGGTAATCTAAGATGATAGCCAGGTTTCAAATTCCTTTCAAATTCCTTTCAAAATTAAAAGGCCTTTTTGCCATGTAAGTTTACATATTCACAGGTTCTGGGTATTAGGACATGAACATCTTTGAGGTGCAATTGTTTTGCCTATCGCAGACTTATAATTTAAGTATCAATAGGACATGTGTGGTGTGTTTATGTGTAGCATATGTAAAATTTACAAATGAGTCTTTTATAAATATTTATATGACACAGTGTAAGAACATAATGTGTGCACACATACAATATAATATGATAAAATATAACATATAAAGTACCTATGTGAACTTGTGGGTGATTCATTTTCAAAAATAGAGAGTAAGCTTTAAGAAGATAGGGATGTTTTGTTTGAAAGAACAAACAAAGAGCTGCTACATGGGTTCAAAAGGCCTGAATCTAAACCTTTAAAGTGTGTGACTTTGTCAAACTTTTATCTTTTCTGTAAATGCCTATTTCAAAAACTTGTTATGAATCTCAACAAAATAGCACATACAAAAGGCATTTTATGTACTTAAATATGCTTTCCCTTCTATCCACTGACCTCTATAATTACAGCTACACTAAAAAAGTGACGTAGCATGATAAAATAGAACATCATTCAGAGGCAAAATTGACATTAGAGTAGTTGAAAGAGTATTAGCTGTGGAGACAGAAGAGGAGTTTCTCTGTGGAATCATACAGATCTGTGTATGCATTACAGACCCATCAATTTTATTGTGAGAACCTGAGCAAGCTGTTTCAATATACGGTACCATAGATTTCTTATCTCTCCCTCTCTCTCTTTCTTTCTCCCTCTCCTCTATTCCTTCCTTCTTTCCTTCCTCCCTCCCTCCTTCTCTTTCTTACTTCCTTTCTTTCTTCCTCTCTCTGTCACTTCCACCCTCCTTTCCTTCTCTTTCTCTATGCTTTCCTACTTACCTATCTTTAGTGGGGAGAATAATAAAGCCTAAAATTTTTGCAATAATTAATTAGCATAATTCTAGAATTTCTGATGCATTGATGATGAC
The DNA here is from genome assembly GCF_001698545.2 of Rhinopithecus bieti. Classification (NCBI taxonomy): domain Eukaryota; kingdom Metazoa; phylum Chordata; class Mammalia; order Primates; family Cercopithecidae; genus Rhinopithecus; species Rhinopithecus bieti. The sequence goes on along the minus strand of NW_016817159.1, from coordinate 311,960 downwards.
GATCAATGCCAATAGCTAATGCTTACTTTATGCATAATTTGAGCATTTTACATATTAGCTTATTTAGTTATCCAAACAATTCTATCAAGTAAGAAGCATGTATTCAATATAAATAAGGATAACTGAGGCACAAATAAAGGATCCTGGTTAAGATCACACAGTTAATAAGTGATAAGATAGGGTATGAGCATATGAAATCAGACTACCAAACCTGTGTTTTAACCACCAAACTAGACATCTTAGCTTAACAAATTTGTTGTTAAAATAAATGTGGGGTAAAAGTAAAGCTAATGAGCCCCACCATGTACTGGGAACCTATATATATATATATATACACAAATTAGGAAGTAAAATTTGGAGGACTGATGACCTATCAAAGTCACACATTTATTAAGAGACATATCTGATTTTCACTCCCAAACTTTTTCCACCTAAGTACTTGTCACCCAAGGAAACAAGGCAACACATTCTATAACATGAAGTATAAGCATGGCACATTTTAAAAGACTTAATGAGGAAAAGTAAATTCAAAGGTCTTAGAAAGTGATAAATATCGCCGGGCGCGGTGGCTCAAGCCTGTAATCCCAGCACTTTGGGAGGCCGAGACGGGCGGATCACGAGGTCAAGAGATCGAGACCATCCTGGCTAACCCGGTGAAACCCCGTCTCTACTAAAAAATACGAAAACTAGCCGGGCGAGGTGGCGGGCGCCTGTAGTCCCAGCTACTCGGGAGGCTGAGGCGGGAGAATGGTGTGAACCTGGGAAGCAGAGCTTGCAGTGAGCTGAGATCCGGCCACTGCACTCCAGCCTGGGCGACAGAGCGAGACTCCGTCTCAAAAAAAAAAGAAAAAAAAAGAAAAAAAAAGAAAGTGATAAATATCAGTTGTTGACATTGTGTTCATTGTGACCCATGTAGAAATGAAACTTTGGAGCAGTTTGAACGATGAGATGGTTTGCATTTCACATATTATACGGCAAGATTCTCCTGAATGACTAAAATATTCTCTGAGATTATTTGTTTATGTCAGGGCTTAGCACACTATACTTCTAAAGGGCCAAATAGTAAATATTTTAGGCTCTGTGTGCTAAATAGTCTCTGTTGCAGCTTTTTAGTTCATTTTAGTATAAAGGCAAAGACAGTCATAGACAATACACAAATGAATGGGTTCAGGCTGCGTTCCAATAAAACTTTCCTTCCCAAGACAGGCAGTGGACCAGATTTTGCCCACAGTTGGCTGGCTTAGTAAGTAGTTAAAATTTCAGATGTGTTCAAAAAGATAATACTATATGTTAAACAAAAAAATCTTAAAAAAAAGTTCTCTGCTCTAAAATAAATTCTTATTAAATAAAGTTGATAGCTAAATTTTGCATTGCACATAGGATGGTGTTAGGGACTCATATAAGTCATATGAAAATTTAGGTAAATTTTACAAGCAAAACGTTAAGATTTTCAGGGACACACATCTAATCAGTAATGCAGCTGAGGTCTGAACGCAGTCCACCTGTCACATGATTCCTTCATTTTTACTATCACACTTCATCCTCTCTTTATCTAGATCCACTGACTGTTTACTCCTACAGGTAAGATTGACTAAATTTTAATCTCGGCACCACAGACATTGTTGAGGTTAAACAACTCGATTTCAATCTTGAAACCAGTTCCTCAATTTAATAAAAAATAATTTGCCATGAATATTTAAATATAGCTTTCCATACGGGAGAATCACCATAAGTCAATAAAACATCATGGAATACTGATCATTTTATCTGGAACCATATTTGAGATTACTAAAATAGTAAAACCAATCTTAATTGATATTATGAAATTATAGATGTACCAAACTTTTATAACTTTAACTTTAAATTACTAAGTTCAAGTCTACAAGATTTTGGATGTTGTTCAGATTTTGTAGGGTCAGTACTGTACAGTGTTCATTCAGTACTGTTCTGTGCAATGGTCTTATCACTGATCAAGTTGACCTGTAGAATAGAATTAAATCATTAAAATTTTGCAAATCATTTTTTCATCTTTAAGAAAAGATTGATTTGTAGCAGTTAATATTTAAAATAAAGCATGTTAATATTACTAGTTATTAAGGTAAGAACAATAAAGTGTTATATGGTAATAAAATATTTTATGTGAAAAGAGATGCTTGAAATGTATTGAATTTAGTATGCTTTTAATATTATAAGTTATATATCAACATATGTCATAATATTTTCTTTGCTAGAAACTAGAACAATTCAGCTTATGTAAAATTTTAATAAGCCATATCTACATGTTTAAGTCGTCTTAAGGAAACTAAATACAAATATTTTAAAATAAAACATTAACTAAATAAATTAAAAATTGCATTTAATTTGGAGCTCCTTTAAAAGTACAACTATATTGAGTATATATATTGTGAAACAATATTTTATTTTAACTCTGATTACAAAATAGCAGTAACTATACATGAAATGATATTGAGTTATCATCTAATATCAACAAATTCTGTGATATATAATTTAAAAAACATTTGTTTTCTCACATTACCCAGTATTTTTAAAATATATGTTAATTATACTGCTATGCTAAGATGCTCAACATGGCTTTGGGGAAAAAAACATCCAATAAACTCACTTCAGTCTAAATCACCATCAAGGGAACTGAAGCAAGTGTGTCTCAGTATGTTCAGTATTATAGCCCAGGGGGACATAACACTTGCTATGTTTGGGGGAAAACAGCAGGACTTTTCAGTAAAAAGGAGACAGAAGGAAAACTCATGATCACAAAACAGAAAAGCATATTGCTGATAAGACATAAGTGTTAGAGGTTTTCTACAACCTCAAGCTGTGCTTCTCCCAACAAAAATCTCATACTAATTTACACAAGGCAATTTTAGTTGCACAGCTAGAAAGAACTGTGAAAAATGAAATTAGTTGTTCTTTTACTAGAGATGATTCATTGCAAACTTCTTAAATGCTTTTCTTTTTTGAACTCTATTGAAATAGCAGACTTTGGAATTAAAGAAAACAGGGGAATAGTGATTTTAATACATTTGGACATAGTCTTACTCCTTTCCATAATAAATGATCTTCGTAAAACTTATATGCCTGGACAAAAGGAAGATTTAACCAGACTTCTGACTGTTGCCTAGAGCCTATGCCCTAAGTAAAAATGCACCACCAACCATAGATAAACAATTCTCCATTGTTTATTCTGTAAATGGAGTGAAAATAAGAGTAAATATTTCCCTTCAAAATTATCTTATATCTTGACTTCTTGTATTTGTGTTGTTTCGTGGCCCCAAATATATAGGTTTGTTGCATTGACATCTAAACAGAAGGGTGTAGCTCTCCTTATCAAAGTGTGTGATGATTATAATATCACAAATTTAAATTACAAGGAAAAGTAAATCAATCCAATTGAGGTAACTGTAAAATGTAAACAATCTATATATGTACTATTTTCTAAAAGTGATTTAAGTGATTTGTGTTTGACTAGTGGATGCCTGACATGGGGTTCCTTGTGAGTCATGAATAATTCCAGTTGGGCTCACACTTTCCCAGGGCCAGAGAAACTTAACAGAACCCCAGTTTCAGGTGGAAATGAAAAAAAATAAGTTTCCCAGGAATAAATTCACAAAAGAAATTGAAGAGATTCTGACTTTCACTTACTTATTAATTTTACTCAGGTTAGGTTATAGTTGTTATATTTCTATAATTAAAGAGATATAATGACACAGGATTTTAGAAGTAAAGTTCTTGCTTTTGAAACTAGTATATCCTTTATTTCTGTTAACCAACAATCATTACCCATGTTGGGAATACTATGAATGTCTGATATTGTTTGCCTCTGTGTCTATACCCAAATCTCAAATTGTACTCCCATAATTCCTATGTGTTGTGAGGAGGGGGGGGACACGGTGGGAGATAATTGCATCATGGGGGGCAGTTTCCCCCATACTATTCTTGTGTTAGTGAATAAGTCTCATGAGATCTGATGTTTTCTTCAGGGGTTTCCACTTTTGTGTCTTCCTCATTGTCTCTTAGCCTGCAGCCCTCCATGTAAGATGTGATTTGTTCTTCCTTGGCTTCCACCATGATTGCGAAGCTTCTGTAAGTCAAATTAAACCTCTTTCTTTTGTAAATTTCCCAGTCTCAGGTGTGTATTTAAGCAGCATGAAATTAGACTAATACAGAAAAGTGGTACTAGTAGAGTGGGGTGCTGCTGAAAAGATACCTGAAAATGTGGAAGTGACTATGGAACTGGGTAACAGGCAGAGGTTGAAACAGTTTGGAGGGTTCAGAAGAAGACAAGAAAATGTGGGAACTTCCTAGAGACTTGTTGAATCTCTTTGCCCAAAATGCTGATAGCAATATGGACAATAAGGTCCAGGCTGAGGTGATCTCAGATGGAGATGAGGAACTTGTTGGAAACTGGAGCAAAAGTGACTCTTGTTATGTTTTAGCAAAGAGATTGGCAGCATTTTTGTAGAACTTTGAACTTGAGAGAGATGATTTAGGGAATCTGGTGGAAGAAATTTCTAAGCAGCAAAGCATTCAAGAGGTGACTTGAGTGCCGTGGCAAGCATTCAGTTTTAAAAGGGAAACAATAAAAGTTTGAAACATTTGCAGTTTTACAACGCGATGGAAAAAAAAAATCCCATTTTCTGAGGAGAAATTCAAGCTGGGTGAAAAAAAATTGCATAAGTAACAAGGAGCCAAATGTTAATGCCCAAGACAATGGGGAAAATGTCTCCAGGGTATGTCAGAAGTCTTAATTGCAGCCCCTCCCATCAGAGGCCTGGAAGCCTAAGAGGAAAAAGTGGTTTTGTGGACCCGGCCCAGGGTCCCCTAGCTGTGTGCAGCCTAGGGAATTGGTGCCCTGTGTCCCAGCCTCTCTGGCCATGGCTGAAAGGGGCCAACGTAGAGCTCTGGCTGTGACTTCAGATGGTGCAAGCCCCAAGCTTTGGCAGTTTCCATGTGGTGTTGAGCCTGTGGGTGCACAGAAATCAAGAATTGAGGTTTGGAAACCCCTACTTAAATTTCAGATGCTTGCTGCATTGGTGGTGCTCTCATGGAGAACCTCTGCTAGGGCAGTGCAGAAGGGAAATGTGGGGCTGGAGATGCCACAGAGAGTCCCTACTGGGGCGCCGCCTAGTGGAGTGGTGAGAAAAGGGCCACGGTCCTCCAGACCTGGGAATGACAGATCAACCAACAGCTTGCAGCATGCACCTAGAAAAGCCACAGATACCCAACACCAGCCCATGAAAGCAGCCAGGAGGGAGGCTGTAGTCTGCAAAGCCATAGGGGCAGAGCTGCTCAAGACCATGGGAACCCACCTTTTGTATCAGCACAACCTGGGTATGAGACATGGAGCCAAAGGAGATCATTTTGTAACTTTAAGATTTAACTGCCTCACTGGATTTCAGACTTGCATGGGCCCCATAACCCCTGTGTTTTTAGGCCAATTTATCTCATTTGGAACAATTGTATTTACCCAATGTCTGTAGCCCTATTGTATCTAGGAAATAAATAGCTTCCTTTTGATTTTCCAGGCTTATAGGCCAAAGGGGCTCGCCTTGTCTCAGATGAGACTTTGGACTGTGGACTACTGAGTTAATGCTGAAATGACTTAAGACTTTGGTGGTCTGTTGGGAAGGCATGATTCATATTGAAATGTGAGAACAAGAGATTTGGCAGGGGCCAGAGGTGGAATGATGTGATTTGGTTCTTTTTTTCCCCACCCAAATCTTATCTTGAATGGTACTCCCATAATTCTCATGTGTTGTCCTGGGGGAACTGGTGGGAGACAATAGAATCATGGGGGCGGTTTCCCCCATACTGTTCTTGTGGTAGTGAGTAAGGCTCACGAGATCTGATGTTTTTATCAGGTGTTTTCACTTTTGCGTCTTCCTCATTCTGTCTTTGCTTGCTGCCATCCATGTAAGACATGACTTGTTCTTCCTTGGTTTCTGCCATGATTGTAAGGCTTCCCCAGCCATGTGGAACTGTAAGTCCAATTAAACCTCTTTCTTTTGCAAATTTCCCAGTCTCGGGTATGTCTTTATCAGCAGTGTGAAAATGGACTAATACAAGGTCCCTTCAACTAATAATAGTAATATCTAACTTTCATTGTATATTATATGCCAGGCATTTAGCTCTGCCTCTGTACATTTTATCATATTCTATTTAATCATTTAAAACTTCTATGCCTTAGCTTCAGTTGTGGCCCATTTACAGGTGAAGTCTTTGAGGCTAGGCATGGTACCAACTGTTTGAATATCTCAGAGAGAGCAGTTATTCCAGAACTCAAATCCTATTTTTATTTTATTTTATTTTATTTTTTTCTGAGACGGAGTCTCACTCTGTCACCCAGGCTGGAGTCCAGTGGTGCGATCTCGGCTCACTGCAAGCTCCTCCTCCCGGGTTCATGCCATTCTCCTTCCTTAGCCTCCTGAGTAGCTGGGACTACAGGTGCCGGCCACCACGCCCGGCTAATTTTTTTCTGTTTTTATAGAGACAGGGTTACACCATGTTAGCCAGGATGGTTTTGATCTCCTGACCTCGTGATCCACCCGCCTCGCCTCCCAAAGTGCTGGAATTACAGGCATGAGCCACCAGGCCCGGCCTTCAAATCCTATTCTTACTGAACTTTAAAATCATTTCTTAAAACTGAATTTGTGCACATACAGTCTTACAATCTCTCATCCCCATAGCTGCTAGCTGATTTTGCTCCCATTTATGTATTTATTTCTATTCCAATTATTACTATATATTTTTATTAACTGCTGGTCAACAGGCTAAGTGCACTGTTCACAAATGTAGCCATCAACTAAATATTCAATGCTCAAATTTGCGGACATTTTAAATCCTCGCCTTATTTTTCTTTTGGAGACACTACAAAGCGATTCTAGTGAACCTAGCTCTCAGGAACTGCATGAAACTTATGGTCATTTAAACAATATGCAAATGGGGTAGTAAAAATGTTTCATTATTTCTTTGAGCATGTACTAGTAATACAACAATAATTTGGATATATTTATTCAAGTCTATGATCTTTCCTTGCTGCCAGAAGTGTTTTCATTGATGACAATATATTTGAAAGGATGAAGGAAAGATGAAAAGTAGGAAAGTAGCAAAGAAAGAAGAAGCATTTGTAAAGATTAAAAAATTATTTGAACATTATTAGATGAGAACCAATACTTTATATTGCTCAGTAAACAATGTAATAATGTTATTATGTATAGTACATACTCATAAATGTATAGTTTAGTTTCTTAGGGAACAAAATATTTATATTGTTAAATCCATAAAGCCTATTATTTTTAAATATTTTCTATGCTGCTTGCTCAATACCTCTAAAATTTCCTTGTTAACTCTACTACCTCTGCTAGTTTTTTTATTATTCTTGTTATCTCTGTATCGTAATTTGGCAGGATCTCTTTGTTACCATTGGTCATTTTGATATCTTAGCTCTCGATCTGACAGGGTGACATATCTATGTATAGGTCTGAGAGGCACCTACTAGTCAATAGTCCAACTGGAGAACAGATTTTCTCTCCCTCCCTCCCTCCCT
>NW_016817159.1:281164-304064 GCF_001698545.2 Rhinopithecus bieti | reverse complement strand
TTCCTTCCTTTCTTCCTTCCTTCCTTCCTTCCTTCCTTCCTCTCTCTCTCTCTTTCTTTCTGTCTGTCTTTCTTTTCTTTCTTCATTTTTTATTTATGAAGCTCTTGTCACCCTTATTTTAGTTGAAGTGGTCTACTAGGATTTGTTCATTCTAAGCAGATTGTTTTAGGCTGAAGAAGTCCATAAGTAAAAAAGCTACTTGTGGCGGGCGCGGTGCCTCACGCCTATAATCCCAGCACTTTGGGAGGCCGAGGCGGGCGGATCACGAGGTCAGGAGATCGAAACCATCCTGGCTAACACAGTGAAACCCCGTCTCTACTAAAAATACAAAAATTAGCTGGGCGTGGTGGCGGGCGCCTGTGTCCCAGCTACTCAGGAGGCTGAGGCAGGAGAATGGTGCGAACCCGAGGGGCGGAGCTTGCAGTGAGCTGAGATCGCGCCACTGCACTCCAGCCTGGGCGACAGAGCGAGACTCCATCTCAAAAAAAAAAGCTACTTGTACAACATTGTGCATATGTGCCTGTAGTTAACTGTACTGTATTGCACATGTAAAAATGTGTTAAGGGAGTGGATTTCAATTTGTGTTCTTATCACAATGAGAGAGAGAGAGAGAGAGCTCGAGAAGTTAGCCACTTGCCTGTTGGTGGTAACAGGCAAGGTGAGGTAGGAAAGCTGCAGTACACATCCAGATCAGTTCTAAGCTTACGGTTTAAACTGGGAGGAAGGTGATTAATCATGGAGGGGGTCTCACCTATGCTGTTCCCATGATAGTGAATTAATTATCATGAGATATGATAGTTTTATAAGTGTTTGGAAGTTATTGCTTTGTTTTTCTCTCTCCTGCCACCTTCTGAAGAAGGTGCCTGCTTCCCCTTCCACCATGATTGTAAGTTTCCTGATACCTTCAAACCAGGTGGAACTATGAGTCAATTAAACCTCTTTTCTTTATAAATTACCCAGTCTCATGCAGTTGTTTATAGCATTGTGAAAATAGACTAATACCAACTCCTAACACAGTGTCTTGCACATAGCAGGCACTCAATAAATTTCTGCCAAATAAAAATATAGAATATAAGTTGTAAAGGTTTCCATTAAAATGTCTGTACTCAATCCTTGCAAGGTTAAATGCAAAATTCTAGGCCCACAGCAACAATAAGTGCCAATTTTGAAAAGCAAGGCTAAAGGTTGTAACTTCCTATTCTGCTTTAACATTTAAGTTGATTTGCTTTGCAGCCCTCTTTATGAATGTCTAATGCTGTTTCATATCTATGAGTTAATTGAATTGTGATCTCCAGTTGTAACTAAATGATTAGGTATGCCTTTATTAAAATGGCCTTATACTATAGTACTAGACCAGTAAAATTGAGTTTAATTTATATCCATCCCTAAAAAAGAAAGATACTCTTTTTAATTCCATAAATGTTTTTTAACAAAACACTTTAGTTAAATTTCAAATGTCAGCAAGTGTAGCAAAGGCTCATAGCCACATACTTTACAAAATAAGGCACTGCCATTGTCTGTAGTTTTGTATATTTTACTGAAGAGCATTAGTACTTTCTTTGATTCTGCCTCAATCGTCAAGTAGTATAATGCTCAAGAACTGCTAGAAAATAACAGGGTTTTGGTTATTAGATACAGAAGGTAAGTCTGCATAGAACAAAGACCTAATACGGACTGTGTTTGTGTTGTACTTGTGCATATACAGACATTTTTCAACTCATGTGCCAAAAGTGCATGTTATATTTAACTTTCAACCATATAAACACATACACACACACTCTCTTTCTCTCTCCTTTCCTCTGTGTTTAAAACAATACCTACCACATTTAAGTACCTCAGAATATTAACTGAATGTATAAATATTTGTTTACATATATAATGATTTGTTTAGAAGTAACTTTATGAAAATCTTTTCTCATACATTTTAAGTGGGACAGAAATCTGTGTATTTTAAGTTATGACACTAAAAAACTCCTGTATGGCACAGAAATCAAATTACTATTTACTTAAATATTTATTTTGATTTCTTTCAATAATCAAATTATTATGTCACCTTCTTCATAGAGTATAATTGTCTTTTTGCCAAACATTTACAAATTAAAATAAAAGCAATGCATACATAACAATATAATATTAACTTTACTTACATCTAATAAATGATTCTGGTTGTTAGTCACAAAATAAACACATGTAGTTTGTTATTAACCTATTTTTTTAACACTCAATTTTTAAAGTCTGCATTTATTGGTATTAATTTTACCAGGTTTATGACAAAGGTCATTATCTTTTTTCCATGCATTATCCTCTCTCTCTCTCTCCATATATATATGTGTGTGTGTGTGTGTGTGTGTGTATGTCTCTCTCTATGTATATATATAAATCTGTGCTAATTTTGTCTTTGCTAGCTAAGCAGTGTATGTGATATTTAAAAGAAGGACAGATAATTAAAGAAGCTCTCACTATTTAGTAATTTACATTTTAATTATCCTTTTAGAAATTAGATCTTGCTCTTTGTTTTGATTACAAATAGATTACCAGAGTGCCTACACTGTACTTTTTTAGTCACAATTCACCAAATAGAAACCCATTATCTCTGCCCATATGATGTTTATGAGGTTAGCAAAATAATACATGGTTTAACGATAGTTCATGATTCTCTTCAAAAATTGATCTAACATTAAATGGTGTCATCTTTAATAAGTATATCTACAAATTGTATATGATATAAACAAATTTCAAACATTAATTTTTGATATCACACTATGAACTTATTGTTATAGGTATGTTATATTAAAATAAACAAATATAAACAAACCTTTGATTATATTTACTTTGATTACAAATTTACAATAGATGATATAAATAATGGAAGTTAGAATTGTGGTGGATTTAAAAAGGTCACAAATTCTTTTTTGATTCTTCCATTATTTGGTAGATCTACTTCCCTTGAATCTGAACTGTCCCTGTGAATAACATTAGTCAGTAAAACGAAGTGAAATAATGGTGAGTGATTTCTGATTCTCAGTGTCAAAAGAAGGTTCCACTTTTAACTCTTGTTCTTTTGGCAATCTGAGACCATTATGCTATTATGAAGCACACAATGAAGAGCCGCATGAAGAATAAGGCCCAGTCATTCCCCCCGACGAGATTCCAAACACACGAATAAAAGCATCGCGGGCATCAAGCTCCAGCCAACCAGCAAACTGGCCACAGCCATAGGAATGAGCACAGGCTAAATCACCAGAGCATCACGCAGCCAATTCACAAAATGATGGGGCATACTCAATCATTATCATTTAAGTCACTAAATTTTGAGACTGCTTGTAAGACAGCAGTAAGCACTATTTATATATGTATACGCGCATGTATATAAACATATATGTATGATTTGTATGTATCATGTATAATTTTATATTATTTTGGAAGAAACAAAAATGAAAAAGTGATTGGTTTCATAATCATTATTTAACATACATTTATTTATTTGGAAAAAAAGTACTTTTCCATAATATAGTAACTTGCCCTGTATCTGGCACATAAAGATATATTATCTATTTTATTAAGAAGTTAAAGTATCTTTAACCACTTTAACAGAGTACAGGATGCTGTTAAAATTTCATTGTATAATAAGAATATAAGTAACAGGTAAATTATATGATTATAAATTGAGATTATAAGGTAAGGAGAAAAATCTAAAAGGAAGTAATAAAGAGGAAAAAAACAACACTTGATAAACTGGACACGGAAAATGTTTCTATTATTACTCAGTTAATATATTTTAGTTAGAAAACTTAATCCTTAAATTTTTTTTAAGAATGTCAAATAGGCTGGATGTGGTGGCTCATGCCTGTAATCCCAGCGATTTGAGAGGCCAATAACGAAGGATTGCATAAAGTTAGGCGTTCCAAACCAGGCTGGGCAACATAGCAAGACCCTATCACTAGAAATTTTTTTTTTTGAACAGCTGGGCATGGTGGTGTGCACCCGTAGGCCTCACTACATGAGAGACTGCAGTGGGAGGATTCCTTGATCCCTGAGTAGAAGACTGCAGTGAGCTATGATCATGCCATTGCACTCCAGCCTGGGTGACAAAGCAAGACCCTGTCTCTTGAAAAAAAAGGAAGAATGTCAAATAATAATAAGGAAAAGATAATAATGGCACAGTTTCTTAATCTGAGTATAATCAGAGTACAAGAAGTTTAAAGAATTGAAGTGGAGGGTAAAAAGTCAGTAATGTGAATCAATTTATAACGAACTGTTTCATCTATTTAAAGCTTCTCTGTTTAACTATGTATTCTTTAAAAGTTCTTTTTGAAATGTTTCTTCTTCTCAATATATTTTGCTTAGTTAAGTTGTCACCTGTCAGGTTTTTTCACTTTATCACACCACTCTATGAACATAAAGATGTCTTTGATCTTAAGGAAAGCAATACTCATGTATTTATGTATTTTGAAACTGGCAGGTGACCCAGTAGTTTTTTAGATTTCTATGTATTTCTAGATGTTCAGTAATTATCTTGAAATTCCTTCTAATAAGATTAAGTATTCTCCTTATTGAGTTCTTATACAGAGCATAAAACTGAATCTCTTCATAAGTCTAACAAAGGGATAAACTTTTTGACAGACTATATTATTTCTGAAACACGCATTCAATTATATATGTTGGAAGATATCGGATACTCAAAAATTAAACTTTGAAACAGAAATATTTTTATTTGGCGAATGCAATAAATGTTTGCTATAATGTATTTAAATGTATTCACATACTATTTATATAGAACAATATACATTATACTAGTTACAATAACTTTAAATAATTTTTTGAAGATTTTCACATTTTGGTCACAAGTAATAGCATCCAATAGAGTTTGATTAACTAACACAGGAGAGAAATAATGCTCTGATTATTTCGATATTTTTTTCCATAGAAGTCTTAAAGAAGTGTTCTAACAGAAAATGTCAAATTTGGGAGCCAAGTGTAGATCTTCAGGAATTCTCTATTTCATTTACTTTCAACAATAATATCAATAGAAATTATGACAACACTGTGGCAAATGGAAAAGATGGTGATTAGTCTATCTGAATTCTCTCTTTCCATATCCTTAGGAAATCATATAAATTATCTGTTACTCAAATTCTTATTGTACAATGAAATTTTATTTCATTTATTTAACCTGTACTCTGTTAAAATGGTTAAAGAGACTTTAACTTCTTATTCTTACAAAAAAATAGAAATATTATCTTTTCAAATCTAAAAAAAATAAGCAATTATAAAATATTATTTCTATGTAAATTATTAGTTGTAGTGAAAAGAATAAACAGGATTTTTGAGACAAGAAAATGGACAGAACAAGAAACAAACAAAAATCTGTTACAGGTCACATGATCTGATTTGTAACATGATCATAGTATTACCTGATTCAGACCCCAAGAGAGGGTATTGGATATCGCACAATAAATAATTCAGGGTGAATCCATAGAGTAAGTTGAAAGCACGTTTATTAAGAAAGCAAAGGAATAAAGAACAGCTACTCCATAGTCAGAGCAGCAGCATGGGCTGCTCCACTGATTATACTTATAGTTATTTCTTGATTATACGCTAAGAGGTGGATTATTCATGAGTTTCCGAGGAAAGCGGTGGGCAATTTCTGGAACTGAGAGTTCCTCCCCTTTCTTAGACATATAAAGTGACTTCCTGATATTGCCATGACATTTGTAATCAGTCATGGTGCTGGCGGGAGTGTCTTTTAGCATGCTATTGTGCATTATAGTTAGTGCGTAATGAGCAACGGGCAACTAGTAGTCACTTTCATCTCCTTCTTGGTTTTGGTGGGTTTTGACTGGCTTTTTTACTGCAAACTGTTTTATCAACAAGATCTTTGTGACCTGTATCTTGTGCTGACCTCCTGTCTCATCTTGTTACTAAGAATGCCTCACCTATTAGGAATGCAGCCCAGCAAGTCTCAGCCTTATTTTACCCAGTCCGTATTCAAGATGGAGTTGCTCTGGTTCAAACACCTCTGACAATGATATTACATATAACATCAGGGTAAAATGAAAGACATTAAACAACTTCCAGGCATACAAATAAATGATTGAAATAAAGATCTTTTCTGACTTTTATAAGGTCAATATATTCTAGAAAACAATGCAACAGTACTACAAATTTCTAGGTGAGTTGGTTTTTCAACCAAGAATACTATACTTCTAAAAACCACAACAAAAAAACAAATGTAATAAAATTATTCCCATGTGTTAACTCGATATGTATTTAGGTAATTTTTAGAATATATAATTTAGTAAAACAAAAATATTAACCACAAACAAGAAGGGATTGGAAGTCATGGGATCTGGGAGTCAACAGGCCCAGTAAGAATTAAGGATGATAGCACAGAAAAGTATTTGAATGTCTTGTGTGCACTTATTTTTTAAAAAATCAGCTCAGATAGCAGCAGAAATAAGGATAGTGTGTTATTTAGATCTCCAGGGGTGAAGGGCAGAAACGTGAAACATTTCTGATCAATTTGAGCTTTGAGGAATACATTAGGAACAATGAACATGAAAAAATTCCCCTAGAGGGTTTTTTAAGAATGTAAAATGGAATGTAGGCCCCATTCCATTTCTGATTATCTTAATCAGCTCTGGCAGTTATAACAAAGTATCATAAATTAGGTGTCTTACACAAAATAGAAATGCATTCCTCACAGTTCTAGAGGCTAACAGTCTGAGATCACTGTTAGGTTCTGCCCTGTTGCAGGTTGCCTACTGTTGACAAGGGTCCCTTTTATAGAGGCACTGGTGCCATTTATGAGGCATTACCAAATTACCAAATTATCTCCTGTAGATACTACCTCCTAATATCATTACTTTTGGAGTTAATATTTCAACATTTAAATGTGGGGGTAAACAAAAATTCACCCCATATCAATGACCCAATAAATTTTAGTGAGGGCCAGATAATTTATACATTAAACAAATTCTAAGGCTATGCTGATGCTGCTTGTTGGTCTAGAGACCCAACGTTGAAACACCATATTAGATTTTTGGAATAGCTAGAAATAAAAGAACCATAACTTTAACACTTATGCAAATAAAAACTAAGCATTAACTATAAATGGTAAAATAATGTATGATAAAGTAATCCTAGTAATGAATAATACTTTTATAACCCATTTTGATCTTAACATTTTATTAATTTAATTAAAATTTAGTATTTGGAGTTAGGTGGTATAGAAAGTAAGGGGATTGCAATGTAACAGAACTAATTATTAGCAACTAAAAGAGAAACTAGCTATATAAACTACTTAGCAAATAAAAAACAAAAATTTGGCAAAATTTTTATCCTGATAATAGGATAATGTTTGGGATTGGGAAGGTGTGCAGTTCTATCTTTTGTCATAGAAAGGAAGTTAAACCTTAAATGTTTAGTTCTGTACATTTATTACTATGGTTAAGTTTTTTAAGATACATTCACCGAAATTTAAATAACATAATAATTTAAAGAAAAACTCTCTAAGTGAGTTAAGGAGTAGTATAGACACAACACAAAAGATATAAATTGGAAGGTATAACTGAAAATATACTAAAATGTATTATAAATCATAAATAGACCAACAGTATGAAATAAAAAATATGATGGAGGAAAAATAACAATGGCAGTTGATATTTAAGACATTTCAGATAGATAAAATTGACAAAATTTGAGAAAGGCAACATTGAAAGATTTCACCGGGAATCTTAAAACACAAGTTTCCTTTGAACCTTCCTCTGGCAGAAGTAGTCCCCATCTTAATTTTTTTTTTTTTTTTTTGATGAAGTCTCACTCTGCCTCCAAGTCTGGAGCGCAGGAGCGTGATCTCGGCTCACTGCAACCTCTCCCTCCCGAGTTCAAGCGATTCTCCTGCCTCAGCCTCCCCAGTAACTGGGAATACAGGCATGCGCCATCACACCTAATTTTTTTGTGTGTATTTTTAGTAGAGACGGAGTTTTCCCGTTGTTGGCAAGGCTGGTCTTGAACGCCTAACCTCAGGTGATACTCCTGCCTCGGCCTCCCAAAGTGCTGGGATTACAGGCATGAACCACCACTCGCGACCCCAATATTACTTTTAATGGCGAAAACCGCAATTACTTTTGCACCAACCTAACAGACGCGAGCAGGGTCCCCTGACTTGAGTTCCTGCGAGGTTCTTACCAGAGGTAGGTGTCTCTCAGAATTTTACTTGTCCTTTTAAAGATGATGCCCTGTCATGACTCAAGCTTATAAACACATTCAGGGCTGAGAAGAGACCAAGCAGGTATGAACAGTCTCTGCTCAAAGAAGAAAGTCCTAGATACTAACTGAATTGTAAATTGTGCATAACGCATACCAGTAGGAATATAGGAAGTACTTTTGAGAATGGACCTTATAATCTTAAGACTGTCTGATTAGACAGAAGAGTGCAGAATAGAAGGCTAGAGAAGGGAGAACTTCTTGACAGGGGAAAATGATCAATGAGTCAGCATTCAATATTCTGGCAAGAACATCTGAGGCTGAAAGTTATTTACGCTGGAGTGGTTCTTTGATGTTTGGCCATGAGGACAACATTTAGTAAAAGGAGAAGATGCTAGAACTTTCTTGAAATAGTATTAAGGAAGGGATCAAAGGCTCAGGGAGGTACTAATGTTAGAAAGAATTTATTTTGTACTGAAAGTTACCACTTGGCTCTGTTATCCAATCCTCATTAAGATAATAGAGAAGCCGTACAGTGGCTGTTTTGTAGAAAATGCTAAAATGGAAATTGGCTTTGAAATATCAGTGAGGATAATGGTTTTCAGAATGGCAGACCGGGTGACAGCCCTTAACCATAAGAGGATAAATGGATGTAATTACTGAAATTGTCAAAAAATTGAAGTGGCCATCAGAGTGGCTTGACCCAAAAGAATGTGTAACGATGGCCAATACTTTACAGAATTCATCAGATAAAGATTCATAACTGACAGGATATTACTGACACAATTTTTGAGGCCGGCTATCCAAAGACTGATGTCTGCTCCCACAATGGAAAATCACTGCATCTCTTACGGCTGTCTAGCATTTATTAATTTACAGACACAGAATGCACACAGAGCATGAACTCTATCTCACCAAAGCTGGTCTAATTTTTGCCAATGTGGAATTTTCAAGCCTGCCTGCAGCAAATGCCATCAAAATGACTCAGTTCCCCAAGAAGACCTACTGGATGCCAGGTTGATTACATCAAACCTATCTCTTCCTTGAGGGGCAAAGATAAATTACTGTCAAATTTCTAATCTTTTGCTGCTCTTTTGTTATAAAGTATTAGTTTATTGGAATCTTAATTACTACTTTATAAATTACTACTAATAAGCATCTTCTGATGCAAATAATTGCCATTTATATTATTCTTTTCTGAGATTTCTGTTCATATTTTTTCACCATTTCTCTACTGTGTTTTTGTGACTATCTCATTTACTTGTATGCATTATTATATATTTTGATAAAATTGTCATTTTTCAGTTATATATTTTGCAAATATCTTTTTCGGTTGATAGTGTCTCTCCTCTTTTTTTTTTTCTTTATGTTGTCCTTTGATAAATAGCCATCTAATTTCAATGTAGACACATGTATCGCTTTTCTTTTGGAGAATAGTACACTCAGGTTTTAAAAAGTAAATCATTCTTGGCTGGGCACATTGGCTCACGCCTGTAATCCCAGCACTTTGGGAGATGAGGCGGGTGGATTACCTGAGGTCAGGAGTTTGAGACCAGCCTAGACAACATGGTGAAGCCCCGTCTCTACTAAAAATACAAAAATTAGCCAGGCATGGTGGCAGGTGCCTGTAATCCCAGCTACTGGGGAAGTTGAGGCAGGAGAATCCCTTGAACCCGGGAAGCAGAGGTTGCAGTGAGCCAAGATCGGGCCATTGCACTCCAGCCTAGAGGACAAGAGCGAGACTTGATCTGAAAAAAAAAAAAAAAAAAAAAAAAAAAATTCCATCTTAATCTTTTATTTACTAATATTATCTCCAGCTACTGTTTATATACACAATTGTCAAGTTTGTTTTCTCGTATAAGTATGGACTTTCTTTTGAATGTAGTGCGTAGAGATGTGTTCATTTCCCTCCAGTGAGGCTTAACACTATTGTTAAACAATGGCACACTTCCCATCTGATTTGTCTTCTATGTTCAGTTATTGAATTTTATAGTTCATGAGACCCCTTACTGTGCCTTTCTGAATGGTTTATTAGTTAATATAAATGAATTCTCTCTCAAATGAACGTCTTAATTACAGTTTTTTTGCTATACAATTTACTAGCTTTCATAAACGTTCTTGGTCTCAGTAAAGCAGTTCATTCCAATATGAATATTTCTCTTCAGGAGAGACTTCAAAAATCCTTGGACCTTTGTCCCTTCAACAATTTTAGAAATCATTTGTCAACTTGTACAAAAAACAAATGAAAAAGTGATTGGCATAGCAATAAGCTATGGATATTGGATGAATAAAAAACTTAATTATTGATTCTCTAATTGGCATATTCTCTCTATTTCATTTTTTGAAATGTCTATCAAAAAGTTATTATATTTTTGATTCATCACAGAACTGTACATTTTTATGAATTTATTACTTCAATCTTTACAAAAACTATATTTTACTTTTAAATGATAATTTTGCAAATTTATTTTTATTTCACCTTTTATCCCATCACTTGATAATTTTTTCTAACTTTATATTTTTTTCAATAGCTTACTTTGGCTTTTCTACTATGTGGATCCCCACCATCTTAAGGGAATGACGATTTGCCCCTTCCATTTCCAAAATCTCACATTAAAAATCTGCTGTTTTATTTTATTTTCTATGGCTTCATGAAAACTGCCAGTAAATGCTTGTCGAGTAGGCATTTCACACTGTCCATAATGCAAAACAAGCATTTTTTGTGACATATTATAAATGTTAAAAATTAAAATATTTTTATCAGGTTACAATTTCTTATATTTCTAGTTTCCTAAGACCTTTAAAAAATTGCATCAGGTGGTTTTCTACAGTTGTAAATGATTTTATATATTTCCTATTGAATAGTTAGTATGATAATATATTTCTATGGTTTATGAGGTTAAAAAGGCTGGCCACAATTAATAATAGCGCATGACTCTGGACAGTTATTGCTTCTTGTTTTAATTTTAACTGTTATTATTTTATTTTATTCATTGAAGTGTTCGCATCATTTTCTCAACAGAGAATCAATTATTTTAAAAAGTTGTTTTTTCCCTATGGTATATATTCATAATTAGCAGAAGTTTTTTAGGGTATTTTGTCACCACATACTGGCCAAAATTAGAAGTGTATTATACTAGATTCTGTTGAATTATCTTTGAAATTTCAACTATTCTATAATCTATTCCCAAACATAAGTAGATTTATTTGAAAGATCAATAAGGAATCTGCTTATTAAAACATACTTTGCCATGTTAACGGAAAGGAAATAAGTGAGAACCTTATTTTCATAAAACAGAAACCTAAAAGTGACTCTTCTACGAAAGTAATGAAATGCAATATCTAAAATTAAAAACCACTAGATATTTTGAAACTCAGAAGATAAGAATTAGTTTACCAGAAGATAGATCAGAAATTATCCTAATGAAAACATATATAGATCTAAGATAAGAAAATTTGGAAGGGAGTAATAACCATAAAAAATATTGAAAGCATCTAAAACATAACTGGTCCTCAGGAGAAAAACAGGAGTTAGCACAAATCCAGTCTACGAACATTGAAGACACATTTTTTTTTTTTTATAATTAGAAAACCTATCAATTCATAGTTTTAGGAATCCAACACATTCAAATATAATAAATTTTAAAATCTGCACCAAAAGAGAAACTTCACTGCAGAAAAGCAAAAGAGAAAATCCTACTTTCAAGGATAAAGTGAGGGTGGAGGCATAGATTACATTTAAATGAATGGTAGTGAGATTAGTAAACCAGAAGGAAATGGAACATTACACAGTCTTTCCTCATATATGTATATATGAGTATATATACATGAGTATATATATGTGTATATATATGTGATTGCATATATACCATATACAATATAAGATTGTATGTGATACATATATATACACACAACACGATCACATATGGCTTATATGTATGGTAGTCTTAAAACTTCATTGGGTTTACAAAGTGTAAAATGGAATATATGTAAACTGAATTAATAAACATTTATGTTTTGTGATTTAAAAAATTAAATTTCAAATAAAATAATGTATATGCAATACTTAAATTCTTCCAGAGAATAGAAATATACAAAAAAATAAAATAAAATAAACCCTGCAAGAAAGACATTTTACATCATGGGTTAGTAAACACAATAATATAAATGTGCATTTTTCTTGCAATTTATTTATAGTTTCACTTCAGTCTCAGTTAAAATCCTGAGGATTTGAGTAGAAATTGATAAACTGATGCAAACCATGAAAATGCAGGATGTCAAAGAATACCTCCCCAAATAAACCTACACATATATGGACACTTCAGGTATGGCAGAGATGGTACAGGATAGCAATAATCACATCTTGGTCATTTCTATAAAATTTACTGGAAATATCAGATTTCCATATGGAAACAATGAAATTTGACTCCTACCTCAAATCTTAAACACAAGGAAATTCCAGGTGGATTCAATACCTAAATGAAAAGTAAATTTATGAAACATTTAGAATGTAGAAGAATATTGTTTGCTTAATATTTATGAAATTATATGTTTTATAAACTCCTCTGTAATATAATATGAGTTTTAGTAATCTGTTTTTGCAATATAATTTTACTTTTTTAAGAAAAATAGATACATATACATAAAAATGAATTACAATTAAAATGTTATTTAGATATGCTTTTTAAAATCGTAATCTTGTTTCCCATGTGTGTTTTGTAGATCTATTTTCAGATATTTGAATATTCCTCTCACTACAGATGACAGCAAATTGATAGACATTTGATTATATTTTTGATAAGCATTTTTTACACAATTAAGTTACTTTTAGTTACATTCCTTATGTAAGAACTGCAATAATTAAATATTTTCAGTCTAAAAGGTCACCTGATTCTCTAAAGAGTCAGTTCATTCTTAATCTAGATTGTAATGTTTTTCTAAGTACATTTATTTTACTGTGCTTGGAAATTACCATTAAAATTGGATACTTCAGATCTCATAATAATATAGAAATAAAAATAATTTCAAATAATTTTAATATCAGATCAAAAATAATTAATTTCTGGAATACGAATGTAAATACTTAATTTTAATATCAGATCAAAAATAATTAATTTCTGGAATATGAATGTATTTCCCATATGATAAATGTTACCTACTATAATTTCATAGTGTTCTGAATCTGACTGTCAGCATGTGTCCACAGAAAGAAAAGGATCCATCTTGGATTGTTCTGCTGATGCTAGTAAGTTGTATCTTTTGAATCTCATGTTTTTTGATTTTGCTTTTTGTTTCCCCATCCCTCGGAATTGTGGAGAAAAGATCTTAAGTGTTGCAAAAATGATTCCTTTTAAAATGGAATAAAGAAAAGCAATCACTAGTGTACTCTGATGACTACGTAATCCTACTGCCAGATTTCAAAGGGAAGACAAATCTTACTGCAGACAATCCAAATTACGAAGATATATTTCCTCCTGATTACATAATTTTTAAAAATATGAGACCTGTCGGGAAAGGTAAGTAAGTAAGTGGGATAAGAGTGATTTGCATTGTATAAAAGCACTACTTAAATGGTAAATTATCTATCTGGGAATGTACAATAAAATACTTTCTTCCCTGGCCATAAAGGCTTAAAATATATGTAAGATTCTGAACAACTTCAAACTGAAATGGAATTCGGATAACACATCATAATGGATCTTGTAACAATAAATCTAAAAGGTCTTATTACAATAAACCGCCTTGAAGGAAATTTTGTCCCCTGAATATGCTACATAAAAAGAGTAGACTTCACACAATTGTGTGTTAGAAAATAAAATAATGAACTCCTCTAGACTAGAAGAATAAAAAGCAATAGTGACATTTTAGTACTTCCTAAGAAAATTGTTGACTGAAATAGACTTTGTACATTGACTCTGTCTGTATACACTGAAATTTCACCAGGTGTTGGATAGATAACTTTAATATGGCTTGCCCTACACTCACAGTCAGTTCAAGGAGAAAGTGTTTGGAATATTCCCAAGTGCTTGTCTCTTATATTGTTCAATGTTTCATGGTATAGTTAACACCATAAAACAATAGACTATGATTTTCTACAAAGTTCATTGTAACGGGCAATCTTCATGATATAGCATTGCAGGATACACTATTCCCTCCTCTTTTCACAGGACCACATCACAGTTAGTGAGAAACCCTCCAACATCATCATGAGGCACTACAGCAGGTGGCTCTGAGCCAACTCAGCAGAAGTGCTGCTTGAGACTCTCCAATAATGAATTCTAATTGGGTGGATTATTTGTTCTGCATATTTGGTTTCCCTGAGACCATGATGGGAGAACTGTCGAGCAATTTTTAAAGGTGTAATTGGCTGCTGCTGCTCCAGAACCTTTTTGAGTTTCTTACATGCCAGGAAAGTCCCATGAAAAGCATTAATGCTTAATAGACTCCTCTAAAAGTCTTGAATTCAGAGGAAGAGCCTATGTTTTCTATTTGATAAGCCATTATTGTCACATAAAGGGAGTAGAATCACAGTCAGAAATAATTTTAATCTCAAAAATACTTAAATCAATTCTCTCAGTGCCATAAATATATTTTCTCATAAGCTATACACTCAAAATTTGAATTTTCAGCAACATTTTCTTTTATTTTGGAGTGCACATACCTCTAGAATAGTTTTCACAGTAGGAATGCAAATTTCTGGCAATACACCTGCTTAAATTATTTAATTTCAGAATCTAGTCTACTGTGGAATTCTACTAGTAGAAATCACAGTGCGTATGACATACAGGGTTATCTTTAATCAACAGATGGTAGAATTTCATATGTTCCTTAGAATTTCAATATTAATCCATGTTACCTCTGTACTAATTTTTTTAAATGTTATCACTCATCTTTATATTAGAGATTGAAAAACTATGGTGCAGAGACAATATGAAATTTTTTCAAAGTTACAAACATTAAAAAAAATGTTCAGTATTGAAATAGAGAGTGTCTGGTGCCAGAATCCATGCATTTAATCATTATGCTACAGTGTTTCACCATTGTGGCTCTTAGTTTTGTGTTTTTATTAATATTAATGTAGTTGATGATTAAGTTACCTATGACATAACTATTCTTATATGTTAGATGGAAGCATATTAGTAAAAGCATTGTGGAAGATACTTGTTATTAAAATAAAATCTGATGTCAACGAAAAGGTCACCTGTTAAAATGATGTTGATCAGGGATGTTCCTGTTTGAGTGGGTTCCTTTTTATTTGAACATACTAAAAGAATAGATTGTATAATTAAAATAGTTTGAGCCTAAGTTAAAATCATAAACACATTGATTTTCAATTAAATCAAAGAAAATTGAAGAAAATGGTAAAACAACAAAATGATAAAGATATTAAATAAATTGAAAGTAAAGATTTAAATATTTATGTAAAACAAAGTTGCTTATCTTTTCATCTTCAGGTGATTGTGTCACAATACAACGTAATTATTTTTTAGCTTTCTCATGAAGAAATGCTATTTTTCCCAACTTTCAATTCATAAAAAACCTTATTAGGAAGAGGAAAATATACAAAATATTTGAACAGATACCTCATCAAAGATGATATATGGATGGCAAATAAACATACGAAAAGATACTCTCTATCATATGCCATTAGGGAACTGCACATTAAAAGAACCAAAAGACAACATGACAAGCCTATTAGAATTGCTAAAATGCTGGTGAGGATATGAAGAAACAGAAACTCTTATTTATTGCTGGTGGAAATGCAAATATACAGCTACTTTGCAAAGTAATTTGGCAGTTTCTTACAAAGCTAAGCATACACTTACCATATTATGCAGCATTTATGCTCTTTTGTATTTGTCTAAATAAGCTGAAAACTTATGTTCACACAAAAAGCTGCAGATGAAATTTTATAGCAGATTTATACAACTGTCAAACATGGAAGCAAACAAGATATCCTTCAATAGGTCAATAGATAAACAAACTGTGGTTGATTCATGAAACTAAATCTTAGTTCCAAAAAAAAAGTCGATCAAGCCATGAAAAGATATGGAAGAAATTTAAATGCATATTGCATATATATTATATATATTACATACAGATAGATAGATAGATAGATAGATAGATAGATAGATAGATAGAGATAGAGATAGAGATAGAGATAGAGATAGAGATAGAGATAGAGATAGAGATAGAGATACAACTTTGTCTCCAGTCCCTGGTACAGAAGGCCTGAAATTCTTGCAATTACCTGAGGCAATAGGGGTGCTAAGAAAATCTTTTGCTCTAATATTTGGTCTTGATCCTGGTTCCTGACACAGAACTTCTAATCACTTGGATTTTCTTGAGTAATAGGAATGTCTTTTGTTCTCATGAGGTGACCTTGGTAGGCCCCTGGATGGGAATTGGTAACTAAAAAGACCAAGTTATGATTAGAAGCTTAAAATGTTTAGCCCCACTTTTCATCCTCCAGGAAGGGAGAGAGGAGCTGGCTATGGAGTTAATTACCTGTCATGCCTACACAATGAAGCCTCCATAAAAATCCCTGAACTACAGGGTTTAGGAACCTCTGCATATGTGCTGAGTACATATAAGGTGTTATGCCACAGAGGGCATGAAACTTTCATAAAATAAAATATTAAACATAAACTCAACTATATTAACAATATTAATATTTAATGTGAATGGATTAAAAAAATCCAACAATATGCAGAAAACTTCAGCTAAAAAATAAAAGAAAACCAAAAACCATGATTTGCCTATGTGTATACATAGGAGGCACATTTTAGTTTCAAGATAGAAATATATTGGATGCAAATAGATGGAAAAAACGTATATTATGTAAACTGCAATCACAAGACAGCTGGAGTGGCTACATTAACATACAAATAAACTTTTTGTTTTTTGTTTTTTTTTGTTTTGTTTTTGGGGACAGAGTCTTGCTCTGTTGCCAGGCTGCAGTGCAGTGGTGGCACAATCTCAGCTCACTGCAACCTTCATTTCCCGGGTTCAAGTGATTCTTTTGCCTCAGCCTCCTGAGTAGCTGGGACTACAGGAGCGCACGACCGCGCCTAGCTAATTTTTGTATTTTTAGTAAAGACGAGGTTTCATCATGTTGGCCAGGATGGTCTCGGTCTCGTGGCCTCATGATCCACCCACTTTGGCGTCCCAGAGTGCTGGGATTACAGACGTGAGTCACCATGCCCAGTCCAAATTAACTTGAAAACAGACAAAAATATTGTGAGAAATAAATACGAACATTTCCCAATGACCAAAGGGTAAATCCACAAAGAAGGTATATCAATTATAGACATGTATACATCTAACAAGAGAATACCAGAATACATAACATAAACTAATACAAATGAAGAAATAGACAATTCAAGAGTAATAGTTAGAAATTTCAATAATCTACTCAGTAATGGATACAAGACAAAAGATCAATAGGGAAATAGGACATTTAAAACTGAAAACCAACTAAATCTAATCGTACAGAATACTAACGGTAACAATGACAAAATATACATTCTTCTCGAGTGTACATAGATGATTCTCCAGCCCATAAACTAGACTATAAAACAAACTTCAATACATTAAAAAAAATAGTACTCTGACCACAGTGGAATAAAATAAAATAAAATAAAATAAAATAAAATAAAATAAAACAGTAGGAGAGGAAAATTTTGGAAACTTACAAATATGTGAAAATTAAGTGACAACACTTTTAAACACTTTTTAAAACAATTGGTCCAAATACAAAAAAATCAAAAAGTGAATTTTAAAAATATTTTCAGAAGAATGAACAGACACAAATATCAACTACATTTGGAATCAGCTAACAGTATATTTAAACGGGAAATTGACACTTACAATAACTAGATTATGAAGAGGATAAAATCTCAAACTATTCATCTAGGTCTCTACCTTAAGACACTAGAAAAGAAAAAGCAAACTAAACCTAAATTAATGGAAATTAAACATATTAAGAGTTCGTATCAAAAAATCAATAACAATAAAATGAAAGTCTTATTCTTTTAAAAGATCAGCAAAATTGATAAACCGTAACCAGAATAACCAAGAAAAAATTGTAAAGTTAGAAATGAAAGAGGGGATATTACGATTGCCCTTACAGAAATAAAAGCATTATAAAGGAATGATAGAAACAATTTTACAACAACAAATTGGAAAGCTTAGATAAATAGACAGGTTCTGAAAAAAAAGAAAAAAATAAAAAAACACAAGCTACAAGAGACTGAAGAAGAAATAGCTATCTGAATATACCTATAAAAAATGAAGAGTTAGAATGAATAAAGAAAACCTATCCTAATAGGAGCCCTGGCCCAGTGGTTTCACACTAAATTCTAGTACACATTTAACAAATAATTAATTCAAATTCTTCACAATGTCTTTCAAACACACAGAAAAAAATGCATGCCAACTTATTTTATGAGCTTAGTCTTACCCTGATAAAAAGATCCCCGAGAAAGAAAATTATAAACCAAATCTCATATGTATATAGATGCATTCATTCTCAACAAAATCATCAAACCAAATCTAACATCAAAAGAAAATGATGCACCCTGATAAAGTGCAACATACCTCAGGGCTGCAAAGATGGATCAAGATGAGGAAATCAATCAGTATAATGCATCATATTAATAGAATAAAATACAAGAATTACATCATCATATCAGTTGCAGAAAAGCAATTTGACAACATCTAAATCTCTTTGATGATTAAAAACCACTCACATAGTAGAATATTGATGAATACACTCAATGTGATAAAGGTCATCTATGAAAAACACACAGCTAACATTGTAACATTGCATTTAGTGGTGAAAGACTGACATTTTCCTGTTAAGGTCAGACAAGGTTTTCTGCTCTCACTACTGATATTCAACATTGTATTGGGGGTTGTAGCCAGAGCAAAGAGGCAGGGAATGTTTATCTAGATTGAAAAGGAGGAAGTAAAACAATTCGTATTTGGAGATAATATTATCTTATGCAGTTGACCCTTCAAAACAACCTAAGTCTGAACTGTGGGGTCCATTTATATCACTTGTATATGAATATTTTTGCAATAAAAATACAGAAAATGTGTCTGCCACTCCTGCTTCCCCTTCCACCTCCTCTATCTCTCTTCAATCTCTATCACCCCTAAGACAGCAAGAACAACTGATCCTCTTCATCCTCTTCCTCAGCCTACTCAACATAACACAGTGATGAGTTACATCTACGTAATGAATACTAATTATATTTTCTCTTCATTATGATTTTCTTGATGACATTTTCTTTTTATGGCTTACTTTATTGTAAAAATACAGTATATAGTATATAAAGCATACAGAATGTGTGTTAATTGTTTATGTTATCAGAAAGGCTTCCAGTTAACAGTAGGCTATTAGTAGTTTAGTTTTGGGGGAGTCGAAAATTATGCATGAATTTTCAACTGCATAGAGCTCAGCACCCCAACCCAAACATTGTTCAAGAGTAAACTGTATATAGCAAATCATAGGGAATCCGTTAAGTAAATTAAAATTAATAAATTAAGAAAGTTTGCAGGACACACAATCAATACATGAAATCATGTGTATGTTTATATATTAGCAATGAACATTCTGGAAATAAAATTAACAAAGTAAAATAGCATAAAAAAGAATCTAATACTAGGGAATAAATTTAACTAACATAATACAAAACACATACCCTGAAAATTAGACAATGTTATGGAAAAGTAACACGTAAATGGAAATATATCCCATGTTTATGGGTAAGAAGACTTAAAGTTGTTAATTTGACTGCAGTATGATCCTTGAGTAACCTTAGCTGACCCAGTTTCTCTCCTCTCTTCTTGATTGTGATTCTCGGAATAACCATAGATTACACAGGAAACGCATACTGAAATGGGGAGAAACTGCCTGAAATAGCCCAGACTTTGTTCCTGTGACTCCTCGGGAACCTCACATCACAAGTTAGGGAAGACTGCTGGGGACAACCTGGCTTCTGTTTCTGTTTCCCTAGAAACAGGATGTCCTTCAGTACTTTAGCCAAACACGTTTCCTGTAGGTTATAAAACCAAGGGCAGGCTATTTTCTGAGGTACCTCAGCTGGGCCACAAGTGGGGCACATGCAGATGAAACTCTATCTACCCTTGGCAATTTTCCTGAGCACTGGGGTACTGGATCGTCATGAATTTTGAGTTTCCATTGTCTTTGGCTACCTTTCTTCTATCTGTAAATAATAAATCTGCTTCATATAACTTGGCTTGTGTGTGATCTGTGTCATCAGATCTGGGCAAGTAATAAAAGTGTAACTCGAGAGTTAGTGGACTGAAATTTAGACTACTCTTCCTGAGGGTTGGCATGGTGGTGATTTTTGCTAGCTTCTGTGCAATGTAAGTCTTCCCTTAGGATTCATAATCAGTGAACCTACTTCACAATGGCAATACTCACCAAATTTGATGTATAGATTGAATGCAATCTCTATTAGAACCCCTGCTGACTTCTTTCTTAAAACATGGCAAGTTGATTTTTTAAGTTAATGTACAATTGAAAGGGATTCAGAAACCCAAAATAATCTTGAGAAAGAACAAAGTAGGAGGCCACTCATATTACAATTTCAAAACTTACTTAAAGTAACAGTAATCAAGACATTGTGTTAGTCACACAAAGAAAATTTTATAGATCAATGGAATAAAATGAAAATGTAAAAATAAACTCTTACATCTATATCTAACTGATTTTGTATAGGTGTAACAAGACCATGTAAAAAAGGAAAGAATAGCCTTTTCAACAAATGCCGTGAGACAGGTTAGCCAAAGGATGAAATTGGGTCCTTACCTCACATCATATACAAAAATTAATTCAAAATGAATCAAAGACCTAAATGTAAGAGCTAAAACTATAAAATTCTGAGAAAACATTGAGTGAATCTTAATGACCATTAATTTGGCAAATGATTCTTAGATTTGACACTAAATGCATGAGTCATACAATTTTAAAATATAGATAAATAGAACTTCAAAATTTTAAAACTTCTGTATGTCAAAAGACGTCACTAAACAAAAAAAAAAAAAAACACTAGATGGAGGAAAGATTTCAAAGTCATTTATAAGATAAGTAATTTATATTTAGAATATACAAGGAACCTTCACAATACCATTATAAAAAGACTAATAATCTGTTTTTTAAAATAGGCAAAGGATTGGAATAAACATTTTTTTCCAGAGCAAATATACAAATGACCTATAAGAACATAAAAAGATGTTCAACATCTTTAGTTTTCAGAAAATTATAGATCAAAACCACAATGAGTTTATAGTAGTTATTAAATAAATAAATGTTTAATTAATGAAAGGTTAATTATAAATGGCTATAGTAGACAAGAAGAAGATATAAGAATCAGAATAAGATACTAATGAAGTTGAAAACTATGCAAGCAAACAAGTTGGAAGCATTGAAGGAAGTTACCAGAGTGGAATTTTGAATTTGAGGTTTTTTTTAAATTTATGGCAAATAGCAAAAATTAATCTACACACACATCCTTATGAGGAAAGCCATAGTCTTGGAGTAATGTTTCGACAGACAGTAAGATTTCCATTGAGATAAAGAAGTCAATATTATCAAAACAGTTGATATTAGAGAATAATTTTCTCAATGTGAGATGACACTTTGGTGAGTTTAGGGAAATATATTAAAGAGGAGTGCACATTCAACTAGAGAGAAAATTTACAAAAGATTATGAGAGTAGCAGTTGACCAATTAAAAAAAAAAAAAAAGAGTATTCATGTACTGGAGGCAAGAGAATGTTTTTGAGAGGCATCATAAATTTAGTCCCAATTGTCTGTTGAAGAAACTGGAGGAAAGGAGGCAGTCAAGAAAAACAGGATTCAGCTGCACTTTGGTAATCATGCTCAACTTATACTTTAAACATATTTAGCCTGAAGTTTGTAGTTTCGAGAAGCATGTTAATTGTCATCACATGATATAAGTAGTCTTTTCAGCTTCCATTAGTGAACTCGCTAATTACCAACTCTATAAAAAGTCCACATTGGAGGGGGAGCATCAATAAACTTAAGTAAAGAAGAAGAAATAATAACTTTATGGTGTGAGAATCTTATTGTATTAGTCAAGGAGTTGAACCAGTAGGAGATTAACTGCAGTACAATTAACAGTGGTGGAATTCAAGGAATCTGTTAGGGTGTGTCCCCAGCTCATTTTCCCATATCACATAGGATATGACAAGACCAATACTAAATAAAGTAAATGTAGAAGAATCTGGTTTGAATGCCCAAACTCATAGTCTCATCATTTTGATTGAATTAATTCATCTATATTAAATGAGATATCAGTGTAATCAAATATGAAATTTGCTTTAAAATGTATTGTTACATTATGTTAAACATAATGCTGTGTGAAAACACATAATTGAAAAATGGGAAGGTTTTAATAATGGCATCAAGCATGTGATTATTTTCTGTAGTTATTAATTTTAAAATTGGCTGCAACATTGTGTTAAGGATACAGTAACAGATGGGGATTTCCCTACAGAGAAATTTTAGTTTCGCTATGCAACAAGATTGATTGGCCTCATCAGGAAAATGTATGGTAGGTCAGAAAATACAGTCCTTTGGGGCTTCTTAGTCATTAAAAAACAGATGAAGTTTTCTGATGGTAAAATTCCAAATAATT
>NW_016817159.1:264570-281045 GCF_001698545.2 Rhinopithecus bieti | reverse complement strand
AGTGAAGTCTGAGGCTTGGAGGGTAGAAGACAAGAAAATTCCTTGGAACATTAAAGAAGCACCTATGCCATTTCTATGTTTTTTTAAAAAAATGAAATAGAATTAAGTATCACCAGGAATGGTGTCTAGTTACTTCGTTTTTTCTCATAAAGAGTATAAGACCACTATTAAATCTCTAAGTAGAAAATATTGCTCTTATAGGCTTTATTTCTATGAGTGTACTTATAACAAATCATATCACATATGCTCTAGGATATGAATCTAGTTTGCATTCCAGTTTCACTCATCATAAAAAAGTAAAAATAAAAGCCGCCCATTTCAGTTAAAACCTTACTTTTAAAACAGCATGAAGAATACAATTTTATTTTTTTATTTTAAAATTTACTTGGAGAAAATGCCAAATGCACATAATAAGTTGATTTGATACTAAAGGTCAAATTTGCAATGCATATAATGCCAGAATGAGCTTAATTAAAATATCATAAAAATCTCATTTATTGATGAGTTTAGTTCATGTTAGTGGCTTTGACCTTAGACTAGCCTCAGGCATCTTTCAAGTTGCTTGCTTTAACAGGCTATGAATACCCAAACCAGTTCATTATTGCATATGATTTATTTCGGAAATGTGGTGTTGAAAGACAGAAGTCACCAAACTTCCTAAATGTTGATCTGCTTTTCCTCCTCTCTAATCATATAGTGATCACAGCATTGATGTTTCACTTTAAAGTTTGTACAGTTCAATTATCTAAAGAGAGATGATTTCATGAATTCAGCTAAGAATATAGGGCTGTTGTTTGGTCATTTCGTTTTATAACCCAAAAATGATTAGGAGAACAATAGAGAATTATATAGATTTTTAAAAAATCTCTCATTCTCCGTTATATACACGTAAACATACATCAGAAGTTAGCAAATATTCACTTTAAAAGCTAAATAGGGCCAAGAATGGTGGCTCATGCCTGTAATCTCAGTACTTTGGGAGGCCGAGGTGGGCAGATCACTTGAGGCCAGAGTTTGAGACCAGCCTGGCCAACATAGTGAAACCCTGTCTCTTCTAAAAATACAAAAAAAATAGCTGGGTGTTGTGGCACATGCCTGTAATCACAGCTACTCAGGAGGCTGAGGCAAGAGAATAGCTTGAGCCTGGAAGGCAGAGGTTGCACTGAGCCAAGATTGTGCCACTGCACTCCAGCCTGGGCAACAGAGCAAGACCCTGTCTCAAAAAAAAGAAAAAAGAAACAAAACAAAACAAAACAAAACAAAACAAAACAAATGGTATACAGTTTAAATCTGTAGGCTGCACTATCACTGTTACAACATCACTATTCTTTCCTCTCAAGGAAACTAAAAAAACAAAAATCAGTCATAGACAATAAGTACATGAATGTGCATGGCCACATTCTATGAAATCTGTGTTTATGGAAACAGGAAACTGCTCAGGGGGCCAAATTCACTGACCTCTGATATACATTATTCATCTTTACTATTTCAATGGCATTGGACTCTCTAGTTCTTCTGTTAAATCTGAAGGTGAATGTTAATGTTCCTGGGTGTTAAAATAAGGACCCAAGACATCTATTCAATTTATGTGTATTTAATGTTATTTTACTTTTTCTAGATTTAATTGACCAACATGGACCAATTAGATTCCTTTCATCATCATGTCATAGACTTCTTTAGCATATCTCTTTGTTGAGATGGGAAAACTGCTAGAAACCTTGCATGCCCTTTGCACCTTCTTGCTGGGACAGCCAAATAAATGTGCAAGGTCCTGTCTACTTTTCACTCAGTCCATTTGTCCTGTGTTTACAGCAAGCCATCTTGAGGGATAAGGTTATGTCTATGCCAAGATGAAAATCAGACTTACTTCAGCCTTCTATAAAAGTGATGATTCCAGAAGCTCAGTGCTTCTCCCCTCCAAAAAATTCTACCGCATGCGCCGGCATCACAACAGGCATTCCTCATCCGTGAAACATCAATAAGAGAGCTTGTTAGGTTTTTAAAAAGATAAAATCTCAGACCCTGCACCGTTCTGAACAATTTTGGTGACAAGGATGTGATAGTTCACAGAGATATGGCTTCTTAGAAGAGAAGAGATGGACAGAATGGGCATAAAAAGACTCTCCAGGACTCTGTAGTGAATGTTCAGGAGTATGGGAAGGCTGGGTGGCAGAGAGTGTCTTCCACTGTCTCATCTGTTAATGAATGTTTAGAGGCTAAAGAGGGAGAGTTAGAACTGAAACCAGCCTCCTGATCGATTGTTGTTCACTCTGTTTGGTTGTTCACAACCCTTAGTTGTTACTCACCCTCCTTTGGAAAAGAGGAGGAAAGAATGTGATCACCACAATGGTCTGAGGCCTTAAATTAAAGGCAATATGGTTGTGGCTGCTGAGTCAAAGATCCCCAATGTTATAATCAATGGTGTCAGCAATAATGATAGAGATGAACCAAATCCAGATGTTCATTTGGTTCATCTCTATCATTATGTTCATTTGTTGAAAATATATAGCCACTCAAACCTTGAAGTGAATGAAAAGTTTTACTTAATAGAGCTAAGCCTCTCTCTCCCTCTAAGCCTTCTGATGATGGCCTCCTTGTCTCCCATTATTTTGGGTACTTTAAGGAAAACACTGAGAATCCTGGAAAACTTGGGAGGAGGGGAAGGACTCAAACTGTTATGGCTCTATTGTATATAGGCACCAAAGCATCAGTATACCCCCTCTCATGGGGGAAAGAGATGCTGGATTCAGGAGGCTGAAAGTGTTAAGAACTATGAGGAAGAACTTTGGTGAATGACAGGACCAACATGTTTCTTGACTCTGGAACTGTTGCCAATGACTTAGGCTTCTGAAATTTCACTTGAAAAACTATAGTATGGCAGATTAGAAACATCCTTTTCTGGGGCCACAAACTCAAAATAAATTGCTGCTGCTAATTGAATCATCTGAGTCAATTCTGTAGATACTAACATCAAGGTCCTGCTCTTTAAATGAGATAAACTGGAATCAAGTTTCTGATCAATCCTATTCTGTAAAGAATGACACCCAATAAGGCATTTCTATCATCAGATATATCTTTGTAGACTTGGTATAATTGCGTCAGACCTGTGTAAATCAGAATTTGTGTAAATCAGACTTATGGTTGTGTTCATTAAGATAAATCACATCCCTGGTTAATCCAACTCTCTGCCCTTCCCATGCCTGGACTGACAAAGTTATTCATGCCTGGTAAACACACACACACACACACACACACACACACATGCGCGCGCGCACATTTCTTATTTCAAATTGATGTTCAAAAATCTTAAATGAATCTTAACTTGTGCCTGATACTATTTTCTTAGCCCATTAACTTTCACAATTTTTAAATATGTTCTCCTCTTTCTTCAAACTTTGAATCATCCTCTTATTTTAAATGGCAGCTGACAATCTTGCTTTCTAATAGACAGCAAAATTAATTGCATAGAGCCATCTATCTGCACCTGTCCTTATATAGTTGCCTTTCCTTTCTTCTTGCCATGATGAATTGTAGCACTAAGATCCTAGATAATATCAACCTCTGCAAAAGTATCCTAGATTCCATCCCCTCTTGCTTTCACACCCCAGAATTTTCCCGTTTATCCTCTGTTATTTCTTTCTTTCTATACTGACTTACTCCCATTAGTGCATTAAGATGAAAATTTGTTTTGTATCTGCCTCTTTTTCTAACTAATCCCTCATTTCTGTCATTTTTACTTGAAAGGATTGTCTAAACTTGTCTTCAACTCATTAAAATTACATTTCATACTCAACATCCTACCCAAACTGCTGTGATCAAGGTCATCAATTACCTCCACTTTACTAAATGCAATTGTAATTGCTCTGTTGTTATCCTTCTTGAACTATCTGTAAGCACTCAGATTTGCTAATTACTTTTCCTTTGTGAATAATGCATTTCCTTGACTTCGTGGAGAGCTCATCTTCTACCTATATTTATTATTTCTTTTTTGGTGACTTTTCTGTTTCCTCTTTGTTTCTCCCAACTGAATATTTACATTGGTCCAGGGATCAACTATTTGATTATTTTTCTATCTATACTCCCATGTTTGTTTATCTTATATAGTCTCCTGGCTTTATACACCACCCATGTGCTGACTTCAATCTAGTGTTCTCTAAATTTCTAATTTGTATGTCTAACTACCCATATGACATTTCTCTTTGGATTCACAGTAGGAATCTCAAGCATAGCATGCCCAAATCTGAGTTTCTTTTATTTCTCTCTAACCGTGCTCCTCCTCCTGTAGTCTTCATCATCACAGCTAGTGATAATTAGTCTTTTAACTGCACACACCTACACCTGGTACACCTGAGTTTTAACCTTGACTCTCTTTCCTCCTTCTTTTTGTTTTAACTTCTTGCATCTGGTCCATCAGGAAATCTCAACATTTATTTTTAAATTATATTCAAGATGAGACTACTTCTCACCAAACTCACTGGTAGTATCCTGACTAAACCACTGAGTTTTTCTATAAAGACTTAAAATAACCTAATTATTGTTCTTCCTGTTTCTACCCTTACTGCCTTAAATTTATTCTCAACATAACCATCAGACTGATCTTCTCAAAACACATATATTGTTATTCCTCTGCTCAAGGCACTCAAATGACATCCCATTTTATTCGTATTGATAATACTACATGATCACCATCCCCATTAGTTCTTAGAACACAACATTATACTTTTGCTCACTCTATTCTCTCCACGTGGGTTTTCCTGATGTCCCTCAAACCTTCCAGTAATGGTGTAGCTCCATACTTGCTCTATTTTTTCTGCTTAGAATAGTGTCTCTTTGCTCTCCAGATAGCTACTTCTCACGTTTAATCAGTTTGTTTTGCTAAACTCCTTCTCAGTCAAGCATTTCCAGGCCACCATAGGCAAAACTGCAACCCTCAAACATGTTTATCAGGACCAAATGTTGCTTGAGTGAAGAATTTATATCTGCTTTATTTCTTGGCTTATCCCTACGGCCCAGAATGATGCCAGAAATATAATAGGTTCTGAATATCTGTTGACTAAATCAATCAATTACCTGATACAAAACATAGAAGAAAATATATAGTGAACAATGCCATTTAACACAAACAATATGAATAAGTGCCCAAAAGAAATATTGATAGGTATGGAAAAATCTCTACAAATCTCATAGAAAAAAGTGTAATGAATTTTAAAAAATACTATGTTCTGATATTTCAATATCAAAATGCAATTTTTTTCTAATATGTTACAAAAGTCTCATATGTTCTCAATAAAAAATATAAGGATGTCTTATTTTGGAACCACAGAGAATCATTCTAAAATGAATTAGAAAAAATATACAGGAATGGCCAGTGAATATTTTTTAAAATGTGATCAAGGTATACAAACCCTGATTGAATTTAAAACTTGTTTTAATATTTAGCATAATAAGGTAATGGAACATGAAGAGTAAGACAAATCAATGGAATAAGATAAAGCTTGAAGTGGGATCGTAAACATGATTTTACACACACACATCTATACACAAAAACAGATACATTTTTAGTGTATGATAAAGATAGCATCTTAGTTCTATGGAAAGTTTATTTAGTCTGTGAACTGTGTGCTGTAGGTCTGCAGCAAGATAAGTAGCATGTGACTAAGTTGACTGTTTAGTCCTGTTTATACATTTTTCTCATAGCAAGAAATGAAATGTACAATGAAATGTACAAGGCAATGCACTACATTATGATATAAGCTTCTTAATTTGTTGCAGACCATTAAGAAAAATTATGTAGTTTAATGCTTTGAATACAGGGCCCTGGAGAATTTATTTTCTTCTCCTTTGAGCCAGAATATATTTTTGTATATTTTAACAGCCTTATTAAGGAATGATTGACATAAAACTGCATGCATTTAAGGCATACAATTTCATAAGATTTGACACACCTGTGAAGTCATCATCACAATCAAGTTTTTGAACATAACCACCCCCAAATTTTCCTCATGCCCCTTTGTTTTATTACCCCCAACTCCTGCATTCCCAGCCAACCATTAATCTGCTTTCTGATTAGTTTGCATTTCATAGAAATGTATATCAATGGAATTATAGAGTAGGCACATTTTTTTTTCTTTCTTTGTGTGTGGTTTCCTTCACTTAGCATAGTTACTTTCAGATATATCAATGCTGTTAGTATGTATCCAATAGTTTGTTCCCTTTATTGCTGAATAGCATTCCATTTTAAAGGTATATAGAGGTTCTTTATCCACTTATCTGTTAGAGAACATCTGGGTGGTTTCCAGTTTTTGGCTACTGTAAAAAAGGTTGCTATGAATGCTCATGTATACATCTTTATATGCACTTCTAGTGTCCATGTAACATGATACAACATTATGACATAGTTCTAGCCATATATTTAAAAAGTTAAATATATGCTTATATGTTATCCAATTATTTCACTGTTAGGTATTTATATCCATAAAAAATTAACCATTTTGATGTAGCTATATTTATTTCAGTTACTTTATCCCTGTAAATGTACTCACAATGTAAAAATGATATAGGTACAACTTTATACATTGCAGCATCATAATTTATGACAGATTGGAAACTACACATGTGCCCATTGGTAGGGAATAAACTAATTTGAGGTACACTCATATATGGAAATATTATCTATCTAAATTCATAATTTAGAAACAGTTTTAGAGACTGACATCAGAGGATCTCCAAAATATGTGCAAGGTACAGTACAACGTGTCAAAGAAGAGTGAATAATATAATGAAATAATTTTGGGGAACAAAAGGTTTCTAAAATAGTAAAATTATTTTTATTACTTTGATAAACCATATTTACCTAGAATGTTAACTTTTATGGCTTTACTGTGTAATTTCTTAACCTGTAAGTTTCATTATAAAGGAATCATTTTGGCACTTCAACAGCAAAACTGTAAGAAAGGAGGCAGCAGGATCATCATTATGTATCATCATTGTGTATATATATTTGCATATACACGTGATGTTAGATGGACTAATAGTAAAATGTCTACTCATTTATTCATGTTACAATACCACAATACCATTCCAGTAGAAAAGCAAAGATGGATGTTCACTAACATTTCTATTTGTTTTGTGGTTAAAAGGAACATTAACCAAGAATCATATTATCTTAATCATTTTAGAAATGATCTAAGAAAAATATTTATCTTCCTAATGATTTCAAGAAAATAAATTTTACAGTATAGACTTTTAAAATTGTAAGTAAAATTACTTATGGTATTGTTGAGGATTGATGCATTTTAGTTCAAAATACTATATCATACATCTGTGGCATTTTCTAAATAGTTCATACTTTAAAGCAATTTTAGAAAAAAATCACTGAATGCAATATACTAACACCTATAAGATTTTGGAGTATAATCTTCAATTCTACTTTCCTTTGTGTTAGAAATAATTGACAGAGGAAATTCATCAATTTTGACAATTTAAAAAACACTTTTTTGAATGTTACCTTCTTATTAAAATGGAAAGTAATGTGCCTTATTATTTGCTTAAGAAATTGAAAATAGTATGTCTTTAAATAGGGTTTGTAGAAGACATGTGGTAGTCTCACACTACCAAGACTTCATGTGAAATTATAGCTTCATGAAGACCTCTAAAAATCAGCAATTCAATGTTATTCTGATATAGTGAGATGGAATTAACAGGAATCTGCTAAATTACAGCACCATTAGCCACAACACCTGTTTTATTTCATGCAGGATTCCTTTTTAGCAAATGACCCTCCACATTTTTTCTAACACTTAGAAAAATAAAATAAATAACTGAGTTTTATAACTCTGAATGGGGCAATTTGAGGGTCAGTTTTTAGTACTTTATACTACCAAAAAACATATATTGATTAGCTATTTCTTGCTAGACCATTACATAGCAGGTCAGTGTCATTAGTTCCAATTTATTAATAATGTCCTTTGGGTCTAAAATGGCAAAATGTGTTGGCTGAATCTATCAGGGAATTAGCCAAGCTCTCAGGTTGAGGACTCAGATAACCAGTTCACATCCTTAGCTGGGCTAAGTCCATTAAACACTCACACTTGGTAGGTCAAGCAAATAATACTTTCACGTCAGCAGAAATTAGTTCTAATAGTAGGAAAAATAATCTCTGAAAATAGATTTGCTGGACACATCCATTTTTACACATTATAGACTTGCCAACTCAGATGAAAGCTACAGTTTGAAAATGCATGTATGTGAGAATATAAACTACAATCCATCCTCAATATTTATTCGACTGTTTTATTGACTATGGTTTACTAATATTTTAATATGCCAAATGTGGACTTTTAAATCATGTTTAACGTCAAGTGTAACCTACCTTTAATAGTTGATAGAGATTTTAAAAATGAACATGCTGAGATAGCATTTAGCTGATCTCTTAGAGTCTTTTGAAGAAAGACTGTTTATAGGCTGGGGGTAGGAGATGGCTGACTTAACTGAAGAAAAAAAAAAAAACACACTGCATAAAAAAGAGAAATCATTTCACAGAGGTATCGTATTTCCAGGAGCACACAATCTGAGAAATATCCCTTTTAAATCTCTTTATCTATTGGGCACACTTACTGACTGCCAGTAAGCAACCTTAAACTTGAAATGTAAAGAAAATGCGGGAATCAGCATCACAAGAGAGTTATGATAGGAAAACATTAAGCAGAGTAGAATGCAAACAAGCAGTGCATGGAGAATGCACTGTGTTCTTGTAAAGAAGAGGAAGTATCAAATAAATTATGTGTAAAGTAGTAAGAATGCGTAAGAAAGACATGAAGGAGAAGAAAAATGTAACCCAAAAAGTATTGCAGTTAATCTAACACAAGCCTAGAGATGATAATTACAGAAAACAGAGCAACTTTCTAACATATCTGCAATAGTCTTGTAAAGTGCATTAATAAATGTTACAAGAAGATAGCAAAGATAAGGAACTTTGATATGTCTTTGGTAGCCACTATGTTTGCAAACTATGATAAGTAACAACATGAAGGGCTTAGTGTTTAAAACTAATAAACTCTTTAAAATTTTGTCTTTAATTGATAAATAATTACATATTTATAGGGTTTGGTGAGATGTTTCAGTACATATACATATGGTGTAATAATCAAATCAGAGTATTTAGAATATTCAGTCACCTCATACATTTATTATTTCTTTGTGGTGAGAACATCCAAAATCTTTTCTTCCAGGTACATGATAAAGAATGAAATCCTGTAATTTACAGCAACACAGATGTACTTGGAAGACATTATGTTAAGTGACATAAGCAAGGTACAGAAAGACAAATGCTTGACCTCATTTATATATATAGAGTCTAAAGAAGCTGATTTGAAAGCAGTAGAGAGTAGAACAGTGGTTACCATAGCCTGGGGAGGGTAGAAAGGAGAGGGGAATAGGGAGAGATTTATCAACAGGCATAAAGTTATATTTCAATGGGAGGAACAAGTTCTGGTGTTCTATTGCACAGTAGGGTGACTGTGGTTAACACTGTACATTTAAAAGGAATTACCTTTAATATGTTATTTCTTACAATATATAGACTATAATTAATCAAGTAATATCTATTTTAAGTGTTTAAAAATCTGGTTATAATCTTATGAACCTATTTATATTAACATATTTAAAAGGCAATACTAATTCTGAAAACACAAAGATGAATTGATTATATCACAAATACCTGCAATTTAGTGAACTAGTATCTTCTTGGTTACTCGACTTAGGTTTAGATAAAATAGCATAATGTAAACTTTCTGGGTAGAGAAGGAGGTTTTTGTTTTCTTTTGTTTTGTTTTAATAGGATGCATATCTAAATTTCAACATATAGATAGATACATAAAGTGTGAGAAAACCTTAAAAGTTCAACATGTATATATTTTGTTATTGTATTTGTATTATGAAAGTCAATAAGAGACATTCTGAGATGATGACTTCAGTGTCATCCACAGAAATTTTTGTATTTAATGGACATTCAAATATATGATCATGTTTTGCATTCAATCAAATACTTGTATCTGATACAATGTTATTCAGACTATACATTTAGCCATATAAGTGACATATCCATGGTTATATGTAACATTCCATAAATTCTGAGATAAAAATTTCTCAACCTTTAAATGTGTGAAGTAATGAAGTTCAAAGTTAGTGGCATTTTAGTATTATATCATAAATAGCCTGCTTTTTAGCTTTAAATTTAAAGTAAATTTATTTTCACATATAAAGATATGTTTTAAAATGCTGTACTTGTATTTAAAGAAGTATTTTATCTGAAAAAGATTTTGTAGAGCAATTATCAATAAAATCAAACAATTGTAATTTTAGATAAATTTGAATAAAATGAAATAAAATATCAATGAATTTAGCTGAATTTAATTTAAATATAAATAAGCTTAAATCAAATTTAGATGAACTTAAATATACATATATAAACATATATTACTTATTCATAATAGCAAAGCAAAACATAAAACATAAAGGATGGAATTTTGTTTCTTTTCTTGTTTATCATTACTTCTGAGGTTTCATGATTTTTTTTAAACGTTATCTTTTATTTTAGACACAGGGGGTGCATGTGCAGGTTTGTTTCATGGGTATATTGCACTCAGGTAGTCAGCATAGTACCCAACAGGTAGTGTTTCCACCCATGTCTTCCTCCCTCCCTTCCCCTTCTAGTAGTCCACAGTGTCTGTTGTTCCTACGTTTATGTCTATGTGTGTTTAAAGTTTAGCTCCCACTTATAAGTGAAAACATGCAATATTTGGTTTTCTGTTCTTTCATTAATTATCTTAGGATTATGGCCTCTAGTCCAACTATGTTGCTTCAAAGGACATAATTTCATTCTTTTTAATTGCTGCGTAGTATTCCAGGGTGAACTTTTTCTTTATTCAGTCCAACATTGATGGACACCTAGGTTAATTATGTGTCTTTGCTATTGTGAATAGCTTTTTGATGAACATACAAGTGTATGTGTCTTTTTGGTAGACTGATCTATTTTCCTTTGTGTGTATATCCAGTAATGAGATTGCTGGGTCAAATGGTAGCTCTGTTTTAAGTTATTTGGGAAATTTCCAAACTGCTTTCCACAGTGGTTGAACTAATTTACATTCCCATCAACAATACATAAGAGTTCCCT
This sequence comes from Rhinopithecus bieti, assembly GCF_001698545.2. Taxonomy (NCBI): domain Eukaryota; kingdom Metazoa; phylum Chordata; class Mammalia; order Primates; family Cercopithecidae; genus Rhinopithecus; species Rhinopithecus bieti. The sequence continues at coordinate 269,872 of NW_016817159.1, read as the reverse complement.
TTTCTCTGCAGCCTTGCCAGCATCTGTTTTTTTTTTTTTTTTTTTTTTTTTTTTTTTTTTTTGACTTTTTAGTAATAGCCATTCTGACTGATGTGAGCTGCTTTCTCATAGTGGTTTTGATTTGATTTTTACCATGATGAGCATTTGTTCATGTATTTGTTGGCTTTGTGTATGTCTTCTTTTTAGAAGTAAATGTGGTTGTTTTCGATTGGTGATTTATTTTCCTTATATGTTCTGTACATTAGACCCTTGTTGGATGCATAGTTTCTGAATATTTTATCATGTTCTGTAGGTTGTCAACCCTGTTGATGCTTTATTTCACTGTATAGAAGTTCTTTAGTTTAATTGAGTCCCACTTGTTAATTTTTGTTTTTGTTGCAATTGCTTTGAGAACTTAGCCAAAAATTATTTGCTAAGGTTGATGTCAAGAAGGGTGTTTCCTAGGTTTTCTTCTAGGATTTCTATAGTTGAGCTCTTACATTTAAATCTTTAATCCATTTGGGATTAATTTTTGCATAGAGTAAAAAGCAAGGGTCTAGTTTAATTCTTCTGGATTTGGCTATCCAGTTATTCCAGCACCATTTATTGAATAAGGAGTCCTTACCCCATTACCAAAACAAATCTATTGATACTTCAAAATGCAATGGAATTATATGACAAAAAGGTAAATAGAATTGAATAAGAAATGGCTTATGTTCTAAATNTCTATTGATACTTCAAAATGCAATGGAATTATATGACAAAAAGGTAAATAGAATTGAATAAGAAATGGCTTATGTTCTAAATATTAGATTCCTGAAAAAAATCATTTGTTTAAAAAATTATTCGTTTTAAAATTCACATTGCTTATACATTATTTTTATTTTTAATTGAAAAATAACAGGCTTATATTAACATACATATAGCTAACATACATAAATTATATCTGCAAAGCATGAATTGAAAATATACTTTACATATAATTTTAAGACCAGAAATAATGTTAGTATTGTATCATATATAGCCTGCTTTTTAGCTTTAAAGTAATTTCTTTTGGCACGTGAAATAAAGATGTGTCTTAAAATGATGTACTTTTATTTAAAGAAATATATTATCTCAGAAAAGTTTGGTGGAACAATTTTCAATAAAATAAAACATAGAGCCATAGTATTTTTAAATTGTGAAATTATATTTCATCATGAATACTATATCATTCAATGACTCAACATTTTACTTTTCTTCTTAAAAATGTGAACACTATTCAAATGGAGGTATTTTAATTTAATATAACTTATTTTTTCACTTTTACTATATTGTTACAGGAAAGGAATATTATGACAAAATGTACATTGTTGAGCAAAGAAGGACCGTATAAAAACTAATTTTATGTTTAACACCCACATTCATATTCAAACACACACAGTCTGACAAAGTTATATGGTCTTTTATGTTATAATGTATCCTAGGAGAGTTTATTTCTGTTCAAATTATTCACTCTGTAGATTAGAACAACATTTTCTAGGGTTTTTTGTTGTTGTTGTTCTCTTTAATTTTGTCTTTTGCATACTTAACTGTATGCTGAAAAGCAAAAAGCACATGTTAAATACTGGACAGATTTCTCTTAAGTGCCACAATAAGGGATTTTTGATTTAGTGGGTCTGAAGTTGGTTCCTAACATCTGTAGTGAAAGAAAACAAACTGGAAACAGAGCAAAACAAATGAAACTTCCCCAGGTAATGCTGAGGATCATTAAATTTTAGATGCCAATGGCTAAGGAAAATGTGTTACAGTTAAGTCGCCTGAAAAAAAAAACTTCCTTTTAAGTCACTAGAAATGTTTTAAGGAGTTAAAGAAGTATGGATAGAAAATTGTTAAAATTATTCCAATTAAACATGAAACTGATTTTGAAATTAATACAGTTAAAATTACTAGACATATTAAAAATATTTGTTTTTATTTTTCTTTTTTAATTTTATAAATAAACCAGGGTATACAAGTGCAGTTTTCTTATAAGCCATAGTAAAATATTTTTAAAAACACAGAGTATAAAATACATTTTTTAAAAAATATATCTTTATCAAGCGTGGCTTATTAAAAAAAAAAAGGGTTACTTGCTATTAGAAAATCTAGTATGTAATTCATCACACCGATAAATCTATTGAGGAATATCAACTGTGTATCTCCACAGGTACCAGGCATTATTTAACATAACTTAACTTTCATTTATGTTTTAAAATAAAATTAATAAAATAGGAATTTATGTTTCCCTTATATACTATCTTCTGGAGGTATTCCTCCACAGATAGGGGAAAAAAAAATGAGCCCACTTTCTCTACCACTAGTCACTTTTTATGGGTAGTACTAACTCAGCACTTTGGCAAAAGAAAAACCAAACAGACATAATGAAAAGTAATGGAATAAAATAGGTGAAATATTTTCTACATTCAGGATATACCATATATATTTACATATATTAAAAATATTTGAAAATCAATAGAAATTACTACCTCGAAATAATAAAATTTGGTTAGTAGCAATATATACACACAAAAAAATTGAGCATTCATTTGGTCATTATTTTATAAACTGTACATTAGAACAGCTGAAATGTTGGGGAGAGGTAATTCATTCTATAGAAAATAAATTCAGCTAGTAAATGAAGAATAAATGATAGATTTTAAAATTTTGATTTTATAAGCTGATATAAAAATAGTTTAGGCAACAATATTAAATAGAAGCTCAAACCAAAAGTTAAATTTTGAGGAAAATTTTATATTGAATGGTTTGATCTGAAAAAATCTTGGATCTACTTATCAATTTCATTATCATTACAGGTAACAATAGCAGATATTACATAACTCCTAATATGATGCACTAAGAAATGCACAGCACGATCTAAGAGAATTTTGCTTAAATTAAATTAAACCCCAATCCAATTAAATTATATTCATTTCCAAGCTACAGAAAACATGGGGCATAGAGGAAGCACTTGTGGTACATCAAGAAAAATTAATTAACCACACTCAAAATGTAAGACATTCTATGACCCATGGCTCATTTTCTTAACAAATCAATGGCATAAACACTATGATGTAGAACTGAGGAAGGAGGATGACCATAGAGTAAACAAAAATAAATTACCTAATATCTAAACACAAACAAGAGAATGGCCCTGATTAAAATAAACCAAATTTTAAAAGTCATATTAAAGAAAATGAGAAAAATGTGTATCTCAATGAACTTGTGTATATTTGTAAGTAATGAATAATATTATCAAGTATGATAATGGCAGTGAGATTATATGAAACAAGTCTTATCAAATAGGGTTCTACACTGAAGTATTTGTGAGTAAAATGACATAATTTTGAAAATTTCTTTTGTAATACTCTGCAAACAATAGAAACAAATGTGTGTAGGGGATGGGTATATAAAGATTTTCTCTTATTTTGTACAATAAAACATTTATTAAATGGAATTTGATTCTCGCTAGTGTTTATATCATGGTAGTATTATATGTATCATAACTTTTAGTTTCCTCTTTAGACCATATATCAGTTCACATTCATAAATAATAATGCTATTTCTAAACTGATTTGGGAAAATTTTGTGTAAAGCTGTAAACCATGTCAAGCAACATATTTGAGAATTACACACATATTTCTTATCAATTCTCCTTCAGTGATTCTTTGGGAGAATTGAAGTCTTTTCTATATAGGGAAATTAATATTAACATTTATTTATTATAATTTATCATTATAAGTTAATGTGTTTCCAAATTAAATATTGTATTTCATTAAAAGTTCTTTATCCATTAATCCGTGGAGATTCTTTAAATCAATTTTATCTAAGAATATATGCAAATGACTACTTGTCAAACAATCTATACTCTTTCATTTGTTCTGTTTCTATTCATTCCATCTTTTGGGGATTTGTTAATATCAGGGCTTTGAATAAAGAATAACCATCAATTTTCACAGCTTATGTGTAATAGAAAAGATTTATCTTGTATTATAAAGCTTAAAAGACATAATACCCTCCATTTTTTCCCTCTGAAATATGTTTTATCTACTGACTTAGAGTACTAATTCCATGAAATTGTGGAACAATATAGAATTGTGCTTATAATATGACTGCAATGAAAATCACATTAGGGATAAATCATAACACTGACAGCATATAGTAAAATTTGTAAAAATGTAAGAACTTAGAACCGAGTTGTATTTCTGCAAGACAAATTAAAAATTAATTATTACCAAACAAAATAATATGTGTAAAATACTGTTTTATTTAATATAGAAAACACTGGTAATCACCTGTTCAACAAACATTTTTTTTTTCTTTCCTGTCTTGCTAGTAGGACCTTGCTTTCTCTCAGGTCTCCTGCCCCACTCAATGTGATTCTCAGGAAGGTCACTCCATCCTCTGCTTCAGGGTTAAATCTGTTGCTCAGGATTGTCTTTTGATCTCCATGAACCCAGACTCTGTTCACTGAAAGGATTTCTTTATTTAAAGTCCCCCATGGTCATACATGATTAGTTCACTGGGCAGTGTCATTTCCAGGGGCTGTATAGTTTCAGATGTACTTTCTCTTTGTGGAACTGTAGTGACCTAGATCTAACCTTGGAATTGAAAAGTAATAGGCTATTTCAAGGCAGATTTGGTATTTTTTTGGCAATGTAGCAAATAATTATTAGATTTATAGTATACCTATCATATAAGATAGTAATTCCTTTATTATGAAAGCCTTTTCGAGTGTGTTTTTTTTTTTATTCAGAATCAAATACATCCTAAATATCACCTTCAGTATCTGTGATTGTACTTTGTGTGACATATAGATACTGAAGGTAATATTTATATATAAAATACACACACACACACGTATTGTACTATGCATTTTAAGCTGAAATAACCCTCAAAATAATTATATGATTAATTATACTATTAGTATTCTATTAGTAATAAAACTTTACAGACTTTCAAATCAAAACTTGCAAAAGTTTAGCAAATTTTTATGGTAAAACAGAATAATAGATATATACAATCCATTCCCAGTTAGTCTGAATTTCAAATTTGTAACTTTCCCTTCAAAAATGCAAGTATAGAGGGGGGCGGAGCAAGATGGCCGAATAGGAACAGCTCCAGTCTCCAACTCCCAGCGCGAGCGACACAGAAGACCGGTGATTTCTGCATTTTCAACTGAGGTACTGGGGTCATCTCACTAGGGAGTGCTGGACAATCGGTGCTGGTCAGCTGCTGCAGCCTGACCAGCGAGAGCTGAAGCAGGGTGAGGCATCGCCTCACCTGGAAGCGCAAGGGGGAAGGG
>NW_016817159.1:254534-261930 GCF_001698545.2 Rhinopithecus bieti | reverse complement strand
GACGAGTTCATGGGTGCAGCACACCTACATGGCACAAGTATACATATGTAGCAAACCTGCATGTTATGCACATGTACCCTAGAATTTAAAGTATAATAAAAAATAAAATATTTAAAAAAATGCAAGTATATAGGTTCTCTTTTAATATAGTTCACATATTAGAAGTGCATTTCATCTAAACTTTTCTTTGAAAGTCATGAAAGACATATATTAATACTTATGTCAAAAAATTTTAGCATAAGAAAAAAATTTATTGAGTTAACATTAAAATACATTTTTTTCTTATTGTTAAAAAGCATATCTAAATATAATGAGCCATTTCCAGACTTGCTGCCTTTAACATGAGGAAAAAATATACCAAAAATGTTGACATTTATTCCTTCCCTTTGTTAAATGTTTGGCCAGTAAGTCTGAATATCTATGATTCTAACCAAATTTTTTAATGAATAATAAAGAAATAATGCATTATTCATCTTACTAACCATTGAAGTATATTCTGAAGTATCTTTATAATCAGAATTCCAATTGCTTAAAATCGAACCATGTCACAGACAGCTTCATGTTATGTGACAGTCACTCAAAATCAGATATACAACAATAATGGCATCAGAAGAAGCAGGAAACCATGAAGATGTTATTCAACACATCAGATTTACATAAGTTAGTTCCCCTAAAGAAAAAGAAAACCACTCCTCCTTGCAATAGATGTCAAAATTTTATTATGCCTTTAGAATTTCAGTTATCATTATTCTAAATTCCAAACACGCTTACACTTTGAGAATACACTTTATTGGATTTAGGTATTTCTACAATTAAAGCAGCCTACATGATATTAGCCTTTTAAACTATTGAATGCTTGTAGACATTCTTTTCTGATTTATATATCACTTAAGGGGCTACCATAATGCAATAAGGAAAACTGGAGAAATATAAAACTTGGATTTGGGAATTCGAATACATTTGGGCCAAAGTGAGTAATATAAAAGAAATCTAGTCAGAAAGTAGAGGACAGAACCCAACTTGAAACAGTATAGTCAAACAATATATACAACTAATAGCATGAACAATCAAAAGTCAATAGGTTGAATATGACAATGGGATAACAGTCTAATGTTATAAAGGAAATGGAAGTCAGAATCAGAATTTCAGTCATAGTAATACAGTCTTAATATTGGACTTCCATTCTGGAAGAACGAGTGTCTGCAAGTGTAATAACAAATTAGGTTGTGGTAGGAGTATTGGACATTATATCAAGGAAAAGGATCTGACATGGCAAAGAATGACAGAAGCAAAGTTTTTTTCATAAATAATGTACAAACCTTTTCAAGAGCAGCCATTAGCTCAGAGCAGTGTTAAAATGAAGATTATTAATTTCTCATTGAATCACTTCAATACGAATCTAAAGAACTCTAAAAAAAAATAAAAATCAGTTTTGGAATCAAAGACATGGATGGGACTGGAACTACCTAGTTGATGGTAATGAGAGTTTTTTAACACTTACAAAATGTTCATTTGGCATTAGATTTTATCTAGCAATTAGGTTTGTATTACAGTTTCCAGTCAATTACACTGCATAGGGTAGACCCCACAGAAGAAAAAAGATTTCCCTACTAAGGGCCACAAAGATTGGAACATTTGAAACATAGAATGGACTTACAACGTTTAGACATGTCCAGTATTTGAGTTTTTTGTATTGCAAAACCATATCATTTTCCATGACAGTGGTAGTAGCATGTATGTCAACCAAAAAGCCCTTTCATTTTCAAAATGTATTTATAAACAATGCACTCTTTTCTGGTCTAATGATTTCCTGAAAATAAATATTACTTTGCACATCTATCTTTTTTATCCTTAGTCAACCTAAGTTCTTCCAATGGACTCTGCTTTTATTATCTACTGTTATCCATAGCCTCAAGCCCATGATTCTTTAAGAACGCAGAATATTTTGATTTTTTACTCTGTTCTAAGCTTTTTTCTAAACTACTTTAAGACTCTTTAATAATGCCCAAACATATACACACTAGTTCTAAATTGTTACAATCCTACTGTAATTTATTTTTTTCTAGGTTCTCTGTTTCAGATATGAGTTCAAATATAACAAAACAAAACAACAAAAACAAAGAGCTCGTTGTTTTTGCTAGTGGCTATACCTCGTAAAATTGTTTAAAATATTCCTTAAATATATTCTTAGAGTCTCAAATTTTTGTTGAAAATTTTGAATGGTTGCTGTTTCCTTAGGGAAGGGTTTCTAAAAGGAACTCAATGCCATTTTCACTTATGCACATCTTGGATTATGGAAATTTTTTCCCAATTTATTCCATCTTACTACTTTTAACCATTTTGTCTTTTCAGGAAGTTAACCTAACCATTTTATTAAACTAGTCAGTATGAGTATAGGACCACAGTTAGTTGTAAGTCTGAATTTATGAACAGAGACTAGGAAAAGCTCTAAGCATTGTCCTCAGAATTTGGACTAAACCAAATGAATTCCTTTCAGAGTTTGATAAGACATACATCTTGGCACAATTTGTTCTCCTCTCTAACAGATTTAAAACCATTGGTACTCCAAGCCAGTCTGCATCAGAGTTGTCTCGGGCCTATTCTTCTTAACTTCTTTGTGGGGTACTCTATTACAATATCCAATGTACAGAAAAAAAGTAAACTGCTCTTACTGTGAGAAGTGTTCTTTTGTAGATATCAATTAGACCAGCTGGTTGATAGAGTTGTTCTAGTCTTTTAATCTTTGATGATTTTCTGCCTACTTGTTCTATTGGTTATTAAGAGAAGATTATCTTATAAATAAGTCCATTTCTCCTTTAGAAGTTCTATCAAGTTTTATTACACATGCATTGAGACTCTGTAGTTAGGTGCATGTATATTTAAAATTGTTATGTCTTCTTAGTAAATTAACCCTTCTAATTACTTTTAGATGTTCTTGATATTCATTATAATTTCCTTGTGTAATGACTACATTGTTGATATTGATAGAGCCATTGTAGCTTTCTTTGGATTATATATGCATGATGTATTATTTTTGCAATAGAAATTTCCCTCAAAATATTTTTCTTATTCACAACACATTGTTGGGCCATATTTTCTTAATCCAACTCAAAATCTCAGTCTTTTAACTTGTGTTTTAGGTTATTTTATTAAAATAATTATTGGTGTGGTTGGACTTATGTATACTATTTTGTTTTGGTTTGGTTTTGTCTTTTTTGTTTTGATTTTCTGTTTCCCCTCTTCTGCTTTTTTGGGGAGATTATGTAAATATTTTGAATGTTCCACTTCAATTTCAATATTGGTTTATTTGGCCATGTCTTTCTGAATTATTTCTATAGTAGTTTCCTAGGGATATGTACATATATATGAAATCTAGAAATATAGATTACATATACATTTATACATATATATAGCATACATAAACATAAGTATATATAATTATTTAAAATTTTTAAATTACATACAAAAAATGTGCCCAGTGTACAGTTCTATGAGTATTGGCAAATGCAAAAACTTACTATCAAGATGGAAAACAGTTCAATAATCACAATAATGACTCCCTTTTGATACTGCCTTTTGAGTTCAAGCCTCTTCCACCCTTTTGCTGTCAGTAACCACTGATCTTTTATCAATCATTATAATTTTATGTCTTCCAGTATGTCATATAATTGAAATCATAGCTTATGTAGCCTTTTAGTTCTTTCGGATTCAGCAAAATTTATCTGAACTCTTTGCCATTATTGTGTTTTTCAATAGTTTATGCCTGTTTATTGCTAAGGAGAATTTAATTGGTATACTAGTGTTAACATCTATTTATCAGTTGATGTACTTTTCAATCGTTTCCAGTTTTTGGTGATTTTGAATGAAGTAACTCTAAACACTCAATACGTGTGTCTGTGTATGTGTGTGTGTCTGTGTCCGTGTATTCATAGGCTTTTATTTCACTAGGGTAAAAACCTGGAAGTGTAATTGTGGGCATACATGGTAAAATAGTAATGCATGTTTATAAGAAACTTCCAAACTGTGTTCTAGATTTGCGCTACCATTTTGCATTTTCACTAACAATGTAAAAGATTCCCTGTTACCATGTGTCCTCATCGGTAATTGACATTACCTATTTTTCTTCACCTTTCTAATAGCTGTGTAGTTATATTGCATTGTGCTTTTACTTTGGTTTTTTTTTCTGAATAATTAATGATGTGAAGAATCTTTTAAAGGACATACTTGTTATCACTATGTCTCCTTTGCAATAGTGTCTTATATTTTCCCCATTTGTATATGTCTACTTTTTTACTTACTATTGCATTTTAAGTTTCCTTCTTAAAGTCTAGATATAAATCCTTTGTCAGTAAGATAGTTAATATCTGTTTTTTTTTTTTTAATTTTTTTTCATTTTCTACCATGTGGCTTCATTCTCTTAGCATTACACTTTTCAGAACAAGAACTTTAAATATTGATGAAGTGTAGTTTATCGTTTTTTTTCTTTTTTATTTCTTTTGAGACAGAGTCTCGATCTGTTGCCCAGGCTGGAGTGCAGTGGTGCAAACTCAGCTCACTGCAAGGTCTGCCTCACGGGTTCACACCATTCTTTTGCCTCAGCCTCCCCCAGTAGCTGGCACTACAGGCGCCTGCCACCACGCCTGGCTAATTTTTTTTTTTGGTATTTTTAGAAGAGATGGGGTTTCACCGTGTTAGCCAGGATGGTCTCAATCTCCTGACCTCATGATCCGCCCGTCTTGGCCTCCCAAAGTGCTGGGATTGCAGGCGTAAGCCAACATGCCTGGCCTTTTTTCTTTTATATAAGATGATTTCAGTGTCACACATAAAATTATTCACTAAATCCAAGCCCTGGCTGGGCATAGTGTTTCATACCTGTAGTCCCAACACTGTGGAAGGCTAAGGTGGGAGGATTGCTTTAGGGAGGAGTTTGAGGCCAGCATGGTCAACATAGAGAGAACCTATCTCTACAAAAGAGTCAGCTGGGCCCAGTGGTATGAACCTGTAGTCCTAGCTACTATGGAGGCTGAAGCAGGAGAATTGCTTGCACCCAGACTTTGAGGCTGCAGTGAGCTATGGTGGTTTCACTGTACTCTGGGTGATCAAGGGACACCCTGTCTCAAAAACAAATAAACAGTGAATCTATGTCCTGAAATACATTTTCCTAAGTTTTCTTCTAAAACTTTCATATTTTCATTTATTACATTTAGTGTTATGATCCAATATCTGTGCAAGACTGAGGTATAAATTTAGATATATATTTCATGTATGGATATCTAATTGAAAATACTATCTGTGCTGTTGTACCTTTTTAAAATATAATGTGCTCAGATTTGTGCAATGTCATGGTTTATACCTGGTGGTATTCCTGCTTCTGAAATCTATTTTGTATGATGATATATTCATTCCAGCTTTCTGGAATAGTGTTGTCATGGTACATTTTTGATAGTATTTGCATGAAATATCTTTGTATAGTGTATGCATGGTGTATCTTTTGCCTGCTTTGTATGTATCTTCATGGTACATCTTTTGATAGTGTTTGCATGGTACATATTTTGCCAGCTTTTACTTTTAATCTAAGATACTTTCATAATTAAATTTAGTTTCCTGTAGGCAATATATAATTGGGTATTATATTTTTATTCGATTTGATAACTTGTGTTTTGTTATTGATATGTTTTGGCAATTCATAATAGTTTTATATTTTTAATTTACTACAATTGGATATGTTTCGGTATTTTTTTAAAACAAATTAAATTTTATTTTTAATTTTAATATATTTATTTATTTTGTGACCATGTTTTGAGACTGGCTAATTTTTGTATTTTTTATGGAGACAGAGTTTCAATATATTACCAAGGTTGGTCTCAAACTCCTGCTCTCAAGTGATCTGCCTGCCTCAGCCTCCTGAAGTTTTGGGATTACAGGCATGAGCCACTGCTGTATTTTTTATTATAACTTTTGCTTAGAGATTACAACCTCAAAATCTACTTTTTCTCAGACTATTTAGAGGTAATATATTTTACCAGTTTAACTAAAACTTAGAGTCTTTAAAACCATGTAAGTCCTTTTACTCTACATGTTATTGCTGTCCCATATACTGTATCTGCATGCATTACAGTTTTCAGACAATGATATAATTTTTGTTTCCTAATGTAGTATCTTCTATTTATCCAGTTATTTATCAATTTTGTTGCTCTTTCTTTATTCAGAAATTTCAGTTTTCCATCTGATATAATTTGTCTTCAGCCTGAAAACCTTCCTATTGCATTTCTTATAGAGTTAATCTGCTGGTCACAAACTTTCATAGTTTTCCTTTAACTGCAAAGTATTTATTTAACCTTTATTCCTCATAAATATGATCACCATTCATAAAATTCTGAGTTATTACTTGTTTTAGCAGTTGGATTATGATGCTATTGGCATTGTTTTCCTTGTGTTTATCTCTCTACTGCAGATATTCCTTCACACTCTCCAGCTCTGATAGGCCCTCTGCTTGGTCCACTATGTAGGAAGCTGGAGTTCCGTCAGAATTATGTCCACTCAAGCCCTCTCCCACTGTTCTGCAGAGGAGAGCTGTGAGAGGTAGTGAGAGAAAAGAGAGGAGAAAAATAATTATAACAACAGGAATCTCCACCTACCCCCAACTCTGTGGATCACAGGTTCCTTCTTTTCAGCCCCTTTGCCCAGAAAGATAGGCTCTCTCTGAGTCTTAAATGATACTGCAGCTATGAGATTTTGCCCCTGGGTCTGGTCCTTGCACTGGTTAGGGAGAAAGAGAGGAAAAAGATTTCTCTTCTGCACTCTCCTCTACACATAGGCTCTTTTTCCTATTTCTTTGGTTAGAAAGAATGGTTTCCTCTCAGACTTTTTTGCTGTCCACATTCATTGACTGTTCTCATAATTTGGCCAACTCATAGACGAAAACCAGTAAATAAAGAAGGAAAGAAAAAAATGTAAATTTTCACTGTTATGTAGATTCTTCAATTTTGATTCCTCTGTCTACCTGATATTCTTTAAAGGTGAAACCAGTAAATAAAGAAGGAAAGAAAAAATGTAAATTTACTTTTATATAGATTCTTCAATTTTGATTTCTCTATCTACCTCTTATTCCTTATAGGTGAAACCAGTAAAGAAGGAAAGAAAAAAAAAATGTAAATTTACTTTTATGTAGATTCTTCAGTTTTCATTTCTCTTTCCATCTACCTGATATTCTGTAGTTTTTAAGAGTCCTCAGAGAGTTGTTTTCATTCTTTCCAGACTTTTAGACGTAATGAGTGGGAGAGATGAGCTGATGTGGACTCATTAAATCTAGATTAGCCCCGAAGTGAAATCAGTGTTTTCTACTATTACATTTGTTGGGGACAAAAAAAAAAAAAAAAAAAAAAAAAAAAAAAAA
>NW_016817159.1:247645-253992 GCF_001698545.2 Rhinopithecus bieti | reverse complement strand
TTGTTGTTTTAACTAAATATATTTCTAAATGCATCTTGTTAGACATATGCAAATGCATAATTATAGAAACATAATTTTAATTAGTTTCATCATAATGTCAATAATATATGTATTATACTTTATCTCATTTGAAATAATTTTATAATGAAACAGAAAAAATATATCATTCTTATCTTCTATGTATCTGTACTTTGAATAACTATTTTATATCCAGTACAATCTCAACTTTTATCTTAAATATCACCTAATCATAGTGACTAACTTTTGTTTTTAACAAACTTAGGTTCACAAATTGGAGATGGAAAACTTGAAACTCTCATGAAATGTTTTCCCCCATTGAGAGGTGAAGCGAACTGGGCTTCTGGGTCGGGTGGAACTTGGAAAACTTTTCTGTCTAGCTAAAGGATAGTAAACACACCAATCAGTGCTCCATGTCTAGCTAAAGGATTGTAAATACACCAATCAGCATTCTGTAAAAATGCACCAATCAGTGTTCTGTGTCCAGCTAAAGGATTGTAAATGCACCAATTAGCACTCTGTAAAATGGACAAATCAGCACTCTGTAAAATGGACCAATCAATGCTCTGTAAAATGCACCAATCAGCAGGACATGTGTGGGGCCAAATAAGGGAATAAAAGCTGGCCCCCTGAGCCAACAGTGGCAAGCCACTTGCGTCCCCTTTCACATGTGGAAACTCTTTCACTCTTCACAATGAATCTTGCTGCTGCTCACTCTTTGGGTCTGCAATACCTTTATGAGCTGTAACACTCACTGCAAACATCTGCGGCTTCACTCCTGAAGTCAGAGAGACCACGAACCCACCGGAAGGAACAAACAACTGCAGATGCACCACCTTTAAGAGCTGTAACACTCACTGCGAAAGTATGCGGCTTCACTCCTGAAGTCAAGCAAGACCACGAACCCACCAGAAGGAAGAAACTCTGGACCCATCTGAACATCTAAAGGAACAAGGTCCAGACACACCATCTTAAAAACTGTAACACTCACTGTGAGGGTCCGTGGCTTCATTCTTGAAGTCAGCAAGACCAAGAACCCACTGGAAGGAACCAATTCTGGACACGTTTTGGCAACCATGAAGGGACTATCACCAAGTGGTTAGTACCATCAGATCCCTTTCACTTGCTATTCTGTCCTATTTTTTCTTAGAATTCAGGGGCTAAATACCGGGCACCTGTCAGCCAGTTAAAAGTGACTAGCGTGGCCACCAGACTGACCACACGGGTATTGGACTTTCTGGAAAAGGGCTCTCTAACAACACCTGACTCTTCAGAGTTGGGAACGTTGGTTTGCCTGGAACCAACTTCCACTTTTCCTCTAGTTCTGGGCTGAGTCAAGGTTCAACAGAGAGAAAAGCCATTCAGCTACAGGGTCCTGACAACAAGTTTGTTGACCCTGTGGCCATGAGCAGAACTCTCAGCGTCATGTCACCCAAGCTAGACTCACCCATCTATCCTATCTATCCTGACTCTTGCCTCCTGGGTCCTAATACCTACCAGACAAACTTCCTCTCACGTCTATTATTTGAGGCTAGTCCCAATTCTAAAACCCACTCCCTGTCTATGGTGGTTTTCAAGTTTCACCTATAAGAATTATTTCTAGTATAAACTCCAGGACTCTGTTACCTTCTTTAGGCACCTGGGCTCACCAATCAGAAAGACATAATTTTTGCCCAAAGCCCCATCATAGGGGTGACCATCTGGAATTTTAGAATACATCTTCAGACAATCAGGCCTAACAAAAGCTTTTCCTGAAGCTAAGATATGGGGAGCCTCAGAAACTGTATCCTTCATATTCATATAAGTGAGAACAAAAGGCATCACTCTTCCAACTCTGAAGATCCCTCCCCTCCCTGAGGCTATGGACCTCCACTTCATTTTGGGGGCATAATATCTTTATAGGACAGGGGTAAAATCTCAATACTAACAGAATGCTTAAGACTCTAACAGGTTTTCGAGAATGCATCAGTAAGGGCCAGTGAATCCAACTTTTCTCGGTCCTCCTTGTGGTCTAGGAGGACAGGCAAGGGTGCAGGTTTTCAAAACTGTGTCAGTAAGGGCCACTAAATCTGACATTCCTCGGTCCTCCTTGTGAGCTAGGAGGAAAACTAGTGTTTCTGCTACTGCGTCAGTGAGCACAACTATTCCAATCAACAGGGTCCAGGGACCATTGCAGGTTCTTGGGCAAGAGGTGGTTCTGCTGCTGTGTCAGTGAGTGCAACTATTCTGATCAGCAGGGTCTAGGGACCATTGCAGGTTTTTGGGCATGGGGAGAAACAAACAAACTAAAACGGCGGGGGGTTTTGTCCTTCAGATGGGAAACACTCAGGCATCAACAGGCTCATCCTTGAAATGCATCCTAAGCCAATGGAACCAATTTGACCTGCAAACTCTGAAAAAGGGGCAGTTCATTTTTTTCTGCACTATGGCATGGCCCCAATATTTTCTCTCTGATGGGGAAAAATGGACACCTGAGGGAAGTATAAATTACAATATTATGCTGAAACTTGACCTTTTCTGTAAGAAGGAAGGCAAATGGAGTGAAATACCTTATGTCCAAGCTTTCTTTACATGGAAGGAGAATCCACAACTATGCAAAGCTTGCAATTTACATCCCACAAGAGGACCTCTCAGCTTACCCTCATATCCTAGTCTCCCTATAGCTTCCCTTCCTATTAATGATAAGCCTCCTTTAATCTCCCCCACCCAGAAGGAAACAAACAAAGAAATCTCCAAAGGACCACAAAACCCCTGGGCTATCGGTTATATCTCCTTCAAGCTGCAGGGGGAGGGGAATTTGGTCCAACCCAGGTACATGTCCCTTCCTCCCTCTGTGATTTAAAGCATATCATGGCAGACCTGGGGAAGTTTTCAGATGATTCCAATAGGTACATAGATGTCCCGCAGGGTCTAGGGCAAACCTTCGATCTCACTTTGAAAGATGTCATGCTATTGTTAGATCAAACCCTAACCTTTAATGAAAAGAATGCGGCTTTAGCTGCAGCCCAAGAGTTTGGAGATACCTGGTATCTTAGTCAAGTAAATGATAGAATGACAGCCAAAGAAAGGGACAAATTCCCTAACAGTCATCAAGCTGTCCCCAGTGTGGATCCCCACTGGGACCTCAACTTAGATCATGGAGAATGGAATTATAAACATCTGTTGACTTGTGTTGGAGAAAGAGTAAGAAGAATTAGGAAAAAGTCCATCAATTATTCAATAATGTCCACTATAACTCAGGGAAAGGGAGAAAATCCTCTGCCTTCCTCAAGTGGCTATGGGAGGCCTTAAGAAAATATACTCCCCTGCCAACTGATTCACTATAGGGTCAATTGATTCTAAAAGATAAGTTTATTACCCAATAATCCACAGACATCAGGAGAAAGCTCCAAAAGTGAGTCCTGGGCCCTGAGCAAAATCAGGAGGCATTATTAAACCTGGCAACCGTGGTGCTCTATCATAGGGACCAAGAGGAACTGGCCCAAAACGAAAAGTGAGATTAGAGAAAGGCCGCAGCCTTAGTCATGGCCCTCATACAAACAAACCTTGGTAGTTCAGAGAGGACAGAAAATGGAGCAGGCCAACTACGCAGTAGGGCTTGTTATCAGTGTGGTTTACAACGACACTTTAAAAAAGATTCACCAATGAGAAGCCATCCCTCGTCCATGTCTGCTATGCTGAGGCAATCACTGAAATGTGCACTGCCCCAGAGGACAAAGATTATCTGGGCCAGAAGTCCCCAATCAGATGATCCAGCAACAGGATTGAGGGTGCCTGGGGCAAGTACCAGCTCATGTCATCACCCTCACTGAGACCCGGGTACGTTTAACCATTGAGGGTCAGGAAATTGGCTTCCTCATGGACACTGGTGCGGCCTTCTCAGTGTTAATCTCCTGTCCCAGACAACTGTCTTCAAGTTCCATTACCATCTGAGAAATCCTGGGACAGCCTGTAACCAGGTATTTCTCCCACCTCCTCAGTTGTAATTGGGAGACTTTTCTCTTTTCACATGCCTCTCTTGTTATGCCTGAGAGTCCCACACCCTGATTAGGGAGGGATATATTAGCCAAAGCTGGAGCTATTATTTACATGAATATGGGGAACAATTTACCCATTTGTTGTCCCCTACTTGAGGAGGGAATCAACCCTGAAGTCTGGGCTTTGGAAGGACAATTTGGAGGGGCAAAAAATGTCCATCCACTTCAATTCAGGCTAAAAGATCCCACCACTTTTCCTTATCAAAGGCAATATCCCTTAAGGATTGAAGCTCATAAAGGATTACAGGATGTTGTTAATCATTTAAAAGCTCAAGGCTTAGTGAGCAAATGCAGCAGTCCCTGCAATACCCCAGTTCTAGGAGTAAAAAAGCAAATGGTTAGTGGAGACTAGTACAAGATCTTAGACTCATCAACGAGGCAGTAATTCCCCTATATCCAGTTGTACCAAACCCCTATACCCTGCTCTTTCAAATACCAGAAGAAGCAGAATGGCTTACTGTTCTGTACCTCAAGGATGCCTTCTTCTGTATTCCCCTGCACTCTGACTCCCAGTTTCTCTTTGCTTTTGAGGATCCCATAGACCACATGTCCGAACTTACATAGACAGTCTTGCCTCAAGGGTTTAGGGATAGCCCTCAACTGTTTGGTCAGGCACTGGCCCAAGATCTAGGCCATTTCTCAAGTCCAGGTACTCTGGTCCTTCAGCATGTGCATGATTTACTTTTGGCTACCAGTTCGAAAGCCTCATGCCAGCAGGCTACTCTAGATCTCTTGAACTTTCTAGCTAATCAAGGGTACAAGGCATCTAGGTCAAAGGCCCAGCTTTGTCTACAGAAGGTCAAATATCTAGAACTAATCTTATTGAGAGGGACCAGGGCCCTCAGCAAGGAATGAATACAGCCTATACTGGCTTATCCTCGCCCTAAGCCATTCAAACAGTTGTGGGGATTCCTTGGAAACACCGGCTTTTGCCGACTATGGATCCCCATATACAGTGAGAAAGCCAGGCCCCTCTATACTCCAATCAAGGAGACCCAGAGGGCAAATATTCATCTAGTAGAATGGGAACCAGAGGCGGAAACAACCTTCAAAACCTTAAAGCAGGCCTTAGTAGAAGCTCCAGCTTTAAGCCTTCCCACAGGACAAACTTTTCTTTATATGTCACAGGGAGAGCAGGGATAGCTCTTGGAGTCCTTACTCAGATTCGTGGGACCACCCCACAACCAGTGGCGTATGTAAGGAAGGAAATTGATGTAGTAGCAAAAGGCTGGGCTCACTGTTTAAGGGTAGTTGCGGCAGTGGCCATCTTAGTGTCACAGGGTATCAAAATAATACAAGGAAAGGATCTCACTATCTGGACTACTCATGATGTAAATGGCATGCTAGGTACCAAAGGAAGTTTATGGTTATCAGACAACAACCTACTTAGATACCAAGTGCTACTCCTTGAGGACCAGTGCTTCAAATACGTACATGTGTGGCCCTCAACCCTGTCACTTTTCTCCCATAGGATGGGGAACCAATTGAGCATGACTGCAAACAAATTATAGTCCAGACTTATGCCAACTGAGATGATCTCTTAGAAGTCCCTTTAGCTAATCCTGACCTTAACCTATATACCGATGAAAGTTCATTTGGTGGAAAATGGGATATGAAGGGCAGGTTATACCATAGTTAGTGATGTAACCATACTTGAAAGTAAGCCTCTTCCCCCAGGGACCAGCACCCAGTTAGCAGAACAAGTGGCACTTACCCGAGCCTTAGAACTGGGAAAGGGAAGAAGAATAAATGTATATACAGATAGCAAGTATGCTTATCTAATCATATATGCCCATGCTGCAATATGGAAAGAAACGGAATTCCTAACCTCTGGGGGAACCCCCATTAAATACCACAAGGAAATGATGGAGTTATTACATGCAGTGCAAAAACCCAATGAGGTGGCAGTATTACACTACTGAAGCCATCAAAAACAGCAAGGAGAGGGGAGAACAGTAGCATAAGCAGCTGTCAGAGGCAGGGAAAGACCAGCAAGAAGGAAAGAGAGGAAGACACAAAGAAGGAGTCAAAGGAAGAGAGAAAGAGAAAGAAGTAGTAAAGAAAAAAATAGTGTACCCTATTTCTTTAAAAAACAGGGTAAATTTCTGTCTATGTAGCCAAGGAATATTCTTCTTATGTGGAACGTCAATCTATGTCTGCCTCCTCACTAACTAGGCAGGCACGTGCACCTTAGTCTTTCTAAGTCCCAACATTAATGTTGCCCCAGGAAATCAGACCCTATCAGTGCCCCTCAAAGCTCAAGTCCATCAGTGCAGAGTCATACAACTAATA
>NW_016817159.1:236337-244761 GCF_001698545.2 Rhinopithecus bieti | reverse complement strand
AAAAAAAAAAAAAAAAAAAAAAGACCCGTAACACTCACCGCGAGGGTCCATGACTTCATTCTTGAAGTCAGCGAAACCAAGAACCCACTGAAAGGAACCAATTCTGAACACACCATGAGCACATATTTTATATTGGCTTTATAAAATGTAAAGAGTCAAAATAAAATATTAACATCATGTAAAGATATTTTCATTTTCTGTTACTCCACAGAAGTTCTAAAATGTATAAGAAGAAGAAGTGAAGGTAAATTTTTAAATTGTAAAATAAAGAACATTTTGTGTTTTTTCTTTCTCAGATCTTGAAATGAGAATCTTTTAATGAGTCTTTAAATGAGGATCTTTTAATGAGGCCAGATGTAATCAGTGTTTCCTGTGAGTGGGAGACAGAAGAGTCAAAGTCCAACAAGGGGATGTGATGGCTGAAGCAAAGTTTGGAGAGATGCAGTTGCTGAGGTTGAAGATACAGGGATCACAAGTCAGGTAATGAGGTTGGCCTCTAGAAACTAAGAAAGACAAGAGCTTCCCAAAGTAGGACAGTCCTACCAAAAGCATAATTTTATCCCCATGAGGCACATTTCAGATGTCTAACCTCCAGAACTATATATTCTAAAAAGTGTTGTTTTAAGCCATGAAGTTGGTAGTAATTTGTTAGAACAGCAATAGAAAATGAGTAAAGTCTTTTATTTCTAAAGATCTGTCCTAAGTTAGAAACCATGAGAAATTCACTTGATAATAGTTCAGCAGAGAAAGTGTAATGCATGTATCTGAAGTCATCAACCCTAAAACAAACTAACTTTTGAGTGTAGACTTTAGAAAACATTATTCTCCTGGCAGATGGAATGTGAGAATAGATATTTTCTTTATATTCATCTTACAGTTTGAAAAATATGTCTGGTACTATGGTTATTTTTCAAAGATCTTGAGAAAGGTACTATCTTTACATCTGTCAGAATGGAAGATGCTGGAGAGGCAAATGTCTACATTCTGTATGTCTGTGAAGCATGATGAGGCTTTGCTGTGACAGATCCCTGAGTAGAGCTGAATGCACGCTGTTGCCACCTAAGCAGCAGGGCAGAGCCTACTCTGCTCTTCTGAATATGAAACAGGTCCAATTGTTTCACACAACCGATGTTTTTGGTTTCTTTGAATAAGCATAGAAATTGATCCTCCCAGTCTTAAAACTTGAAAAAGTTATATTTGTTTCATGTACGTTTCTTTGTCAGGAAACCAACCATAAGGCATCCCAGATAGTATCAAGCAGCTGAAACTTACTGGATCACTACATTTGGACAATGAGATGCCAGACCCCTGACTTGTCATAATTGCCTATCTAACCACCTGCTTCCTGTTTATCAATTCCTTTTCCTTTCTTCTCCCTAATTCCTGTTTTCCCACACATGATTACATTTCTTCTCTGCTATATAAATCCCTAATTTTAGTCAGTCAAGGAGACAAGTTTGAGACTGATCTCCCAGTTCCTTGGCTGCAGCACTCAATTAAAGCCCTTCTTCCCTGACAAATTCATTGTCTCAGTCATTGCTTTTTGTGCATTGAGCAACAGGTCCTAGATCAAACCCTTAGTTTCGGTAACAAATACAATATAAAAAAATGTGAACAGCAGAAATTTAGAGAAAGAAGAACTTGGATTGCATGAAGAGATTGGTGATATTTTGGTGGCATTTTGCTTGTAATGGTTCTTGTTTCTTCCAAAGGGTCACTGTAAGAAGCCTTCTGACATTCCCAGAAGCAAATTATTAGAAATAAAATATACCCAATTGACAGCTATCTGCGGAACCTCATGTTTCATATTACAGGGTGTTTATTGCTTACTCAAACTATACACTTGCATGGACATCTGACGGCAACAACATATATAGAAAATTGGACAGCCCTAGTCTTTACCGACACACAAGTAATGAGGACCTTATTGACTGGACTTGGAATACATAGTCCAGCCATTTTCTCATGGAAATAGGGGCATTAGATGGGGATCTGTTCAAGGAGACTTGCCATGGCTGGCAGTTTGAGAAGAAAATAAAAGAATTCACGTGTGGATTGAATGCACTACTTCACTGAAGAAACATCTCTGTCAATGACACAACTTTTCAACAAACCAAAGAAAGGGTTTGTACCCTCAACTTCTATTAGATATGTCTGTATCACTATAGAATCTGAAGTTTTAAAGGTCAGTGACTAGACATTATAGCGACAGAGCCAGAATGCAGTGAAATAAGAATAATTTGTAGAAATATTGGTAAAATTACACTATGGTAGTGTGGCTTTTATTAATGTTTTCAATGGCTGGAACATCATGGTTTAAAAGAGAATTTTAACCAGTTAATTTCAACCAGTTAAAAGTGGGCCAACAGAATTGTATTCTTAGGTGAGATGGATGGGCAGTATTTCAATATAATATCTGAAAGTTTGTATTGGTGAGAATCTATATTATAATATCTAGAATATAGTTATATCCATCACCCTGATTAAAGCTACAATATACTAAGCAATATGTTTCTGTTACTAGCCCAGACATTGTAAATGTGTAGTTAATGGGTAAAAGTATTTCGATTAGATACGAATAAAAATGGTACTCTAATTTTAACCATTTGGCATGTTAGATATTAATCTATTTATCTAAACGTTCTTCTATAGCTATGCAGTATGAAAAAGTTTTATAGTATTATTAGCAAAATTAAATGGAGATGATAAACCACAGGATACAAAAGTATTTGGAAAAACTGAATTGAAGCCTCTAATTGATATAATAGCTGGGGAACTGTATTAGCCAGAAAAAGAGGTCAGTGTGACCTGGCCTTAGTAAAATTAGGATGCAATACAATGCTTCCATCATTACATGTAAAAATGTACTTGTTAACACATGAGGACAAATAATATTCTAATTGGTAAAAGATGATCAAGAGACTTGTAAAATGAGAAGTTCACAGTTCATTTATTTTTGTTTTTTAGGATAAATTTTCACTTTTCCTCACATGATACAAATCATAGTTATCATCAACATAGTAGAAAGTGTCTTTCATTCTATAAAATAATGCAGTAATTGTCTTTTTTTTTTTTTTTTTTTTTTGAGACGGAGTCTTGCTCTGTCGCCCAGGCTGGAGTGCAGTGACGCGATCTCGGCTCACTGCAAGCTCCGCCTCCCGGGTTCACGCCATTCTCCTGCCTCAGCCTCCTGAGTAGCTGGGACTACAGGTGCCCGCCACCTTGCCCGGCTAGTTTTTTGTATTTTTTAGTAGAGACGGGGTTTCACCATGTTAGCCAGGATGGTCTCGATCTCCTGACCTCATGATCCGCCCGTCTCAGCCTCCCAAAGTGCTGGGATTACAGGCTTGAGCCACCGCGCCCGGCTAGTAATTGTCTTAATACAGGAATGGTAAACAGTGTCCTGCATTCTATGAAATAATGCAGTTATTGTCATAAGATGATTAAGGTACATGAGGAAAAGTGAAACTGCTCAGGGTCAGAGTGTACACTGGGATGGGATGGAGAAGCAGTAAGCAGGTAAGGTATTTAATGACTTGGCTACAGCTGAGACAGTTTTTAATCTTAACTAGAATTCCTTGTAAATATTGACCAATGGAACTTAGCAACTGAAAGACAATTGAGTGCCTCATGGGCGCTTTACTGATTACTGATCTAGCAATGATTTAAATGACATACCTGGTCCCTTGAAGTTGTTTATTGTAAATAAACTTGTAACTTATGCACTACATACAGCTGACTAGTGAAGTGTATAAGCTGAGAGACACTAAAACCTAGCAGCATCCCTGGGTTAACTCACCCTGCAAAAGTCCTTGTCTTTCAGCATCGGAAAACATTTCTGGAGTGAGAAGAGGTTACCAGAAATACGCATCTGCTGCCACTGGGGTCATCCAGATGTTGATGTGAGAGGTTTGCCCCTTTTGATTCTCTCTTGTTTCCTTTATTATTTTATATTCCGGTTGGGTGCTGAATGAGACTAAAAGAACAAAACTACTCATAATTGAGCTGATCGTTTCTGACCACTGAATTTTTAAGTCTCTGATATCTGTATCTACATGCTGTGTCTTCTGCTTCCTTACTTCGTTCATTGTTTCTTTTTTCTTCTCACCTGCCCAAGAGCTTTACTTCTCCCTATTATCAATATTTCATTTTAATTCCATTATAATCAGTTTATTAATATATTTCAATATCCTTCAGTTAAAATAAATACAATTTTAACAGTTGTAATTTAAAAAATCTACCACCTTCTCTTAACAGGGCCATTTTAATAGTCTTATGATAACTCAACAATAGGAAAATAAACAACTTGATTAAAAAATGGGCCAAAGACCTGAATAAACACTTTACAAAGAAGATATAAAGATGGCAAATAAGCCTGTAAAAGATGCTCATTATCATATGTCATCAAGGAAATGCAAATTAAAACAAGATACTACTACATCCCTGTTAGAATGGTTAAAATCCAGAAAAATGACAACATCAAATAGTGGCAAGGATGTGGAGTAAGAGATCCTTTCTCTTAGACAACAGTGGAGACAGTAAAAACATCAGAGGTTACAAGGGGCTGTGGGGAAGAAAGGAATGAGTATGTGGAGCACAGAGGATATCTTTTATAGATTTACAGAGAACAAGTGAGTTTTGGTTACATACATATTTTGTGTAGTGGTGAAGTCTGAGCTTTTAGTGTAACCATCACTTGAATAGTGTAAAGTATACCAAGTAGGCAATCTCTCATTCTTCATCCCACTCATCGCCCCACCCTTTGGAGTGCCCCATGTCTATTATTCCATACACAGAGGGGATTTTAGGGCAGTGAAACTATTTCATACAATAATGGTAGATGCATGTCATTATACATTCATCAAAACATACAATGTATAACACCAAGAGTGAACCTTAATATAAACTACAGACTCTGGGTTATAATGATGTGTCAATGTAGGCTTATCCATTATAACAAATATACTACTCTGCTGGGTGATGTTGATAATGGGGAGGCTGCACATTTGAGGATACAAGGAGTGCATGAAAATTCTCTGCGCTTTCTGTTCAATTTAGCTGTAAACCTAAAACTGCTTTAAAAAATAAAATCTACTTAAAAGAAAAATATCATGAGATATAACTAAACACCCAATTAGGATGTCTATTACTTATTTTTTTAAAAGCATTTGTATAGCTAGTAGCAATGTAAAACGATGCTGCCTCTGTGGAAAATACTGTGAAAAAATGGTGGTTTTTCAAAAAATTAAATATAGAATTACCATATGACCCAGTAATTTTACCTCTGGGTATAAAAAAACAAGGATTAAAAAAGTAAATAAAATGTAAAATTTTTTTAAAATGTAGTTTTTTTCCATTATTCATATCTATTTCATTTGATGCCATGATACTTTTGAAATAAAATGTCATTCCTTAAAAAAGATATGCATATGAATGAATATGAATTTGTAAAGTAGTTTATTGTTTCCATGACTGAACAAGAGTTGTCTGTTTTGTTTATAGCTCAAGTTTCAGAATCCAGAAGAGACACTTGTTCATAAAGGCGGTTTGTGTCTGGAGTTGTACATTCCTCCCATTGGGCTGGTGGTCTTGCTGGCCTCAGGAGTGAAGCTGCAGATCTTTGTGGTGAGTGTTAAAGCTCATAAAGGCAGCGCAGACACAAAGAGTGAGCAGCAGCAAGATTTATTGCGAAGAGCAAAACAACAGAGCTTCCAGTGTGGAAGGGGACCTGAGCGGGTTGCCGCTGCTGGCTTAGGTGACCTGCTTTTATTCCCTTCTCTGGCCTCACCCACATCCTGCTGATTGGTCCATTTTACAGAGAGCTGACTGGTCCGTTTTGACAGAGTGCTGATTGGTACATTTACAATCCTTTAGCTAGACACAGAGGGCAGATTGGTGCATTTACAAACCTCTAGCAAGACACAGAGTGCTGATTGGTGCATTTACAATCCTTTAGCTAGACAGAAAAGTTTTCCAAGTCCCCACCCACCCAGAAGCCCAGCTGGTTTTACCTCTCAATGGCACTCACTGCAGGACTTTTGGGCACCTAGCCTGGGCACTCTGGCAGCCCAGAGGGAGTTCATCCCCCAATCAAGCTGAGGAGGCACTGGCCGGCCGTGCCAAGCACAGGGCCTGCCAAGCTTGTGCCCACCTAGAACCCGTGCTGGCCCGCTAGCACTACTCACAGTCCCAGGTCCCACCCGTGCCTCTCCCTCCACACCTCCCCACAAGCAGAGGGAGCTGCCCCTGCCTCAGCCAGCCCCAGAGAGGGGCCCCCTACAGCACAACAGCAGGCTGGAGGGCTTGTCGAGTGTGACCAGAGCGGTCGCCCAGGCCGAGGAGGCGCCAAGAGCCAGCGAGGTCTGCTAGCACCTTGTCTCTCATAATCAGGTTTTAATACTTATTCCTTACACACAGAAAAATTCTATTTATAAAGACTAGAATAAAAGCACACCTTTTTTCAATTTCTAAATTTGTTGCTTTTTACAAATGTTATTATATCTATACATAATGGAAAAAAACAACAGATTTAGAGTTCATGACATATATTATTATATCTAAAACTAAAAGTATGCCATATTGATAGGTGTAAATGTGCCAAAATAATTTATATTTAAAGGCTCTTTTAAAAATAAAACGTATGTACTTTTTAAAAATTGAGTTAAAACAAACCAAGCAAATGGTTAAAAACAATCACAAAACAAGCAAGCATCGTGAACTTATTTTCAAACAAGTATTAACTCAGGTCAATTAATTAAAACAAATATAGCAGCGAAATAAAAAAAGATATAATCTACAATTTAGAACTACAAGCTGGGCCTTGTTGAACTTTATATATTTGTTAGAACTTAAACATATTTCTAACTTATAATTTGTGATTGCCAATATAGAAAATATTAATATAAGTTTAAAATATAACCCAGGTCAAAATGTGGTGCCTAATAAATTCTTGTACTGTGGTTCAATGTATAATCCATTCATTTTTAGTATCTTACTGGTAATGTGCCATAAAATGACACATGTAAAGTGATAATCCTAAAATACTTCGGGTTACTAAATGAAAACATTGCTGTGTTGATTATTTATTAAGAGATACACCATTTATCAATATTGTGGGCATAAATAAAGACAGACACCATAGAATATTCTTCAATTCTGTAACCTCCATAAAATTTTATGGCACCTTGCTGTTTGTTTGTTTGTTTGTTTGAGGCCAAGTCTTGCTCTGTCACCCCGGCTGGAGTGCAGTGGCTTGATCCCGGCTCACTGCAACCTCCACCTCCCAGGTTCAAGCAATTCTCTGGCCTCAGCCTCCCGAGTAGCTGGGATTACAGGCATGTGCCACCACGCCCAGCTAATTTTGTATATTTAGTAGTGGTGGGGTTTCACCATGTTAGCCAGGTTTATCTCGAACTCCTGATCTCTGGTGATCAGCCTGCCTCGACCTCCCAAAGTGCTGGGATTACAGGCATGAGCCACCAAGCCCGGCCGGTACCCTGTTGTTAAAACACTTCTATAAGTAATCTTTTACATGTTGAAAATCATATAGCAGGGAACCATTTTTTTTTTTATTAATTAAAGTGATTATATTGAATCTCCTGTGGACTAATATCTATTTAACACATAATTCAGTTGAAAACAATATCTGCCAATTGTGTGTTAAATGGAGGACATTACATTTGAAAAAATTTACAGTCTCATTTAGATTTTATTTGTAACAAATATGCATAATTAATTTGGGACTTCTCAAATACTTGCAAACAAATTTATATTTATAGCAAAGAAATGTATACTTCAGAAAATAAAATATTAAATTTGAACGGAGCAATAATTTTTATAATTAATGTTTGACAAATCAAATATAACATGCAATGTGAGCACATGAAAGTTATGCCAGGAGATACCATAGACAATGTCATCTATAAGAGCGTCTGTTTATTCCACAATTCCAGCAGAAACATTGTTGGTCCACTATATAAATGGCATCCATTATATCGTTCAACAAGATGTTCTTATTTCACAATTCTACCACAATTACATTTCAAATTTTAATATTTTGTTATGTAGGCATGCCCATATTTGTAACATAATTGATCTTCCTAATTCCAATCATATTTCCAAAAAATTTGTATTTTATTGAGGCAAAAATTATTTGGATTGAATTTCATGTCAAGAATAAGCATAACACGAAAGTAATTAAATTATTCAATTTCATTTAAAATAGTTACCTCAAATGGATAAAGCCTCTGGGCAAAAAAATTATTATCCCTGGAAGGAAAGTTAATGAGAAAAAAGAGAGAAAAAAAAATAGAAAGATGGTAAAATATATAGTTTTTCTATTCCTAGAAAAAAAAAATGTAGCCAATAAAATTTGAATGGTGATTAAAGAAATTAGCAAAGAGAAAAAAAAAAAAAAAAAAAAAA
>NW_016817159.1:227937-235956 GCF_001698545.2 Rhinopithecus bieti | reverse complement strand
TTTTTTTTTTTTTTTTTTTAACAGTTCTTATACTTATTTTTTGGTTTGACTTTAATGGAAATGCCTTGGTATTTCACTAATAATTTAGGTGCTTTTCATGATTTTCTGATAAAAGTAGTTTGCTTTTTATTGCGATAATCTTTAAAGAAGATCTTCCATTTTCTTTTTAATGTTATTCTCAACTACATTTGGGATTCAGACCATCATAGCCTGTTTTGTTATTTTCAGAACATGTTATGTTTTCTTTTACCCTGTGTATGGAAATATTAAAAGATAAAAGAAACCTCTTTATTCAATCTGTATTCTTAGTTATTCTTCCTTTGGCCTTCAGCTCTGCTTTCTTTCCATTTACAATTTTCTTTGTGTGGTTTGGATTCTCTCTCTACTTAGAAAATGTTAAATGTACTCACATTGCATTACAGTCTGTATCAGATCTTCCTGAAGCAATAAACTGGAAGATTTCCAGTTTATTCTATTTGAAATAATTGTTTTACAGGATTTAAAAATAAATTTGTATATATCATAAAGCATAACATCTTAGATTTTTCCTATTTGTCTAGGATTTATTAAATTATGTAAAGAGATTTGTAGCCAAATGACGCTTACGTGAAAGAAACAATATGTTGTATCCACCTTCAGTATAACAGACACTTGACTAGTCACTTGATATTTAAAGCTTAAACCACATTCCTACATTTTGAGATAATATTATGTTATTAATTAGGCAATAAGTTTGTACAGCTAAGGGCTAGGCTAGGTTTCAAAACTATATCTAACTAGCATCAACAATTTAGCTATATAACACAAGATTTTGTTGAAGAAGGATGTCATAGACTGAAGATCTCTCTTTATCCTGTGTACACGCACTTGAACGTGCGTATATGTGTGTGTTAACAGAGACTTTTATGAGAACAAATTGTTTGAGAAGGGAATAATTTGCATTTTCGCAAATAATACTAAATCTGTGTTATTTATGGTGACTGAAAATCGGTAAACTTCAATATAATGTTATGAGCACAAATACAAGAATGGGGCAAATAGTAGAAATCATAACTACTAAGAGCTAATGCATAGAGGGGTTTATTGTACTGTTAAAACATGTGGCATAGTGAACAATTGACAGATGAACTTTTGGAGATATGATATGGTTTCTCACAGTATTATTTATTTGGTTGCTTTTTTTAAAACTATATAACTTTGTACTAATTCCCAGCTGGAAAAAAAAAAAGTAAGAAACTACATTGAAAATAAAACAAAATTAATAATTCTGAAGTCTGTTTATTTACACCTTATTTCTCCTATTCTGGAATATGAGCCACTTACAGAGTAGAAGTTTATTTATTTATTTTTTTTGTCCATTGTACCTGCCAGGATATCTGGCATAAAATTGGCAGCTCAAACATTAAATGAAATGTAATATTAATTCAATAGAAAGAACAGCTACAAAAACAGTTTAGCTTAAGTTAATTATGTTTCCATACAGTTGTTAAAATTACATTTTTAATGGCGGGCTCCATGTGTCCCTCTACCCTAAGGTTTCATCAATAAAATAACAAAGAAGTGACATAAGACGAAAGCAGGGGTGTGCTCTTATGTAACATTTAAAGTAGTAACTTTTTTTAAAGTAAAGTTTGTTATCAAGACAATTTTCCCTTCTCTTTTGAACCTTTAACATTACACAAATAAAAAGTCTGGTGTAGTGTTGAGCTGAACCTCAGGAAGTGAAAACATCCATCCACTAAATGTGCTACATTGTTCTAATTGAAAACAATATTCAGCAATACCATTAAGGTAATTAGAATCCGTACTGTAAATTAACAACTTTAAGAAAACTAATTTTCCAGATAGGATTGCATGGATAATGTAAACAAATATGTAGCTAATAACAGTCATTTCAAAAGTATGCTTACCCTCTAAAGGAACATTTGAAGACAACATTTTCTAATTGTTATTAACTTGCATTTAACTTTTCAATAGTTGAATTTTTCTTTCTCTTAAAATATCATTGACTTTAGACCGCCTGGTTTATACTTAGCTGCCTTTTTTTCTTCTTGATTAAAACAACTTTGTAGTATCAGTCATAAGTCAGAAAAAAATATTATAGACAAACTGACAATGCTTTATTTATTAATATTTGATATACAGATTTATTGGTAAATTTGATTAATCATCAAGAACATTTCTTTTGGATTATTTACCACTATTGTAAAATTCAGAGCTTAGTAAAGGTACCATCATGGAGAAGCCTAGTAACATTTCCCTATTGTGCCTTATTATAAAGTCACCTGTAAAATCAATGCTGCGTAACAGTTTTCTATAAGAATGACAATTTCCAGCACCTGCCTGTTGAAGTAGAAGTCCCACTGAAGTAGTTGGTAGAGGATGAGTAACATGAGAAACACTTGGAGTTGTTCCAGTCTTTCTTCTGGGAGGTCTTTCATGAATTCCCAAACTAAAGCAAGCATCCTTACTATCCTCGTCATTGCATCAAGTAACTCCCTAAATCTAGCTCTCAGTAGACATCATTATAATAAAGTTACCACTTTCTGTTCTAGTCTGAATGCTCTTTATTTACAGAAATAATTTCTGCCTTATCCACCACTGTATCTGCAGCACCTAACATAATACCTGGCATAAAGTATATACAAGATAAATACACAAATAAAATAATACATAACCAATTATTATTTCAGAAATTTATCTAATTTCGTCAAGCCTTGAATATTGTATATATTTAAAATATACTTATCAAAAAACCTTCAAAATACAATATTCTTATAATTTAGTGCAAGTACATGTTTATATATTTTCTCTTGGCCTATGAACTCTTCCAAGGAAAGGAAATCTTATCTACCTTTTTTTCTCTAAGATCTGCTTCAGTAGCTATCTAATAGTAAGTCTAGATAAACTTTTAATGAACTATGTATGAACAAAAGCACGAAGTAGGTCAGGAAGAATTCGTCACAGCACTTTTCAATTAACCTTATTTAAATAAGACCTCTTAGGTATTTGAAAAGCTGAGAAACTTAAGTACATATTCAATCTATCTCTTTATCTATGAATTATATATACACACGCACACTAACACACACACATACACATAATTTCTGCTAAATCCTAAAATACGTGAAGGGGAAGTTTTGTCTAGTTGTATAAAACTGTGCATTGCATAAACCGAAGTTAGAGAATATGACCTCTTTTAACCCACTAGTTGGATGGTAGCATAGTTCTGCATGTTTGTGAACCATTAAAGAGAATCAAAATTATTTTGTTTTAGATACAACTGGGAGACTGACTTGATTTAAAATGTGAGCCAACATAGGTAGCTATTTTATCCACTTAAATAGCAGAGTTGATATGCTATCAGGTCACCAAGGAAATTTTCAAAAATGTCTCTGAGTGGCAAAAGAAAGACTTAATATTTTCAGAAAAAAGTAACTGAGACACTTCATTCAAAGTATCTTTTAGTGAAAATTTAAAACTCATTTGTGTTTTGTTTTATCTTTGCCAAAGAAAGGCTTTTAATTGTGTTTCTTCAAGAATGTAGGTAAAGTAAAATAAAATAATAGTACATACCGCATCATGGGTAATATACAGTATTTAAAAAATCACAATTCCTTGTAAAGTCTTCTAAGCTCAATTTATACTTAAAATTATCAAAAAATCATCATTGGTTTTCTTAAAAACAGATCTGAATAACAGAAATAATGTCTATAGCTTTATTCCCATCTGTCCTATTGACTCAAGTATACTTATCAACCTTAGTGTGACCTTGGAAGATTACAAATCAAGCCCATTTTTTCAGTGGTCTATCAATGTCGACTGGTGCCAGGACCCAGCTATGCCCTCTGTGGTCTACTTACATTTTTTAACATCTTTTCATTGATCACACTATATTAATTGGTACAAGGAACCAAGTCCTACAAAAAACACACAAATTAGAAACAAAAAATATTTCAAAAAAAAAATTTGAAAACATATTTTTTGCCACCTAAAAGTCATAATCCCTACACACACCTCTGATCTGTTCTTGACAGGAAAACACAAACAGCGCACACGCACGCATCTGCGTGCACACACACACACATCTTAAACCTAGAGGAGTTTCTTAAACTGATTTGAGGCCACATTATTTCTAAAATAAACAATGTCGCAAAGACTTTGCCCATCGCTTTTTGGTCCAGATCTCCTGAGAAGCAAATGCCAAGACGTCTTCAGATGCGCGCGCGTGCACACACACACATACAAATGTATTAGGTGAACTGCCTTTAAGAAAAACTAAAGAGAGACGCAGGGGTGGCTGGGAGAGCTGATAGCCATGAAGACTGGAGCTTGAGTGAAGGTGAAATGAATGGAAGGAGAATTTAATGGAAACCTGGTAGACTGCGATGTACTTCTGAGAAAAGTTCCAGCATAGCAAATTAAAAATCCTTGAACCAATGTCCCATTAGAAGAGTTCAGAATCTTCCCTGAAAGAGACTACTTCAGTATCCCTGTCACATCATTAGTGGTTGGGAGAAACCTGTGAGAAATGAAGCCTCAGCAGAAACATAGAGATGGACCCAAGAGAAAGCTGATATTGTATGTCAGTTTCACTCTTGCTACTGGGAGATCTCAGAGGCTCCTGCTTATGGCTGCCTCCCTCACTCTCTTGTAACATTTACTCTAGACTCATCTCAGGACTCACACTGTGTCCAGAATTAGAGGGTTCTTGGTCTTGCTGACTTCAAGAATGAAGCTGTGGACCCTCCTGGTGAGTGTTACAGTTCTTAAAGATCGTAGGTCCGGAGTTTGTTCCTTCTGATGTTTGGACGTGTCCGGAGTTTCTTCCTTCTGGTGGGTTCGTGGTCTCGGGAGACTTCAGGCGTGAAGCCGCAAACCTTTGCAGTGAGTGTTACAGCTCTTAAAGGTGGCACATCTGGAGTTGTTTGTTCCTCCTGGTGGGTTCCAGGTATCGCCGGCTTCAGGAGTGAAACTGCAAACCTTCGCAGGGAGTGTTACAGCTCATAAAAATGGCACAAACCCACAGAGTCAACAGCAATATTGATGCCAAGATGGAAAGAGGGAACCCTCCACAGTATGGAGAGAGACTGCAACCAGGATGCCACCACCAGCTTCGGTGGCCTGCTTTTATTCCCTTATTTGGCCCCACCCACATCCTGCTGATTGGTCCATTTTACAAAGAGCTGATTGGTCCATTTTACAGAGTGCTGATTGGTGCATTTTACAGAGTGCTGATTGTTCCGTTTTGACAGAGTGCTGATTGGTGCATTTACAAACCTTTAGCTATACACAAAGTGCTGATTGTGCCTTTACAATCCTTTAGCTAGACAGAAAAGTTCTCCAAGTCCCCACCAGTTTAGCTAGACACAGAGCACTGATTGGTGCCTTTACAAACCTTCAGCTAGACAGAGTGCTGATTGGTCCCTTTACAAACCTTTAGCTGGACACAGAATGCTGATTGGTGTGTTTACAATCCTTTAGCTAGACAGAAAACTTCTCCAAGTCCCCAGACCCAGAAGCCCAGCCAGCTTCACCTCTTACTGCACTCACCAAGTGCAGCACATAGCCCTGACAACCCCGCAGCCCAGGGGGAGCTCCTCCTAGACAATCAAGAGGAAAAGAGGGGAAGCGAGAAAGACAGAGAAACCTGCTATTGTGGCCAACTATCCTGCAAGAGGGAACGGTGGTCCACGCTGGGATTCAGCCTCTGATCAAGCCCAGCAGGCGCTGGTCGGCCCTGTGGAGTGCGGGGCTTGCAGGGCTTGCCAAGCCTGCACTCACCTGGAACCTGCAAAGCCTCAGCCAGCTTGCAACACCAGCTCCCGCCCACGCCTCTCTCTTCACACTTCCCCTCCAGCAGAGGGAACTGACTCCGCCCTTGGTCAGCCCCAGAGAGGGGACCTCATATCACAGTCAGGGCTGAAGGGCTCCTCAACCGGGGCCAGAGTGGACGCTGAGGCCAAGGAGGCACTGAAGGAGAGCAACGGCTGCTAGCATTTTGTCACTTCTCAATACATTCATCTTTGTTTTTTTCTGAAACAGGACCCCTAAAACTCTGTCTGCGACTGGTACATCAGGGTAGGATGTGAAATGCATTTTTTGACTCAAATATAAACACGCAAGTTTATTTTTATCTTATTGATAAATGCAGGAGGCCGACAAATGCCTAGGCAGATAAGGAAGGGTCGCCAGAGAATCTCCATCTTACCCCACAAGTCTTTATGCCAGATGATTTTGTGCAGATAAGGGAGCCTGCCCAGGGTCTTGCCTGGGCATGACCAGAACGGACTGAAGGCCCACAGGCACCGGGGAAACGGGATAGAGCCACCAGGAATTTGTGTGTTATGCTGGGAAGGATCCTGACCTCTTCAACTGGTATGAGGTGGTCTGGTATTCAATTCGTGAGGTGGAAACCTCCGTGCAGGACCCCTGCGTGCCTAATTTTTCCTGATTGTGAGATTAGAACCCTGATTTACCTGAATCCTGCATCATTATTAAACATAAGCCTTTAGGGCCGAATGTCAGACCCCTCTCAGCTACATCATTATGCACATCCAAGAGTATGTTCACTTTTCTGCAACAGATTAAAATTCCATGGTCTGTCACAGATTTATAAAACTTCATGTCTTCAATTTTCCCCAAATTACCAATGACCCTGAACATTTTCAGAAGGCGTTACAAACCATTGTGAACTGTTATGTACTTCACTGACTAGAGTATAATTAATTACTCAAAGTTGTTTTCCCAGCAGACAAATTCTTCAAAGTATATACAAAAATCACTGACCAATAAACTATCCATTGGAATTATGGGAATTTCTAGAAGCAGACAAAGATAAATGGGTGGATATATTATTTACATTCTATTCCTAAAATATTAACAAGTTTTTTTAAAAATAGACAAAATTAATAGGCTGATGAAAGTACTAAAACACTTTTTCTTTTTGAAAAGTCACTTTGGGTTTTAGATATTTTGTTGTCCCACAGGTATTCGTTTAAATTTCAAGAGCAATTTAAGATCACTGCAACCATCTGAAAAGCTGATCATCACAACTCATGAACAAATTGGCAAAACTAGCAAAACGTTGTGAAGAATGTAACTGAATCGGAGGAGATAGCAGGGCTAAGTTAATGGCATGTGAAAGTTCACATTTCAATCTAAATCACTAAGGTGATACAGGGCTTTCAAGAACAAGGGAAGTTCGATGAAAAGAGAGGAAAATCACAGAGTTAATAGATTTTTAATTCCATCTGGAGTGTATCATTCCACTGAGCAAGAAAGACAACAAAGTCAAATGTGCCAATAATTCTATTTAAAAAAACCTCTCCAAAATAACGCTGAAAAAACTGACAATCACCCTGTTGGGCAGCCTATTGAAATCAGACTTCGATTTAACTATTCTTGTATTTCTTAAGAAGGAAGGTTTTTTTTCCATTGTAAAATTGCAGGTCATCAAATCTATTTTCTCAGACAATGACAATAACAATATTATATGGCATAAAGAAAAAAATTGAATTACTTTCCTCTCTAAATTGTCCATGCTCATAGATTTTCCAACCATATAGTAAATTTTTTCATGAGAAAATTTTCTATGCCCTTTGATCTCTTTTATCATGAATATTTTCTTACTCATAGGTTAATCACATTAGTGATACCATTTAAACCATTTGAAACATGTGATTTTAGGTTGACAGATAATATCAGTCTAAATATTTCTCTTTCCTCTGAAGAGGAAGCTCAGGTTCTACTCACATTCTCATCAGAATGCCAGATGTATTCTCTCTTTTAGAATCAGAAAAATAACAGTCTAGTTTCTTGTAAACGTAATCATTCTAATTTATGCAACATATTATTCATAGAATGAGTTCAGTAACATCTCTCTTTGTCTTCCTCAATATGCTGTCAGACAGAAGATAGTATTCAACCCATTGATGGCTCTCTTCTATAGAAAGATATTGTAGTCTTTAAAACAATCCTTACAAAACTGTAATTTTCCTAACTAAAAAAAAAAAAAAA
>NW_016817159.1:219584-227878 GCF_001698545.2 Rhinopithecus bieti | reverse complement strand
AAAAAAAAAAAAAAAAAAGAACAAAAAAAAAAACTGACAGGTGTACCTATTTTTTCTAAAATCTTTTAGGTATAATTAAAACAGTATTTCTCTATTTTCTTGAAGTCACTAACTGAACCCCCATCCTTACTGATACTTTGTGTGTAGGATTTTGTTTTCTTGTTTTTTAGTGCTTGCTTGTATGTTGTGTGTGCATGACTCTTCACATTGACAACTAGTACCTCTTTGCTTTTAGGTAAGAGATATATTGTTTAAACTATATAACAATAGAGATTTTGTAAATCCCTATCCTTTTTTTCTCTCTCCCTCTTTGGAAATAATTTCAACTGGATGTTTTTATCTCTTGAGTTTATGTGAGTTCTGTATATTGATAATCTCATATTTTGTTATATTTCTATTATGTATACCAGAGATTATTATCCATTTATGGCTACTTTGTATAGCAAGTCCATGAATCAGCTATGCAAATTCAACTGTTTCCAATCGAGGCACAACATCTAGGACATGATCTCTTTGTTAGCACCTTCTGTGAGGCTGATATTATCCAGTCATGTCTGGACCCAGACTTAACACCTTATCACAGTGGATTCCTAGGTGTATTTTGACCATGCCTCACTTGTTAAGCCCTTACAAACTTCAGCCATATTAGCGTTTCTTGAATCTCCCTACAGAATATAGGAAGAGAAAATGTCACTTATTTTATTATAAAGTTAATTAGAGAGTTCTTAAAATTCTCCCAAATGTAAAATGGGTGTCACTGTCATCCTTATTGACAAGAGTAGTAGAAAAACAAGTGAAATTCTTAGAAAAAAGTAAGCTAAAATCTTCGGAGCCAGGTGAAATCTTAGCACATAGGAGAACCAAAATCTGCTTTTGACCCCCAGTGAAATATTTAAGGAGAAACCCACATGTCATCTCAAAAGCAGCAACAGCATTCTACTAATAATATTCCTCCAAATTATTGCAAGACACTAATTAATTGGGAGAGATCCTATTTTTTATAGATCTGGAGATGACTGTGAGTCTCCTCTAAAAGCTCTGGACATCAGTTACTTTTTAATGATTCAAACCATACAGTAAATGACTTTACCAAGTTGTTCTATTCAAGTCCACTATTAAAAGGGAGGTTTATTCTGTTTTCTTGAATACATGTTTCTATGACTATTTTTGGTTATTTTGCTTCTTGTAGAAGAGACAATGCTGCTATACCATGAACCTTAATTGCACAAGTTCCCAGCCAGCTGGATTTTTCCATACTAATGGCTTCCAAGGATGTGAATAGGCCACTGACTGACTCAGATTTGGTTTAGACACATTATGTGTTACATACATCACATTTCCAGAGTTGATTACTACTCAAAATGCTGACGCGCTCACTTTACCATTATCAGCTATATTCTATTTTAGGAGACACTAGCTGACTAGGCATCCCAAAACCAAATTCAGGGGCTCCTTAGAAAATCAAGCTACCAATAATCTCAATCATCTTTCCTTAGGGGTAGAACTAATTTGAATAATTTGAGATTAGTGCCAGACCACAAATTATATACAGTAAAACAAATAATTCATCCACAATTTTCACACTATAAAATCATACTCATTACTGAACAGATTTAGAAAATAACAACTGACCCTGTATGAAATTAATTTATTTGCTAAATATGTGTACATGAACTAATCAATGTGCATCAAGGTCTGAGCTCCATCAGTATTTCCACCAGACTACTGTATAGAAAGCATGACACTTATAGTAAAACAAAAAAATATTATCTTGGGGAGTAGATTTTGCTAATAAGTAGTAAAATATAAATGTTGACAAGTAGACAATGAGTTTTGAAGTTGTGGAAACCACTGTGTGTATGCAATAATTTCACCCATAAGAAAAGTTTTTGTGAAGGCAAGCCCACCTCCATAACTGCTTTTAGATTACTCAAGTAACAAATCATTAACACATTTTTACAGGGATTTTTTTTCCTTAACTTCTAATCAATCTTTGAAATATAAAAATACAGAGTTTTAAATCTGGAAATGGCTTTTTACTATATTCCTTGTATATAGCTACTATGCTAAATAGCGTCTTTTCATTGTCAATAAAATTTCATTCACAATAGTTTTCCTTTAATATTGTAAAAATAATGTAATCCCTGATTTTACTTATTCAGCTCCATATAATCAGGCTTTGTTATTAGCTCGTAAATACGCTTATAACATTCTAACTTTTAATTGAAAACTAAAACTGTAATGAGATTTTGTATTATATGAGAAGTCATTGAACACAATCACATATACAATAACAATTCCAGACGAAGATCTAGAAGAAATAACAAAAACTTAAAGTTTCATTAGGCTATATGATTGCTTATATTATGAGTAGAGATAAACGATTTGGGGAAAAGTGCTCTCCACTGCTTTTGAACAATTAGCATTTTGCCCAAAAATTGTATTCGAAAATTTTAAAGTAAAATTTGACATAACTGGTATAACCAAACAAAATTGAATGTCATACATTCTCCACTGAAGGCAATATAGAAACATTTCAGCTAATCAACAAATTTGGCCAGCCTTGGACATTTCTCTAAAGACAGTTACCCTAGTCAGTACTATACTTGTAATTCACAAAATACCCTATGAAAAGCCATCTTAAAAGAGTTACAGTGGTTGTCCTTTTGATTTTACATTCACTATTTCCTCTTTTTTGATAATGAATGTTACCTTAAAGCTCCTATAGAAAGGATTTGAGAATATCTTCAAATGTATTCACAAATAAAGAAAAGTAAATAGAATAGGAATACTTTTATGCAAATCTAGCTTTTAACATAGCAATCAGGTTGGAATGAAGAAATCCTTTTTAGCAGAAAATCACGATTTGTACATTTATCTTATTCTATTCTTGTATTATTATAAAGTATACTTCAGACTGGGTAATTTATAAAGAAAAGAGGTTTAATTGGCTTATGGTTCCACAGGCTGTACAGAAAGCCTCTGTTTGGCTTCTCAGGAGGTTTCAAGAAGCTTCCAATCATGGCAGAAGGGGAAGGGAAAGTAGACACATCACATGACCAGAGAATTAGCAAGAGAGAGTGAAGGGGAAGGTGATAAACACTTTTAAACAATGGAATCTCACAAGAACTCACACATTATCATGACAACAGTAGCAAGTGGGATGGGGCTAAACCATGAGAAATTCACCCTCATGATCCAATCACCTCCCACCAAGCTCCACTCCAACACTAGGGATTACAATTTGACATGAGATTTGTTGGGCACATACATCAAACCATATCTTTCTACCTCTGGTCCCTCCTAAATCTCATGTCCTTCTCTCATTGCAAAATACAATCATCTCCTCTCAATATTCCCCCAAAATCTTAACTCATTTCAGCATTAACTCAAAATTCCAAGGTCCCACATCTCATCTAGAGATAAGTTCTTTCTGTCTATGAGCCTATAAAATCAAAACAAGTTGTTTACTTCCAAGATTCAATGGGAGTACAAGCATTGGGTAAAGACTCTCATTTCACAAGGGACAAATTTGCCACAAGAAAGGGGCTACAGACTTCATGCAGAACCCCCAAAATCCAGAATGGCAATGATTAAATCTTAAAGTTCCAAAGTAATCTTTTTTGACTCCATGTTCAACACCCAGGGTACACTGGTCTGAGGGGTGGGCTTCCAAAGCCATGAGTAGCTCCGTTCCTGTGGCTTTGCAGGCTTTAGCCTCTGAGGCTGCTCTCACAGGCTGGCATTGAGTGCCTGTGACTTTTCCAGGCACATGGCACAAGCTGTTGGTGGATCTACCATTCTGAAATCTGGAGAATGGTAGCCCTCTTCTAACAGCTCCACTAGGCAGTGACTCAGTGGAG
This sequence comes from Rhinopithecus bieti, assembly GCF_001698545.2. Lineage (NCBI taxonomy): Eukaryota > Metazoa > Chordata > Mammalia > Primates > Cercopithecidae > Rhinopithecus > Rhinopithecus bieti. The sequence continues at coordinate 224,015 of NW_016817159.1, read as the reverse complement.
ACTGTGTGAAAGATCCAATCCCACATTTCCTCTCCACTTTGCCCTACTGATGGTTCTCCATGAAGGCTCTACCCTTGTAGCAGGCTTCTGTCTGGACATCTAGGCTTTCCATACATCTAAAATCTAGGTGAAGGCTCCCTAGCCTCACTCATGGACTTTGCACACCTGCAGGCTTAACACCACATGGAATCCATCAAAGCTCAAGGTGTTCACCATCTGAAACAGCAGGTTGAGATATATGTGGGTGCTTTCGAGCCACTTCTGGAGCTGGAGTGGCTAGGATACAGGAAATCATGTCCTAAGTCTGCACAAGGCAAAGGGGCCCTGAGTCTGGCCCATGAAGTCATTCAGTCTTCCTAAGCCTCAGAGTCTGTAATGGGAGGGGCTGCAAAGGTCTCTGCCTTTAAATCCTTTTCTTTATTGTCTTGGCTATTAGCATTTTGCTCCTCTTTACTTATATAAATTTCTACAGTATGCTTGAATTCCTCTCCTGAAAATGGGCTTTTCTTTTCTACCACATGGCCAGGCTACAAATTTTTCAAGCTTTTAGGCTCTTCTCTTTTAAATATAATTTCCAATTTCAGGTCATTTGTTTGTTAGTGCATATAATACACTCTTACAAGCAGTCAGGCTACTTCTTGAACATTTTTGTTGCTCAGAAGTTTCCTTTGCTAAGGCATAATAAAAGTACCCTTTGTCCCAGTTGCCAATGAATTCCTCATTCCCATCTGAGAACTCATCAGTCTGGACTTCACTGTCCATATCACTATCACCATTTTGGTCACAATCATTTGACCAATCTCTAGAATGTTTCAAACTTTCCTTAACCTTCTTGTCTTTTGAACCTTCCAAACTCTTCAAATCTCTGCCTGTTACCCCATTCCAAAGCTACTTCTACATTTCCAGCATTACTACAACCCTCCACTCATTGGTATCAATTTTCTGTATTAGTTTCTATTACATTGCTATACAGAAATGCCTGAGACGGAGTACTTTATAAGAAAAGAAGTTTAATTGGCTCATGGTTCTGCATGCTGTACAGGAAGCATAATGCTGACACCTGCTCAGCTTCTGGAGAAGCCTCAGGAAGTTTCTACTTATAGCAGAAGGCAAAGGCCAGGCTACTCACTTGGCTCAGGAAGATCCAAGAAAGAGCTAGGGGTAGGCAATACACCACACTTTTACAGCAACCTGATCTCATAAGAACTCACTCACCATTGCAAGAACAATACCAAGTAGAATAGTGCCAAACTATTCATGAGAAACCTGCCCCCATGATCCAATCACCTCCCACCAGGTCCCATCTCCAACATTTGAGATTAAAATATGACATAAGATTTGGTGGGGACACAGATCTAAAGTATATCAACACTCAATAAATTTATTTACCTTAAAGTAATTGTCTTAATCAACTTAAGCTGCTATAACAATTTGCCATAGACTGGGTGGTTGAAACAACAGACAGTTTATGGTGAAGGCCTCTTTCTTGCTGGAAAATTGGTTCTTTTGCACTGTGTCCTCACATGCTAGAAAGAGAATTCTGATCTCCTCCTGTTCTTAAAAGGATATTAATTCCCTCATGGGAGACCTGCCCTCACGACCTCATATTAACCAAATTACATCACAATAGCCCCATCTCCAAATACCATCACACTGCTTCTTAAGGCTTTAACATATGAATTTGAGGAGATAAAAACATTCAGTCTATAACAATAACATATATCACACATATATCACCCAAGTTAATAATAAAAGTTAACTCTCTCGTGATTTATGCTTTTACACAGCTAGGAATAAACACAAGTGTTTTATTCTTAATTTAATCAAAATCCTAGTAATATGACTAAAATTCATTTGATAACTGATATTTTGAAATCTGAAGACTGTTCTTCATTCCTCTGATAGTATAGAGCTATACGATATATATGCCCAAGGCAGAGTCTGAACTCACCTTTTCACCTTTCACTAGGTAATTGTGGCTTCTGCCGCATGGCCGCAAAAAAACCATGTTTTCCAACTGCTTCATAAACTGACAATTATTTATTTTATTTATACCCTAGCTTATCATATTAAATGATTCTGATGATTGGGACAGCTGACTTTGTATATTTGAGTTTATGTCTTCATGCTTTCTGTATTTATGAGCGAACTCATCTTCAGGAGAAGGATATTGTGAGAGTAACACATGCTTTGGTTGATGGAAGTGTCCCTTTAGGGAATAATTTTTTGGTTTGCTTCTGAGAGTTTTCTACATACACCATCAATCCAAGACCAAGTTTCACCTGAACATATCAGGTGAAACTGAGATAGTGGAATTTAAAGTCTATTCTCCAATTTACACTCTTCAGATCTGGAATTCAGATAGTGGAATTTGAAGTCTATTCTCCAATTTACACTCTTCAGATTTAGTTTTTAAATGAGTGACTCGTTTTTTCACTCATAAATATGCAAGACCAAGTCTTATGCTGAGATTCTATGCAATTGTACAAGGTTTACTTAATCCTAATTTGATACATGAGGCAGGGCTCCCTCTTAGCTTTACAAAAAAGCTCATTTCTATAAGCAACTTGAGTTTCTGTAGGTTTATAGATGATCCCAAATCTCCAAGGGCCATATTTGTGTTCCTGATTACTGTTCTGTCTTTGAGGTTCTTATTTATTTATTCACGTCTTTTCTAAAACTATGTCTGTTATAAATGTCAAGAATGTGTAATCCCAAATAACTGTAGCAAATTTGTTATAATGTGCAGCATGGATAACTTTCAACCTGAAAGTGATTTCATCTAGAATAAGTTTTGCTTGTTGGTTTTAAAATCTTGGGTTTCCTTTTATAGTAGTATACCATTTTAACACTACTTTCTGTGTGTGTTATAGGATTGAGAAAATGAACGAATATATTGATGATTAGAGCCACAATTCTCCATATAAGAGAACAGAGAGATACAAATGCAAGGATTGGCATAAGACTGGAATTCAATTATAAGTATATGATTATAATTATATAATTAATAACATGCAAACTGATATCAGGCTGCCTCTTGACGTGAAGACACAGTGTCCGTAAATATAGTATTATAGCCAAAAATGAGAAATATTAACATAATCACAAAAGGATTCTAGACAAATATGAACTAAGCAATTTACAAAACAAGTGGTTTTACTCTGCTGAAATACAATTTGAAAATAAATGTCATGAATGATATAGAGAAACCAAAACACAATTCCAGATTAAAGAAAATTTAAAAGTAAAGGAAAAAAAATAAAGACTGTAAAGGCAATGAGTGTTTCTAGATAAAAACTTCCATTCGGGGAATTAAATAAACATATAGAATGCCCTGAAACGATTGAACTTCAAAGACAAATGGAAGCAAAGAAGAAAAAAGAATAGCTGAATAAATGACCAACAGATAAAAATTTTCATTAGAAAAAAATGACACAAAATACAATTTCTAAATGAAAGATACGGAAAAATCCTAATATCTTGCCTTACCATGAATTCTGTATCCAGATACTCTGCCATTTAACAAAGTGGTGAGTTTTCAAACATTAGATAAGAGGAAAATAATTCACCAATGCTGTATGAAAGAACACCGTATGAGTCTGTTTCACACTGCTGTAAAGAACTGCCCAAGACTGGGTCATTTATAAAGGGAAGGGGTTTAATTGACTCATAGTTCAACATAACTGAGAAGGCCTCAGGAAACTTATAATCATGGCAGAAGTTGAAGGGGAGCAATGTTCCTTCACAAGGCGGCAGGTAAGATAATGAACATAGGAGGGACAACCGAACACTTCTGAAACCATCAGATTTCTTGAGAACTCACTCACTATCATGAGAAAAACATGGGGAAACCCTCCCCCATGATCCAATAGCTCCACCTTGTCTCTCCTTTGACAAGTGGGGATTATGGGGTTTATGGGGATTATAATTTATGATGAGATTTGGGTGGGGACACAAAGCCTAACCATATCAAATATATAAAGTGTGTAGTTTAACATAAAGGCAATTTATTTTTATGTAAAGGGGCATAAAATAAGAAATAATGATAAAGATATCAATATAATTAATTGTATTAATGCTAGAGGTAAAATAAATAATAACTACTGGGGAGTCAAAATAAATTGGAAACAATAGACAATCTAACAATTAGGAAATAAATTATATCAAATGGCAAAATTTGAAAATAAGTATGATCAAATAGGAAGATGAATATTAGTAAGGGCAGTGAAATTGCCACAAAATAAATGTTAAAAATAATAATCTGACAAACTTTAAAGATAAACAAACATTTTAAGAGATGGTTTTCTTTCTTTGTTGTTGTTGTTGTTGTTTCTAAATTTAAACTTTTTTTTTTTATTATTATACTTTAAGTTCTAGGGTACACGTGCATAACGTGCAGGTTTGTTACATATGTATACTTGTGCCATGGTG
>NW_016817159.1:216006-218621 GCF_001698545.2 Rhinopithecus bieti | reverse complement strand
ACAGAATGGGAGAAAATTTTTGCAATCTACTCATCTGACAAAGGGCTAATATCCAGAATCTACAAAGAACTCAAACAAATTTACAAGAGATGGTTTTTGAAAAGCGATTAAGATACAAAAATTTGCCTCTAATACTGGGTTAATTTTTAAAGTAAAAACTTAGTGACTTAAAATCGTCACTTATTATAATCTCATATTTCTGGATATTCATTAACTCAATTGGGCTGCTCTTGCTCTTTTCTGATATGATTGCTGCAAATGGTAGGTGAGACTTGAATCTCCCATAAGCTTCTGTACATATATGTGTCTCTCATTGTGGCCTTTCATGTAGCTAGCATGGATGCCCTCACTGTATGGTGGCCAAAGGATAAATATACATTCTTTTACTGTTGATTGGTTTTCCCAAGAAAGGTATTCTACGAGACAGGAAGAGGAAACTTCCAGGCTCTTAACACTCAGGCCGAGACACTGGCAGGGTGTCAGTTCTGCCGTATCATACTTGTCAAAGTCCTCACACAGCATATTTTGTTTCAAGAGAAAGGACATCAACCTACTTCACAAGGGAACAAGGATCAAAGAGCCTATGACTGTCATTCATTCAGCAAAGACACTTTCTAATAATATAATATTTAATTTTTCAAAAGTTTTGATAGTTTTTTTTAGATTCTTGGACATCATATCTTTCTCATTTTCCTCTTATTCCAGTTTTTTTCTGAATGCTTCTTTTCAGTGTCCATTGTTGACTGCTCTGCCTTACCAAATATTCACTTTAGAATGTTTCAGAGTTGATCTTGAATCCGCTTTATTTTTCTTCCTATATGCTGCAACATGATCTTAAACAGGCTCACATTTTAAAATACATATGTAAATAAATATATTTATTTATCTCAAATAACTATCTTCAATCTGAATCCTTCCATTCAACTTGAGCTTTAATATGAGATTTTCATGTTTCATTGTGCACTTGTATCCACCACTGGTACCTCAAATTTAGCATGTCCAAAATGAAACGGTTGAAATGTTCTTTGCCTCTTACAACTTATCCTCTGGGGGAAGAAATAATAAAATGAAATTAAAAATTTCATTTATTGCTTCTCAATAAATGAAAAACAAAACAAATCAATATGAATACTTTCATCACCTCTCACTTTTCCCTATGAATAAATTGCCTCAACAGTTACTAGTTTTCAAGCTCTAGTCTTAAATTCATTCTTCATCTCATGCTTTCCCTTGGACCCAAAAATAATTCAACTGTAAACTCTGTCACTTCCACCTCTGAGAAGAAATACTAAGTGGCTTCTTTACTCTTTTCTAACTCATAATGTTACTAGCCTGGACGACTGAAATAATTTCCTAATGCATTGCCATGAATATATTTTTATCCCTATATACACCTTTACTATGTAGGCAGCAAAGTGGCATTTCAAAACGTAAATAAAATAATATATACTTTGATGATTTCTAAATTTTCTATTTTGGGTTTATTTTAGAAAAACCTGTATTTGATTCTGGTACAGCTGTTGATCATGTTGACAGAAATTTTCTATTTCACCACCAGTGTTCTTAATAGTTTTTTTCTATTATTTCCTTGTAATTCATGGCAAAATATTTTACGAAGATTAGCAGAGACAATTTTAGTAATGAATATTTTATTATAATACATAGTTTTATTTACATTGTATGTTGCCATAGTTTCTGTCAATTCCTCATCCCACTTCATACTCCTGAAAGTACTCTAGAAACCACTGATTTGTAGTCCGTCTTTATATAATTACTTTTTTTCCAGAATGTTAAATAGAATCAAACATGTATGATTTTTTTCTCTGACTTCTTTCCATCACCATAATTAATGTGAAATTATTTTATGTTGTTACATACAACATTAATCCATTTCATTTTATTGTTAAATAAAAATGAAATATATTGAGAAATCATAGACCGATTATTCTTTCATCAGTTGATAGATATTTCCAATTTTTGGTAATGATAAATAAAAGTGATGTAAACTTGTATGTGCATATCTTTGATTATTTGTTTTCATTAATCTTGAGTAAATATCTAGTAGCAAAATTATCATTTGTACATTGTATATTTTAGATATTTTTTAAAAGATTCAAATATTTTGCAAATTTGCGCTAATATTTTGCATTCCAACCAAGAAGTTTTCAGAGTTCCAGAAGCCCTGTATCTTTGCCAACAATAGATATTGTCATTTATTTAAATGTGTTGACTGACACATTTTCTCACACCTAATAATGTTGCACAGTTTTCGTGTTTTATTTGGTACACATGAACATTTTTTAGCATCCAAATAATTTGCCCTTTCAAAATTGGATTGTTTTCTCTTATATTTTGTTATGAGAGCTATTTATAAATTTTAGATACTAGTACTATATCAAACGTGTATTTTGCAGGTATTTTCCCAAACTGTGACTTATCCTTTCATTGTTTAGAGATATTTTTTAAAGCAGCGGTATTAATTTTAATAAAGCTCATTTTCTTAATATTTTGTTTATGTTTCATGCTTTTCTTGTCATACATAAAACACAATGGACAAATTAAGAATAGCAATAACTTGCCGGGCGCGGTGGCTCAAGCCTGTAATCCCAGCACTT
>NW_016817159.1:205718-213792 GCF_001698545.2 Rhinopithecus bieti | reverse complement strand
AAAAAAAAAAAAAAAAAAAAAAAAAAAGAATAGCAATAACTTTTTCTTTGTATGAAGCTGTGTGCATTTAGGATTTATATTTTTGTGAGATTTCTACCTAATATAATTTTTTATATGTGGCTCAAGATATGGTTTGAGTTTCTTTTTTCTTTCTTATTTTTGGTGCTTGTTGATTATTCCACTACCATTTGTTTGAAAGACTACCCTTTCTCCACTGAGCTGTCTCTACCACTTTTTGGAAAAATAGTTAACTGTGTATTACACAAGTGGATCCATTTCTAGATTATATGTTGTTTCATTGATCTTTATGTTTACTCTGTCATCTGTACCACACTATACTGTAATAGCTTTAAAATATTATGTAAAATAAGGTAGAATGAGCCTTCCAAAGTTGTTCTATGTTTTCAAAAATTATTTTAAGTAGTTTTCTTTTCCATATAAATTTTACCATCAGTTTGTTTTTTGGAAGAATTTGTATTAATAGTATTGAAATTTCCAATCCAAGAATGTATTATTTTTCTTTTCCATATATTTAGATCTTCTTTAATTTCTGTCATTACTGGTTTTTGGTTTTCTATATATAAATATTGCATGCATTTTATTTGATTTATATGTATATATATTAAGGTTTTATATTAATGTATACTTTTTTCTAATTTCAGTTTTCAATTGCTCATTGCTAATATATTTAAATGTAATCAATTTCATATATACAACTTTGTGCTTTGAAATATTATTAAATTAACTTTTTAGTTATAGTGGGTTTTGCATGTGGTATAGGATTTTAACGAAGAAAATCTTGCAGTTAGCAAATTGTTGAATTTTTTTTTCCTTTCTGATATATGTTATTATTTCTTTTTGTTGCATTATTGCGCTAGCTGGATTCTGCATGATGTTAGTTGAAATTGAGAGGTGAAGCCAGCTGGACTTCTGGGTCAGGTGGGGACACAAATAACTTTTCTGCCTTACAAGAGGTTTGTAAAATATGCCAATCAGTGCTCTTTAAAAACATCTTTAAGAGCTGCAACGCTCACCACAAGGGTCCACAGCTTCATTCTTGAAGTCAAGGAGACCACAAACCCACCGGAAGGAACAAACTCTGGACACAGAAATGTTAAAATCAGAAATCTTTTCTTGATGTCAATGTTGGGAGGAAATCATTCATATTCATTGAATATGATATTATCTACAGTTCATTTAAAATTTCCTTTATCATATTTAGGAAAGCCACATTGATTTGTAGGTTTCTAAGAGATTTTATTATAAATGTATATCTATGTCAAATACTATCAAATACTATTTTCTGCTTCAAGTAATATTTTATGTGTTTCTCTTCTCAGATTCTACCCTTATTAGAAATATTTATGTGGGATAATTCTTTAACAATGAGAAAAAAGCCTCTCTTCTCTGGTCAATATAATATTTCTTTGTTGCAAATAGTAAGATCCATTGACTTATGAATATATATTGCTTCTATACCACAATTGAAAAATAAGCACTTTAAAAGAAAGTCAACATCAACTATACTTGGTATGTATCTTTACTATCCGTACTATAGTATCAACATCAGGTACCACGTTTTATTTCAAAATTATTTTACAAGTCTGACTTGGTCTTGAAGATGTTTACATAAGTTTTTAATACTCTGAGATACTACATTGTAGACAAGTATTCATCTTTCCTTTAACATTCCAAAAGTATGCTTTTTTCCTCTTTAGAAACATCTAAGAGCATACCTTTAATAAATTTAATTCTTCCAAGTGTCAGAGTTTAAGACTTTTGCAGGTCCCTGCAGCTTTTCATTGTGCAAAAATATCTCAGCCAAACATGTACTAATAATTCGTGGAAAATATTCTCAGCAGGCTAGGAATAAAGAAAACTTCCTAAACTTTATTAAGGACAACCCCAGATGGTATAGTATGTTCTTGTAAAAAAATAAAATTGTCGTTTCTCACCAATATATACTTAATTTTCCAAATACTGCAGTCTATGAAAGGAAACAAGAAAATGATAAATTAAATGTTGAGTTGAGTTTAAAAAAAGAAAAATAATAATAATGAAAGATTATTGTCTATGTAAAAAATGTTAATGAAACTACAGAAAAGCTGTAAGATATAACAAATAACATTTGAGATACTACAAAATAAAAGGCAACTTATAAAATTTTATTTTGCATATTACAAGAAACAATTGGAAAAGTAAATAAAATATATTTTCATTCTCAATAAATAAGAAATCTTGAGGAATAAATGTGTTAAAACTTACATAAACCTAATATACTGAAAACGTTCAATAAATTAAGGAAGGCATAAATTAATGAAGAGACAAACCACGTTTTTGAATTAGAAGACTTAACATTGTTGTTAGAAGAAAAACTTTAGATAAATTTTATTTAGCAGTGTTCATTTGAGCAAAGAATTATTTATGATTGGGGCAGTACTCAAAACTAGGAAAAGTTCAGAAAGCTCCAGACAGTGGGATAGGCAGTATTCATAGACAGAAAAAGCAAGTTAGATATAGGAACAGTTGGATTGGTTACAGCTGAATTTTTTACCTTTATGGGTATCATGTGATGATGTATTTGTCTTGTATAGGCAGAGTCTGATCAGTTGCAAGCCTGAGATTGTCTGTAGCTCAACTGCTGTGATTGGCTGAGACTCATCTATTTGTTATAAGAGTATACATTCAAGTTAGGTTGCAGTTTGTTTGCACAATAATTAGGTTTCAGTTCACTATGCAGGAATTCAAAATGCAGAGGCAGCTTTAGGCCTAGTTCAATTTAATATAATATTGTTACATGTCAACTTTTTTAAAGTCATCTATAAATTCACCACTATTCCAATCCAAATCCCAGCATACTTTTTCATATATTAATTGTTTAGTTGATTATAACATTACATAAAAATGCAAATAAATCAGAATAGTCAATATCATTTGGAAAATAAAATTGAAGAATTTTATTACCTGATATTAGGACTTACTTAAAAACTAATGTGATATATACAAGGTAGAATTTGCATAAGGATATATACTAGTCCATCCTTGCATTGCTATAAAGAAATGCCTGAGACTGAGTAATTTATAAAGAAAAGAGTTTTAATTGGCTCACAGTTCTGCAGCTGTATAGGAAGCATAGCAGAATCTGCTTCTGGGAAGACCTCAGGAAGCTTACAATCATGGCAGAAAGTGAAGCAAGAGGTGGCATGTCACATAGTGAAAACAGGAACAAGAGATTAAGGGGAGAGGTGCTACACACTATTAGATAATCAGATCTCAAGAGAAATCACTCACTGTCATGAGGACAATAACAAGGAAAATGGTGCTAACCCATTTATAAGAAGTCTCTGCCAGGCATGGTGCCTCACACTTGTAATCCCAGCACTTTTGAGAGGCCAAGACAGGCAGATCACTTGAGGTCAGGAGTTTCAGAACAGCCTGGGCAACATGGCAAAACTCTGACTCTACTAAAAATACAAAAATTAGCCAGGCATGGTGGCACACACCTGTAATCCCAGCTATTCAGGAGGCTAAGGCACGAGAATTGTTGTAACCCCATAGGTGGAGGTCTCAGTGAATTGAGATAAGAAGTCTGCCCCCATGGTCCAAATACTTCCCAGCAAGCCCCACCTCCAACACTGGGAATTACATTTCAATATGAAATCTGGTTTGGGGCACACATCCAAACTATGTCATTCCAGTCCTGGCCCCTCATAAATCTTATGTTCTCACATTTCAAAATGCAATCATGCCTTCCAAATAATCCCCTAAAGTCTTAACTCATTCAAACATTAACTCAAAAGTCCAAAGTCAGAAGTCTCATCTGAGACAAAGTAAGTCCCTTCCACATACGAGCCCATAAAATAAAAAAACAAGTTAGTTACTTCCAAGACACTATGGGGCACCAGCATTGGGTATACATTCCTATTCCAAAAGGAAGAAATCAGCCAAAAGGAATTGGTTAAAAGTCCTGTACAAGTCCAAAACCCAGTAGGAGAGTCATTAAAACTTAAAGCTCTAAAATAATCTCCTTTGACTCTATGTCCAACACCCAGTGCACACTGATGCAGTGGATGGGCTCCTAAGGCCTTGGGTAGCTCTGCCCCTGTGACTTTGCAGTGTTCATTCCTGGAGGCTGTTCTCACAGGTTGTTGAGTACATGCAGTTTTTCCACTCTGAGTGTACCAGCTGCTGCTAGATTTACTATGTGAGGATTTGGACAATGGTGGCCCTCTTATTGAAGATTCACTAGGAGGTGCCCCAGTGGGGGCTGTCTGGGAGAACTCTTAACCTATGTTTTCCTTCCACACTGCCCTAGTAGAGGTTCTCTGTGAGAGCTCCAACCCTGAAACAGACTTCTGCCTGGACAGCCAAGCTATTCCATATATCCTCTGAAATCCAGGCAGAGGCTCTCAAGCTTCATTCTTTTTTTTCCCCCGCATATGTTATTGGGTAGAGGTGGTGTTTGGTTACATGAGTAAGTTCTTTAGTGGTGATTTGTGAGGTTTTGGTGCACGTATCACCAGAGCAGTATATACTGCAATCTATTTATAATCTTTTATTCCTCGCCCCATTTCCACGCTTCCACCCAAGTGCCCAAAGTACATTGTTTTATTCTTATGCCTTGTGTTCTCATAGCTTAGCTTCCACACATCAGCAAGAACATATGATAATATGATATTTGGTTTGTTTTCCATTCCTGAGTTACTTCACTTAAAATAATAGTCTCCAGTCTCATTCACGTCACAGCAATGCCATCAACTCATTCATTTTTATGACTGAATAGTAGTCCATCATATATATATATATGATATATATATGATTTATATATATCATGGTTTCTTTTTCAGTCCATTGATGGGTATTTGGGTTGGTTCCGTGATTTTGCAATTGCAAATTTTGCTGATATAATCATTAATGTGCAAATATCTTTTGCTTATAATGACTTCTTTTACTCTGGGTAGATATCCAGTACTGGGATTGCTGGATCAAATGGTGATTCTACTTTTAATTCTTTAAGGAATCTCCACATCATCTTCCATAGTAGCTGTTTGAGTTTACATTCCCACCAGCAGTGCAGAAGTATTCCCTGATAACTGCATCCACACCAGCATCTACTGTTTTTTGATTTTTTTGACTGAATCAAACAACATATCAAAAAGATAATCCACCATGATCAATTGGATTTCATATCAGGGATGCAGGGATGGTTTAACATACACAAGTCAACAAAAGTGATACACCACATAAACAGATTTAAAAACTAAAATCACATGATCATCTCAATAGATGCAGAAAAAGCATTTGACAAAATCCAGCATTGCTTTATGATTAAAACTCTCAGCAAAACTGGCATACAAGGAACATACATTAATGTAATAAAAGTCATCCATGACAAACCACAGTCAACATAATACTGAATGGGGAAAAGTTGAAAGCATTCCCTGTGAATACTAGAACAAGACAAGGATGCCCAGTCTCACCACTCCTATTCAACATAGTACTGGAAAACCTAGCCAGAACAATCAAACAAGAGAAAGAAATAAAGGGAATCCAAATTGTTAAAGAGAAAGTTAACTGTCACTGTTTTGCTGATGATATGATTGTTTGCCTCAAAAACCCTAAGGACTCCTCCATAAAACTCCTAGGACTGATTTAAAAAATTTGGCAAAGTTTCCAGATGCAAGATTAATGTACAGAAATCAGTAGCTCTTCTATACACCAATAGTAACCAAGCAGAAAATCAATTCAAGAATTCAACCCCTTTTACAATAGCTGCAAGAAAATTAAATACTTAGGAATATACTTAATCAAGGAACCAAAAGACCTCTACAAGGAAAACTATGTAACATCGTGGAAAGAAATCACAGACAACACAAACAAATGGAAACTCATCCTATGCTCATGGATGGGTAGAATCAATATTGTGAAAATGACCATACTGCCAAAAGCAATCTACAAATTTAATGCATTACCCATCAAAATACCACCATCAATTTACAAAGAATTAGAAAAAAAAACTATTCAAAAATTCATATGGAACCAATAAAGAATCCACATAGGCAAGGCAAGACTAAATAAAAAGAAAAAAATCTGGAGACATCGGCTGGGCGCGGTGGCTCAAGCCTGTAATCCCAGGACTTTGGGAGGCCGAGACGGGCAGATCACGAGGTCAGGAGATCGAGACCATCCTGGCTAACACGGTGAAACCCCGTCTCTACTAAAATACAAAACTAGCCGGGCGAGGTGGCGGGCGCCTGTAGTCCCAGCTACTCGGGAGGCTGAGGCAGGAGAATGGCATAAACCCGGGAGGCAGAGCTTGCAGTGAGCTGAGATCCGGCCACTGCACTCCAGTCCGGGCGACAGAGCGAGACTCCGCCTCAAAAAAAAAAAAAAAAAAAAAAAAAAATCTGGAGACATCACACTACCTGATTTCAAACTACACTATAAGGCCATAGTCACCAAAACAGCACGGTACTGGTATAAAAATAGGCACACAGACCAATGGAACACTAGAGAATGCTGTGAACAACTCTGAATTCACAAACTTGAAAACCTAGAGAAAATTAATAAGTTCCTGGAAACATACACCTTGTCATGACTGAAAAAGGAAGAAATCAAAAAGGACCAGTAATGAGTAGTGAGATTGAATAAGCAATAAAAAAACTTCCAAATTAAAATAAGCCTACAGACAAATAGATTCAGAGCCAAATTCTACCAAATGTACAAAGGATAACTTGCACCAATCTTATAGAAAATATCTGAAAAAATTATGGAGGAAGGAATCCTCCATAATACATTCTACAAAGCCAGTATCATTTTGCTATCAAAGCCATACAAGGACACAACAGAGAAAATTATAGACCAATATCTTTAATAAACAGATGTAAACATTCTCAACTAGAAAACTGGATCCAACAGCACATTAAAACAATAATACACCACAATCAAGTGGGCTTTTTTCCATATATGCAAGGATAGTTCAACATATGCAAATCAATAAATATCATTCATCACATAAACAGAATTAAAGACAAAAAACGTAATTATCTCAACAGATAGAGATAAAGCATTTGGCAAAAGTCAGCATCCTTTAATAATAAAAATCCTCAATAAACTAGATATAGAGAGAAGAAAATGCAAAACAATAAGACTCATATACAACAAACTCATCACCAACATCATACTGAAGAGGAAAGTGTTGAAAGCAATCCCCCTAAGAACTGTAACAGGACAATGATACCCTCTTTCACCACTAGTACTGGAAGGCCTAGCCAGAGAAATCAGGCAAGAAATAAAGGTATCTCAATGAAAAAGGGAAGGTCAAATTATCTCTGTTCACTGATTATATGATCTTTTTTTTTTTGGAGCAAAACTGCAAATTTATTTTGGTCACCTAGCTTCAGGGAAGTAGGTGGGTAGGGAGAGGTCTGTCAGCCTCCGGCAAAGAAGGCCGACAGAGTCCCCTGGTGGGGCTCTTGGGCGGGGTTCCTAATACAGTCCTGACATCCCGACAGGAGTGAGGCTGGGAAGTCCGCGCGTGGCATCCGTCCAGAGCGGCTTTTCTAGGAGTGGGAGGGCAATAGGTGGGGCACGGGTGTGTCAGGGGGCATTCCGCAAGTGCGACCAAGTAAATCTTAGTCTCTTTGGATTGACGTCACCTGGCGCATGTCCGGTTGGTCTGCACCTTCCCGTGCGCCGGCTGCATTTTCACCCACGCGGGAAAAGTTGGTGATGAAGAACCCGGAAGTGCGCCATCTTGCCTCCGTTCATCCAAACAGTCCAACCTTTTATTGGTAATAGTGATAAGGGGCACCGTGGTCTGTCTGGCTACTTCCTGCTGTTAAGGGGCGTTGTTAAGGTCGGGGCCCATGGTTGGCATTTGGACGTATGGAATCTTGGCACGGATAAATTTGATCAAAACAGGGACAAACATAAAATAAGGCATAGTATTAGTATAGGAATGAGGAATGGAAGCATTTGTTGGAATATGGACAAAACCCAGAAGGATACTCCCGGCAAGGCTGGGGAGTATGAGATAGTTAAGAAAATTTAGTAAGTTTGAGGCGAGTGGGGG
>NW_016817159.1:177402-204669 GCF_001698545.2 Rhinopithecus bieti | reverse complement strand
GACTGGAGGCTCATGGAGCCGAAGTGGAGATTACCTTCAGGTGGACGTCTCCATCCTGAACCAGTCTCCCGAGCCATATGGTGGCTCCCCAGCCACTTGGTGGCTCAAAAGTGGACCTCGGACCTGAGCAGGATTTTTGGCCGAGGGAGGTAAAGAGGAGACAAGGGCACTTACCCCAGAGAGGTCGTGAGAGGGAGGGAAGCGGGTCTCAGGTCCTGGTCTGTCCGCAGAGTGGAAGGAGGAGGAGGAGGCTCCCCGGACCCTGGGGGCCCTGAGGAGGGGTCTCCTCCCGGGTTCGGCACCAACTCATTTGTTTTTCTAAGACCACCAGAGCGGGCACAAAAGAACCAGCAAGTAGGTAAGGATAGGAGCAAAACTGCAAATTTATTTTGGTCACCTAGCTTCAGGGAAGTAGGTGGATAGGGAGAGGTCTATCGGCCTCCGGCAAAGAAGGCCGACAGAGTCCCCCGGTGGGGCTTTCAGGCGGGGTTCCTGATACAGTCTGGAAATCCCGACAGGAGTGGGGCTGGGAAGTCCGCCTGATTATATGATCTTATATTTAGAAATCCCTAAAGACTCTTTCAAAAAACCTCTTAGAATTGATACAAAAAAATTCAGGAAAGTTTCCACATATAAAATCAACCTACAAAACTTAGTGGCATTTCTACACACCAATAACAATCAAGCTTAGAAACAAATCAGGAATACATTCCCATTTACAATAGTTACAAAAAAAAAAAGTCTAAGAGAATATTTAACCAAAGAGGTAAAAGACCTCTAAAAAGAAAACTATAAAACACTAATAAAAAGTTGTGGATGACACAAAGAAATGGAAAAACACTCTATGATCATGGATTGGAAGAACCAATATCATTAAGATAACCTAAGTATCCATAAACAGATTAATGGATGAAGTAAATGTAGTATGTGTATATGTGTGTGTGTATACACACACACATATACACATACAATGGAATATTATTCAGCCATAAAAAGGGAATGAAATCATATCTTTTGCAGCAACATGGCAGCAACTGGAAACCATTATATTGAGTTAAACAACTCAGAATCAGAAAATCAAATATCACATGTTCTCAGTTATAAGTGAGAGCAAAATAAAGTATATACATGGACATATGGTGTGGAATAATCGTCATTGGAGATCCCAAAGTGTGGGAGGGTCAGAGGGGGAGTGAGGTATGAGAAATTACTTAATGAATACAAAGTACATTGTTCAGGTGATGGTTACCCAGACTTTATCATTATGTAATATATCCATACACAAAATGGCATTTGTACGCCTTAATTTATACAAATTAAAATGTAAAAATACTATATTGCTTAAACAGAGTGGATGAATTAGATAGATTTTCCCCAAAGTATAAAATAAATTGACCACTAGCATTAATTTTTTTTTTGTCATTCATAGATAATATATATTTGTCTTCTATCAATAAAGGGTTTATGGGCAATATCATGATGATTATTATTTAGAAGGTTTCCAAAGTAAAACAAAAACAACTTATTTCATACCTAAGAGTGTGTGTGTGTATAGAAGTCCCCTTAATTTGCAGTTTCACTTTCCACAGTCTCAGTAACACATGTTCAACTTCAGTCTTAAAATATTTAATAGATAGTTTTCAGAAATGTTATAAGTTCTGAACTGCCCTCTGTTCTGTGTAACATGATCCTACATCATTCCAACTGGATGTGAATAATCCCTTTGTCCATCATACTCACACCATATATGCTACCTGCCCCTTAGTCACTGAGTAGCCATTTCAGTTAAGAGATTGAAAAATCATGGTATACCTAGGATCCAGTACTATTCGCAGTTTTAGGCATTCACTGTGGGTCTTCAAGTGTATCCTTCACAGACAAGGGGTTTGACTATAGTCTCGTTTTGCTTGTAACTGAGCTGTAAAAGAGTAATAAAAAGAACCTCAATATTTCCTTGGAAAATTATTTGAGTCAGTTGCAGCCTTCTCTCATTTTAAGAAAAGAGGTTCAGCCCAGGATCAGAGCATTAACAATAATGATGAGATACTGGCGTCAGAGAAGTGCATTACACCTTCTTTGGAAAAAGTTTTCCACTTCAAGACTATACTAAAAATATGTAAAACTGAATTCCTCATGAAATATTCAGCAGATTGAATCTACATGTTTCCTTAAAAGCTATATATGATTTATATAATAAATTAATAAAGACTAATACTTAGTAATTGTATTAGCCTGTTTTCACACTGCTATAAAGAACACCCAAGACTGCATAATTGATAAAGGAAACAGGTTTAATTGACTCACAGTACCACATCATTTGGGAGGCCTCAGGAAACTTACAATCATGGCTGAAGGTGAAGGGGAAGCAAGCATCTTCTTCAAAAGGCAGGAGGATAGAGAAGAGCTAAGGAGGAACTTCCAAACCTTATAAAACCAGCCAATCTCGTGAGAATCCACTCACTGCCATGAGAACAGCATGGGGGAAACCACCTGCATTATCCAATGACCTCCCTCCCTGGAACTGTGGGAATTGCAGGTCCCTCCCTAAATACATAGAAATTACAATTTGAGATGGGATTTGGACGAGGGCACAGAGTCAAACCACATCAGTAAAACCTTATCAGTAAATGTGCTGAAAAATTTCAAATGCAAACATTATATATATTCTTATGTATACACTCTGATTCTGTTTGGCAGTTAGTCTTGAATGACAGAATTTAACTTTACAAATTATTTGAATAATATGACATTAATAGAATCAATTCCCTGCATGCGTTATATAATATATATTTGTGTCTTGAGGCAATTGACTGAATTTACAAAATCTCAAATGTATCTGTGTCTGTAATTATTCATAAATTACTAACCCTGAACCACTGTATGATTTATGTTTTCAAGACATAATTTTTTTAAATTTATGTATTAATTAAATAACCAACATCTATTGAATAGCCCTTTGAGATATAACCCACATATTCGTGATTTCTTAGAGAATCTCATTGAAGACTTAGGGTGCAAGAGAATCTTAAGTCATCAAAGAAATTTCAAGTTAATATAAAATACAATGAAAAAAGAAGGGGAAGTTAGATAAATCAATACTTATTGAATGCATGCTATATGTAATTTATTTGCATATATAATCTGATATATCCTTTACAACCTACAAATTCGATATTTTATAATAAGGAGATTAATTTTGATGAGATTATGTGATTTTTCAGAAGATAAAGCAACTAGTAAGTGTAGAAGTAGGAATTTGAGCTCTGATCTATTGGATTCTAATACACTTGTGCTTGCCACTAAATTGTGCTACTCATGAGTTAGGTACTCCAAAATTTTTGTGTTTCAAGAATTCCACAACTAATGATGAATGGTACCAACATTTCAACCAACTAATACTACTATGATTTCAGTTTATTTCTTTCTTATTCTTTTACTTTGGACAAAACATTTAAAGACAAATTATGATGCCAATAATAGAACTTCCATTTAAATAGAACATTTTTGAGTAAACCAACTTTATGTTCATACATGAGACTTTATTAAACTTTTCCCCACGCATTTTCTGATTTATTACACAAAGCAATAGAAATAACTTCCACAAAATTGTATCATATGAAATTATTGTTTGAAGATCAAAAACAAAATACAGACAATTTTATATTATTCAAAGTAATATAATTTTCTTCATATAAAAAGCAAAGGACACTCATAATCATCAGTGAGTTTATCACGTTCACACAGGTAGGGAACAGTAGATCTGGAATCAAAGACTTTAGAATGTCAAGTTGAATGCAATTTTCAGTGAATTAAGGATGTCTTTAGTGATGATAGGTGTTTCTGAAGATGAAACAGGAAAGGCAACCAAACAATATTTTCAGTGCAGTTCATGCCTACTGTTTCATCTTTGAGCTACTATAAAATTGTTCTTCTCACGGATATGTTGGACACTTGGTTTGAGTTGTTGGAAGCAGTTAAGAATGTAGAAATAACAGTAAAAATTGAAGCAGACAGGTTACTGGCCAAAATAGAATTTGTGGTATTGTTGTTTTATTTTAAAAAGAAAGTATTAGCAGGATATTTACAACATAAAATCTATGCCTTGAAAATATAGTTATTAAACTTACCAGACACAGTTATGATATTAGAAGCCATTTAATGTTGTCTTTGAATTCTCCTATATTTCACCAAAAATATGTGGCACGTGAAATCTATGCCTTAAAAATAATTTTAAAACTTGACATACAAAGGAATGATATTACAAGCTGTTGAATATTGTATTTGAATTCTTTCATACGTTACAACTAAAGCACCCTCTTTAAAGTTACAACTTTTGTAGTGCTGTACTCCATATATTCCCTTGAAATGAATCTCTAATTATAATTAAAAAGGAATAAAAGATAAACATTTATCCACAATGTATTTTCACATGCTTTAAATTATAAACAGAGTTATTTGTCCTTGCATGTATTCTGTATATATATTCTGTTAATATTGAGTTGAATGAATTAATTAAACATAACTTCTATATACTTATGTTAGAATTACATATAAGGCAATAATTATTTTTATTTCAATAGATTTTGGGATGAAGGTGCTTTTGGTTACATGGATAAATTCTTTAGTGGTGATTTCTAAGGTTTTAGTGTACCTGTCACCCAAGAAGTGTACACTGTACCCAATTTGTAGTCTTTTAACCCTCACCTCCCTCCCAACATCCCCCAACAGGGCTCCAAAGTCCATTATATCATTCTTATGCTTTTGTGTCCTCAGAACTTAACTCCCACTTATAAGTGAGAATATATGACAATTCATTCTCCATTTCTGAATTACTTCACTTAGAATGACGGCCTCTAGTTCCACCCAAGTTGCTGCAAAAGACATTACTTTGTTCCTTTTATGGCTGAGTAGTATTCCATGGTATATATAAGTACCAACTTTTCCTTATCCACTCTTCGGTTGATGGGCACTTAAATTGCTTCTATATCTTTACAACTGCTAATTTTGCTGCTGTAAACATGCCTGTATAAGTGTCTTTCTTCATATAATCATTTCATTTCTTTTAGGTAGATACCAGTAGAGGGATTGCTAGATTGAATGGTATTTCCAGTTTTATTTATTTAAGGGATCTCCATAATGTTTTCCACAGTGGTTGTGCTAATTTACATTTTCATCAGCAGTGTAAAAGTGTTCCCTTTTCACTACATCCATGCCATCTATTGTTTTTTGACTTTTTAATTGTGGCTGTTCTTGCAGGAGTATGGTGGTATCTCATTTTGGTTTTGACTTTTATTTCCCTGATTAATGATGTTAAGCATTTTTTTTATATGTTTGTTAGCTGTTTGTATGTATTCTTTGCAAAAATGTCTGTTCATTTCCTTTGCCCACTTTTTGATGGAATTCTCTTGCTGACTTGTTCGAGTTCCTTGTCAATTCTGGATATTAGACCTTCATTGGATGCATAGTTTGAAAATATTATCTCCCACTCTGTGAGTTGTCTCTCTACCCTGCTGATTATTTATTTGGCTGTGCAGAATATTATAGTTTAATTAGATCCCAGTTACTTATTTTTGTTTTGTTGCATTTGCATTCAGCGTCTTAGCCATGAATACTTTGCCTAAGCCAATATCCAGAAGAGTTTTTCCAATGTTATCTTCTACAATTTTCAGGGTGTTAGGTCTTAGATTTAAGCCTTTGATCCATCTTATAGTTGACTTTTGTGTAAGGTGAAGAATGGGGATTCCATTACATTCTTCTACATGTGGCTTGCCAGTTTTCCCAGTACCGTTTAACAAATAGGGTGTCCTTTCCCCAATTTATTTTTTGTATGCTTCATCAAAGATCAGCTGGCTGCTAAGTGTTTGGCTTTATTTTTGGTTTCTCTATGCTGTTCCATTGGTCTATGTGTTTACCATGCTGTTTTGGTAACTATAGCCTTGTAGTATAACTTGAAAACAGATAATGTGATGCCTACAGATTTGTTCTTTTTGCCTATTATTACTTTGGTTATGTAGACTCTTTTTTGGTTCTATGAATTTCAGGATTTTTTTTTCTAGCTCTGTGAAGAGTGATGATGGTATTTTAATGCAAATTTCATGAAACCTGTAGATTGCTTTTGGCAGTATGGTCATTTTCACAATATTGATTCTTCCCATCCCTGAGCATGGGATGTCTTTTCATTTGTTGTATTATCTATAATTTCTTTCAGCAGTGTTGTGTGGTCTTTCTTGTAGAGATCTTTTACCTCCGTAGGTAAGTATATTTCTAACTATGCTATTTTATTGCAGCTGTTGTAAAAGAAATTGAGTTCTTAATTTGATTCTCAGCTTGGTTGTCATTGATGTACAATAGAGCTATTGATTTGTGTCCATTGATTTTTTGTCCTTAGACTTTACTAAATTCATTTATCAGATCTAGAAATATTTTGGATGAGTTTTTAGGGTTTCTAGGTGTATGATCATGTCCTTGATGAACAGCAAGAATTTAACTTCCCATTTTCCAATTTGGATGCCCTTTATTTATTTTCCTTGTCTGATTTCTCTGGCTAGGACTTCCAGTATTATGTTGAATAGAAATGGTGAAAGTAGGCATCCCAATCTTGTTCCAGTTCTCAGAGGAAATGCTTTCAACTTTTCCCCATTTAGTATGATGTTGGCTGTGGGTTCGTCATATATGGGTTTTATCACAAATGTTTTATTACAAAATAAGTCCCTTGTATGCCTACTTTGTTGAGGGTTGTTATCATGAAGGAATAATGAATTCACCAAGTGCTTTTTCTACATGTATTGACATAATCATATGGTTTTTGTCTTTAATTCTGTTTATTGACTTGTGTATGTTACACCATCCCTGCATCCTTGGGATGAAACCCAGTTGTTCATCATGTATTATCTTTTTGATATGCTGTTGAATTTCATTATCTAGTATTTTGTTGAGGAATTTTGCATCGAAGTTCATCAGGAATATTGGTCTGTAGTTTCCTTTTTTTATTATGTCTTTTCCTGGTTTTGGTATTAGGGTGATACTGGCTTCATAGAATGATGTAGGGAGAATTTTCTTTCTCTTTTTGAATAGTTTCAGTAGGATTGGTACCAATTTTTCTTTGAATGTCTTATAGAATTCAGCTGTGAATCCATCTGGTCCAAGACTTTTTTGTTGGCAATTTTTATTTTCATTTCATTTTTAGTTCTTTTGAGACAGAGTCTCACTCTGTCACCCAGACTGGACTGCAGAGGCACAATCTCAGCTCACTGCAACCTCCACCTCCTGGGTTCAAGCAATTCTCCTGCCTCAGTTTCCTGAGTAGCTGGGATTACAGGAACACACCACTACACCTGGCTAATTTTTGTATTTTTAGTAGAGATGGAGTTTCACCACGTTGGTCAGGCTGGTCTCGAGCTCCTGACCTCATGATCCACCTGCCTCGGCATCTCAAAGTGCTGGGATTACAGGCGTGAGCCACCACACCCAGCTGACAATTTTTCTATGACTAATTCAATATCACTGTTAGTGGTCTGTTCAGGGTTTCTACTTCTTCCCTATTTAATGTAGGAGGATTGTATATTGCCAGGAATTTATCTATTTACTCTAGATTTTCTAGTTTATGAATGTAAAGGTATTCATAGTTGCCTTGAAAAATCCTTTGTATTTCTATGACTTGTAATATCCCCAGTTTCAAGTCTAATTAGCTTATTTGGAACCTCCCTCTCATTCTCTTTGCTAATCTCACTAATGGTCTGTCAATTTTGTTTATCTTTTCAAAGAATCACCTTTTTGTTTCATCTTCTGTGTGGTTTTTTTTTGTTTGTTTGTTTGCTTGCTTGTTTGTTTGTTTCCATTTCATTTAGCTCTGCTCTGATCTTTGTTGTTTCTTTTCTTCTGCTCAGTTTGGGTTTAGTTTGTTCTTGTTTCCCTAGTTCCTTGAGGTGTAACATTAGGTTTCAATTTGTGCTTCTTCAGACTTTTTGATACAGGCATTTAACACTATGAACCTTTCTCTTAGCACCACTTTTGCTGTATCCGAGAGGACTGGATAAGTTTGTGTCACTATTTTCACTCATTTCAAAAAATTTCTTCATTTCCATCTTGATTTCATTAACTCCCAGCTTATCCAAGAACAGATGATTTAATTTCCATGTATTTATATAGTTTTGAGTGTTCCTTTGGGAGATATTTTCAGTTTTAGTCCACTGTAATCTGAGAAGATTTTTAATATGATTTCAATTTTCTTAGAATTGAATAGATGAGACTTGTTTTGTGGCCTATGTATGGTCTACCTTGGAGAGTTTTTCATGTGCTAATGAGAAGAATGTATATTCTGCAGATGTTGGGAAGAATACTCTGTAAATATCTGTTAAGTACATTTGCTCTAGGGTATAGTTTAAGTCCATTGTTTCTTTGGTGAATTTCTGTCTTGAATAGTCTTGTGTCGTCAGTGGAGTATTGATGTCTCCTAATATTATTGTATGGCTATCTGTCATGTTTATTAGGTCTACTAGTAAACGTATTCTAAATTAGGAACTGCAGAGTTAGGTGGATATAAATTTGGGATAGTAATATCTTCTTGTTGGACTAATCGTTTTATCATTATATAATGTCCTTCTACTTTTTTTTTTTTTTTTAACTGTTGTTGCTTTAAAGTCTGTTTTGTCTGATGTAAGAATAGCTACTCCTGCTTGCTTTTCATTTTCATTTGCTTGGAATATCTTTGTCCACCCTTCACTTTAAGTTTATATGAGTCTTAATGTGTTAGGTGAGTCTCTTGAAGACAGCAGACATTTGGTTTGTAATTTAGTATCCATTCTGACATGCTGTATTTTTTTAAGTGTACGACTGAGTTCATTTACATCCAATGTTATTATTGAGATGTGAGATACCATTCTATTCATCATGTTAGTTGTTACCTAGATACTTTGCTGTTTTATTGTGTTATGCTTTTAGGCCCTGTGAAATTTATGCTTTAATGAGGTTCTATTTTGATGCATATCGAACTTTTGTTTCAAGACTTAGAACTTCTTTTAGCATTTCTTGTAGTGTTGGTTTGGTGGTGGCAATTTCCCTCTGCATTTTCTTGTTTGAAAAAGATGATATCTCCTTCATTTATGAAGCTTAGTTTTGCTGAATATCAAATTCTTGCCTAACAATTATTTTGTTTATGGAGGTTAAAGATAGAACCCTAATCCCTTCCAGCTTGTATGGTTTCCCCTGAGAAATCTGCTGTTAGATTTATAGATTTTCCTTTATAGGTTACCTAATAATTTTGTCTCACAGCTTTAAAATTATTTTCTTTGTTTAGCCTTTAGATAGCCTGGTGACTATGAACCTTGGTGATGATCTTTTTACAATGAATTTTCCAGTTCTCCGAGCTTCTTGTATTTGAATATCTAGATCTTTAGCAAGACCAAGGAGATTTTCTTCAATGATTTCTTCAAATAAGTTTTCCAAACTTTTAGACTTTTCTTCTCCCCCAGAAACACCAATTATTCTTAGGTTTGGCCATTTTACATAATTCTGTACTTCCTGGAGACATTATTCATTTCTTTTCATTCCTTTTTCTTTACCTCTGTTCAAAAGCCTTGTTTTGAGTTCTGAAATTGTTTCTTCTACTTGTTTAGTCTATTTTAACTTTCCACTGCATTTTGTATTTCCCTATGTGTGTTTTTAATTTCCAGATGTTCTGATTGGTTTTTCTTTATAATATCTATCTCACAGGAAAAAATTTCATTCATATCCTAGAATTTTTTCTCTGGTATCGCCTTGAGTAACTTAATAATCAACCTTCTGAGCCTGGTCATGGAGGCTAGCACCTGTAATCCCAACAATTTAGAAGGCTGAGGTGGGTGAATCACATAAGGTCAGGAGTTTGAGACCGGCCTGGCCAATATGAAAAAACCCCATCTCTACTAAAAATACAAAAACTAGCTAGCTGTGCTGGCAGGTGCCTGTAATCCCAGCTACTCAGGAGGCTGAGGCAGGAGAATCACTTGAGTGTGGGCAGCAGAGTGAGACTTTGTCAAAACAAAACAAAACAAAAAGAAGAAAATCAACATTCTGAATTATTTGTTTTTCATTTTGAAGATTTCATCTTGGCTTGGATCCATTGCTGGGTAGCTAATGCGATCTTTCTCTGGTGCTATGGAACCTTGTTTTTCATATTACTAGAATTACTTTTCTGATTTCTTGTCATTTTAGGTAGACTATCTCTTCAAATTGTTCTGGAAGTTGTTTTTGATTGAATTGCATTTCTTTTTAATTTCTTTTCCCCTCTTAAGGACCAGACTTTAATGTTTATATTTTATTATAGTTTAATTTGATTCTTGATGCTTTTAGAGGTGTAGACTCCGTATGAGTTTCTTAGTTATAGTAAGTCTTTGTGCACTGGTTTCCCAGATGCTGGTTGTAGTAGTTATGTACTTGGAGCATGGGCAAGTTCATTGTCTCCTACGGGGTTGGAATGGCAGTGATCTCTTGAATCTTATTGCATTTTTTCATAGTATATACTATCTCTTTATTTATTTTTCCCCAGTATTTCATTTACTGAGTTGATGGTTCAGGCTTCAAGTCAATAGAGGAGGCACCCCTATGTAGGCACTGGTTGTGGCTAAAGCAGGTGGATAGATGTAATATCCAATTGTGGGCAATGGTCCCAGTCTTGATCAAGGCGGATGAGGGAGTTCTCGGTTATATGTGCTGAGGTTTTATAAGAGAGAAGAGAGGGAGCCACATCAGCTTCCCTTCCAGGCCAGCAGGAAAGCTGTCTACCTCATAGGCTCACTCCTGTCCCAGTGTTCTGGCTGTTCAGGTCAGACAGGCACTTTTTTTTTTTCTTTTTTTTTTAAACTGTAAGAAGGCTGACATTCCAAGTAAGGAGGAATTTTGACTCTGCCTCTCATGTGAGCCTGAATCTGGAGAGCACCCCTCCTGTGGGGCTGCAATCACCCTAAATTGTTAAAAGAAAGCTATCTATATGTGTATCCATGCTGTGTTCCTGTGGAAGAAGCCCCAGCTGTGCTGCAGTGGTTTGAAAGGGCCCCTTCGCCAAGACCTTTTATGATCACAGAGACTGCCTGTTGGGGTAGATGTGCAGATTGTCACTTCTGTGCCCAGCACTGCAATTATGTCTCTGCGGTAAGAAAATTCCCACAAGTGGAAAGACCTTGGACTCATGGCCTGCTGTTCAGATTCTTTTGACCCATAAGGGGTTCCTTTGATGTGGCATTCTCTTCTCCCCTACAAATGGGACATCTTCAGAACCAGACAACAGTGATTGTTATTGGTTTTCTGGCTATAGTCACCCAGTGGGGCTACCAGATTCTGGGTTGATGCTAGGGAATGTCTGCAAGGGATAATTATGATTAACATAATTAAACTTATTAACTAAATTCAATCATGTTTGATTTTTTAGAAAAATAAAAGTTGGCTGGGTGTGGAGGCTCATGCCTGTAATTCCAGCATTTTGCAAAGCTGAAGTGGGAAGATAACAGCTTGAGGCCAAGAGTTCAATATCAGTCTAGGCAACATAGCAAGACCTTGTATCTGTCTTTGAAAAAGAAAATTTCCTGGGTATGGTGGTGCCTGAAGTCCTGACTACTTAGAGGCTGACTTCGGAGGGTCACTGGATCCCAGGATTTTGAGGCTACAGTGAGTCATGATTGTGCCACTGCATTTCATCCTGGGGAATGGAGACCTTGGCTCAAACAAAGAAAGAAAAAAAAAGAAAGAAACAAAGAGAGAGAAAGAGAGAAAAAGAAAGAAAGAAAAGAAAAGTAGAAAGAAGAAAGGATAGAAAGAAAGAAGGAAAAGAAGAAAGGAAGAGGGAGGAAATAAAGGAAGGAGGGAAGGAAGGGAGGAAGGAGGGAGGGAGAAAGGGAAGGAAGGAAGGGAAAGAAAGAAAAGAAAGAAAGAGAAAGAAAGAAAGAAAGAAAGAAAGAAAGAAAGAAAGAAAGAAGAAAGAGAGAGAGAGAGAGAGAGAGAGAGAGAAAGAAAGAAAGAAAGAAAGAAAGAAAGAGAAAGAAAGAAAAAGAAAGAGAAAGAAAGAAAAAAGAAAGGAAAGGAAAGGAAAAGAGAAAAGGAAGGAAGAAAGGGAAAGAAGGAAGGAAACAAGGAAGGAAGGAAGGAGGGAGGGAGGGAAGGAAGGAAGGAAGGGAAAATTAAATGACAGGGTACAGTACACTCCCTGCTATCCACCTTGTTTTTTAAATATTTTAAAAATGCATGAACATCTCAATCTTCCTCCTTTCCAGAAACAATAACTACAAAACAACAGAACATGCAAATGTACACACAGAACATAGACGTCTCCCTTCAGCTCACAAGAACCTGGGCTTGCAATTCCTCTATTTCTGTCTAGTTTTACAGCCAAAGTCTTAAGTTGCCTGCTAACAGAAATTTAAAGACGTTTTTCCATTTTTCTTAATCTGCTATGACTCACACAATTCCTTCTCAATGTCTCTTCATAAAATCTCTCATCAACATCTCTTTTATTGGTGTGTCTCTCATTTCCTCTCTAAAAGTTTTAAAGATAGTTTATTTATTTTATAGTCTCTAAAAGCACACAATAATGTGAGACAATAATGTGTCTCAATCTGGATGCTGCCACATTAGTAGGTCTGCACACTCAGAGGACATTTATCTGCAGATTCACATCCATCAGCACCTATGATGTTAATCACTTATTACTTACGGTTTTCTCTGTTCTCTCACTTTGGGTAATGATTAGTCAAATGTAGAACACCTGAATTGATATATATTTCAAATAATTATTCTCCTTCTAAAATTTTTCTTATATTTTTTGAGATTTTTTTAAAACATTATCTGTTCTCATTGATTTCCATTGGTACAACCATTGGTACAATCACCTGCTTATTATTTCCTATAATTCTGATTTGTTGTTTTAACTGATCTTTTTAATGCAGTATTCTTTTCTTACATGATAGATTCTGTGTCTTTTCTTATATATCTGATTATAATATCCTATTTTATAAAGATAATAATCTATTTTATGAAGTTATTTTTACCTTCCTGTTTTTTGGCATGCTCTTTTATTTCATTTATGTCTTCTTTTTTCTGTTGTTCTATTAATTTTGTTTCTCATATGATAAAATGCCTTGAAAACATGATTTACTTGCACTTCTGTGTGCATTGGTTTAAACTTTCTAGCAAGAGCTCTTTATAGAAAAACTGGATAGTCAGTCAGTTTTTGAAAATTAGATTCAAAATATTATTTTCAATAAGTCATCTATCTAGGTTGCTTTACTTTCCAAAGAAAAACATCTTGCAGTCTCTTATCACAGTGTTTTAGGCAGTTACTTGCATTGCGAGGTGAAGGGAAATGACTTTAATTCTCTTCGTCATTAAACCATAGAGACAGGAATCAGAATAGATATTTCTGTGAGATGGGGATACAATGGAAGCATTGATTGGAATAGGGAATATAGGAACTATCTGAAGTTATGAAAATGTTCTATATCTTGAAGTGAGTGAATTTTTGAGATCCATAAATAAATGTAAAAGAGAACTAAGTTGTATACTTAAAATATGTGCACATCATCCTATATAAATTAAACTTGTATAAAAGTAAAATAAATAATATTGAAAATTAAGAATTATTTTAAGAATACCCAAAATAATTTAGGTGATGGAATTTTTATCATTAGTTTAGAAATGCATCACAGTAGAGTGTCCAGGCAGGTTGTAAGAGTCAGATACTTGGGGACACACATGTAGTCTGCATACATGGCCTCCCACCCTCAATTCCACAGGTAGGTAACAAAAGATTGAGGCATTAAAGGAGACAGACAAGGCTAAAAAAACTCTGCAAGGAAAAGCAGAAAAAGCAAGGACTTTAAGGTGTTCTGCTAGAATTACACATTCTACTACTCAATCCTCTCTTTTCCCAACACCCTGAACCTAGTTATCTTATAGGTACAATAAATACTAGTAAATAATGTCATGCTGAGGGAGAAATAAAGGAATCCTCCCTGAAACTAGAATCTCAATCCTCAGTTTGAGCAAAAGTAAGAACAATACCTTCCAAATATCCCCAATTATTTAAGATTTTGAAAGAGAAAACTAGAAAGGAAAATATTTGATAAGCAAATCACATCCAACAACAGCCTGCCTTGTCTCTTTCCTAAGGCTATAAGAATAAAACTCTCTGGAAAAATACAGCATACTGAAAAGAAAAAAAGATTCACATTATAAGATGCTATCTTAGTTACAAATATATATCTTATGCCTAAGGAATTCCAAAGCAGAAGCTGATCTGTGCTATTGTAGTCACATCTCCAGGCGAACATAGTCAGTTTCATACTCAAATAAAAGAAATAAACATATTACAAAATAATGTTAATTAAAGCATTTATTTTCAAGTTAATTAAGCTATATAAAAAGATGCACAGTTTGATGCATATTATGTATGTAATTTGTTTATTATTTTGAGGTTCAAAATCTCAATAATATTCTTTATATCTTTCTCAGCTTTCCCTTTGCTCTCCACAGGGTATGAGAAGTTAAAAACAAAAATGAAAATAATTTAAACTTATAACTAATTGAATGTCTTTTGTAAAGTTTAAAATGCTATGATGTTAAATTTTATGATTGCTTTAAAAAATAACTTACACAAATGCATTGTGAAAATATTATTGCAATTCCATATTAAGTTTCAATAACAATTATTATCCATATATTTTACACTGTTGCTAAACATTTCTGTAGCCTTACTAAAAATAAAATAACCTAGTCATACTAGAAATTTACTCATAGAATAAGCATACATCATATTCATAAAACTTTGTTTTTAATGTCTATATTCACTAAAATTATTCTGAATATACATAATGTTTACGAAGCAGAACAGTTTATTTTTCCTTACTTGGAGAAAATCTTCATGACTCCCTGTGTCCCAGTTCTTACCTCTGGAGCGACATGATGAAATCCAGATGACACCCTATACTTTAAGGTTCTATATCATAGTCAAGACACATCCACAAAATAATTTTTCTCTATATATGTAGGAGAAAGAGACAGCTGTACCTTCTTCTCTGAGAAAATTTATTTGAAACATAATGGGAAAAATCCTTGGTTTCCTATTCTGTTTAGTACATAAATAGATCCCCTCAGGGAAAAGATAAAACCAGAGTTGCCAACTTTGTCACCCAAGAATATATCCACAGGATCTCATCACTTCTTGCAATAGAAATGCAAATCTCAGGAGAGTTAAATATCTCTGGGGTTCTCTCTTTATATACTCAGTCTTAAATGACCTTTCAAGGCTTGTTTTTCTGTGCCATTTTCAAGTTGCAGTAAGAATTATTCAGAAAGCCCTAACTGCAGAAATATATAAATATTTTCTCATTTCCAAAGTTAAAGTATTGCAAAAACAAACAAACAAAAATACTCAAACTATATAGCTAAGCAGCTATAGCCCATTTCATACACTTCCTTAAGATAAACATAACTACTCCTCAAGTAAGAGGACTTGACAGCACCATTTGTTAATCGTAGTTCATTCTAACATTACCTGGTAATTGAGGTATCTTTACGAGAGAAGGCAGTTTTCAAACTTATAGCACAAGGCCTACAAAAGTTAGACTCCAACCACACCGAAGAAAGTGAAATGTAGTGGAGTTATCTCCCTTGATTATTACAATTCAAAGATCGCTCCTAGGTCCCTAAAAAAGATATTCCTGAGTTATACAATTTACAAAGGGCCAATCTAGTTTTTAGAAACATTTACATATATTTGGAAGAAGTACTTAGAATTTTAAGTTTTCTACAGTAAATGTTCTATAGAAAAGTTGGGAGAGAGAGATTTTATTTTCAATAAGGATAATGTAGCCTCTTAATTTAGTATTATTCCCTGCAATAAATAGTAAGGTCTTAAATTTAAATGAACTGCAACAATTAAATATTCTGCACTCTTTCAATTTAAAAAATTGTTGTTGCATCAGTAGAAATGATGAGGTTCTACATGATCTGTATAAATATTCCAAACTGATAAATTTTCGATTGTTCCAAAATATCTAGGAATTATCTCTAGTAAATGAAGAAAGATATAGCTGATGAATTTTGGAAAATATTTCTTCCAGTAACTTTCTTAATATACATCTTGAAAAAAGTCTCTGAAAATTAGTCTTGATAATATTAGTGAAATGAAAAGTAATATTTATCCTGTTTCATAGTTAATGTTATTGAACATTAGACAAATAGAAGAAGCACTCAGACATTGAATAAATAATCTCACTTTACTCATACCCAGAACTCTTTATCCCTATCATTTAATATTTGCTCATATATATATATATATTTGATACTTAGTTTTGCTGCCTAGGCTGAAATTCAATGGCACAATCTCGGCTCACTGCAACCTCTGTCTCCCAGGTTCCAGCTATTCTCCTTCCTCAGCTTCCCAGGTATCTGGGACTACAGGCGTGCACCACCACACCCGGCTAGTTTTTATATTTTTAGTAGAGATGGCGTTTCACCATGTTGACCAGACTGGTCTCAAACTCCTGACCTCAGGTGATCCACCCATCTCAGCCTCCCAAACTACTGAGATTATAGGTGTGAGCCATCACACTTGACCATCTGTTCATATTTTTATATGCAATACAATATTACAATGCTGTTTACTCCTTCGGATATTTGATATTGATGTCCCATAAGCATTTTCAGTGAAGGAATAAGCAAAATACTATCTCAAGAGTGTCTCATAAAAAGTCCTGAAAATATCATAAATTGTAGTTTTAAAAAAGTCAAATATTTTTTAAACTAACAGATAAAATGTGTTATCAACAGGAAATGTTTTGAAGCTAGTTTGTGAATATAGATACTGTTTTAAAAGTACAAATTAAAATAAAAAAAATTATCCCAATTAAAACAAAGAAAGATACCTCTTTTCCATGTTTTAGAGAATTTACAGTTATGCATCACATAAAGACAGGAATAAGTGCTGAGAAATGCATCATTAGATAGATGATTTTTATCATTGTACAAACGTCATAGAATGTACTTATACAAATTTAGGTGGTATAACCTACTACACAAGTAGGCTGTATGTTATAACCTATTGCTCCTAGGCTACAAACCTGTAAAGCATGTTACAGTACTAAATACCATAGGCAACTGTAACAAGATGCTAATTATTTATTTATCTAAACATAGGAAAGGTACAGTAAAAATGAGGTACAAAAGATAAAAAATGGTGCCTGTATAGGTCATGTACCGTAAGTGGAGCTTGCAGGTCTGGAAGTTGCTGTGGGTAAGTCAGTGAGTAAGTGATAAGTAAATGTGAAGGTCTAGGTCATTGCTGTATGCTACTACTGTAGATTTTATAAATGCTGTAAACTTAGGCTACACTAAATTTATAAAATAAGATTTTTCTTTCTATCATGATAAGTTATCATTAGCATACTGTAATTTTTTCACTTTAGAAACTATTTCTTAACATTTTAACTCTTTGGTAATAACACTAAGTTTAAAAAAAATACAATGTACAGCTGTGTAAAAATATATTCCCCTATTTATATCTTTATTCTATAAGATTTCTATTTTATGGTTTTAAAATTTATTTTCTGCTTTTCAACTTTTGTTAAAGACTAACACACAAAGACACATTTTGGCCTAGGCATATAGTGGGTCAGTGTTATCAATATCACTGTTTTCCACCTCCACATGTTGTCACACTGGTAGGTCTTCAGGGGCAGTAACGTTCCTAGAGCTGTCATCTCCTATGATAAAGATGACTTCTTCTGGAATACTTCCTGAGTTCCTGGAATATCTGACTGAGGCTGGTTTACAGTGAATTTTTTAAAATAAGTACAAGACATACACACTAAACTAATGATAAAATGTATTGCATAGCAAATAAATGTACTAGCAACATATTTATTACCATTTTCAAGTATTATGTAATGTACATAATTCTACATGTCATGCTTTTTTACAAGTGGCATCACAATAGGCTTGTTTACACCAAAATCACCACATACATGTGAGTAATGCACAGTGCTATGACTTTATGATGCCTGTGACATCCTTAGGTAATAGACATTTTTTCAGTTCTATTTTAATCTTATGAGATTTTGTTGTATATGTGGGCTATCATTGACCAGAATGTTGTTATGCAGTGCATGACTGTACTTTAACATAATCTAAAACATTCTGAAAAGTTTAAGCAACCAAAAACGCTACTTCAAATAGTATCTGACAATTGTATTAAAGGTATTTTCAAAAGTAAATATTAGAATGGTCACTATGTCTTTTCAGTGCAATTTTTTTGTGTTTATTTATGAAAGACCATACAATC
This sequence comes from Rhinopithecus bieti, assembly GCF_001698545.2. Classification (NCBI taxonomy): domain Eukaryota; kingdom Metazoa; phylum Chordata; class Mammalia; order Primates; family Cercopithecidae; genus Rhinopithecus; species Rhinopithecus bieti. The sequence continues at coordinate 186,362 of NW_016817159.1, read as the reverse complement.
TTCTCTTTTTTATCTTCTTTCCCTCTTTTTCTCCTTCTTCATAATGTGACAAGCTAGTTGTAAATGTATTGACTCCATAAGTATTTTATCCTGGGTTTTTAGTAAATGTCACATCCTGAGGCTCAGCTAAATTAGTTAAAAAATGTTTACAAGCAAAACTCAAAATCTCATGTAATCTCTGCAAAAAGAGGAGCATAATGGATGAAACATCTTTTACATATACATTGTTTTTGATAAATACAATCATATCAAACAATAATCAGCAGGAGCAAACTCTGATGTAACTCGGTTGGAAAGAGTACCTCTTTGATTTTTTTTTTGTCACTGTGACCAAAAAGAAATGCAAATGAGTAAGTAAGTAAATCTTAACAAATTCAGGTAAGGTTTTAACAACTTACCCTTCATAATCAGTTAGCCCAAATTTTTAACCACCCTGAATGCAGATAATTTTATATACTTTACATATGACTTTTGTAGAACGTAAGGGTGACAGTAAAAGACATAGAAAAAGCAAAAATTAATATTTTCATGTAGACAGATTTGTTTCAGTATTCATCACAGAATTTTAAATAAATCAAAGCAACCATTTTTACCTAGTGAAGAAAAAATCTTTCTAAAGACTTCTCTCTAACCTTCTCATTATAACGCTACATAACATATGCCTATTGCTACCATTTATTATTACTTTCAGTATGTTTATTTGTAAATTTTGTGATTACACAATATTCTATATTTTGTAAGTAATGTAAGGTATTTGAAAATGTAATCTACACATACTATAAAACACTATAATTTGGCATTAAATTATTTATACACATAAATTACATTAATAGTGTAAGTCATCACTTCCATTATAAAAGCAAATTAGTTTTTTGAAAACTAATTATTTGGTACTATATCTGTTAAACAAGCTTTATATTTGAATAGAATTTTAAAAAGTAGTTGACTTTAAAAGTTATTAATTTCAATAAAGATAAAAGTCAGTAACACCCTTATTTGATAGGCTACAATGTTTTTATTAAAATGCAAACATGAGGAAATAAAGTATAGGTAAGAAAGAAAACTGCACTTATTACAGTTTTCTCTAATTTTTACATTTTAAATTAAACAAGACATAGTGTGAAATCCTCTAAATGTGTCTCAATCTGGAGGTAGTCCAGATGGTTGTGAGTTGTGAGTTGAATACTTGCTCTCAAAACTTACTTGCTAAATGATACTAAGAAGCGTATCAATCTTCCTGAGCCTTCATGTTGTCATTTATAGCATATACAATTTCCAAAGCTATTTTAACATATGATGAGATAGTGTATATATAAAGTAATTATGAAGTGCCTACATTTAATAATTTTTATAAATACACTATTTTATTAATAAAATATATATTGACAAATTTGACATATATTATATTTGTTTGTATAAGTTATATGTCATAAAGCATATATAAACAAATTTGAATGCTTTATTAAACTTGGAAATAATCAATTTTCTCATTTTTAAGAACAATTAAAGATCAGACTGCCTAAATAATTACTTTGTAACCTCCTATCATGTCAGTATCAAATCTGGAATTCAAACTTTGTCTTTTTAGTAGAATTACATTTGTCATTCCAGTGCTCTGGTCTGAGTTTATCCTAAATCTATATATCCTTCATTCTACAGCTGTAAATGCCAGGCTTTGATTCATTCCTGCAAGAGATAATCACGTTCCTATAATATTCATATACTTTTCATCTTCTTGACTCCCAAGCATCTAGACAAGAATATGCTTTGAATTTTGTCCAAAGATTCTCAGAAACTACATTGATAAATGGAAAAAGAGAATTTTTTGTCCATAAGAAACATTTTAAGTATTGCTTATTAGCTTGGCTTTATAAATCAAGCAGCAGTAAAGAGTGTTAATTCATTTTATATTTCCTCATGTTATTTAAGAAAATATAAATGCATATTTGCTTAGCCAAACAGATTTTTTTTTTTTTAATCTTCCCCTCTCCTCTTCCTTTATCCCCTTCCAATCCAAGCAGAGACATGAAAGACATATCATAAGGGCATATACTGAAATAGAGAAAACAGTGTGTAGTTTAATATAATTGAGATGCATAATATATATCAGGGAGGGAGAACAGAAGTCCCCAATATAATCCTTGGAAATAAATTTGATATTTTATCCACAAAATAGTTGCATTTTTATATCTCTATGAAACATAGTAATAAGTTGAAAAGAGTGACACTCAAAGACATGTGGTCTAATTTATGCACAATAAAGTATAAGAGTTAAAAATGGAATTAATTTCAGGCATTCTCATTAATTGGAACTATTACTTTGAAGACAATTTATTTTACTACTCTTCACAATCTGTGCTTATAAACTGACAGGCTGTGTAGTGACATCATGCCTCCTGTATTACAAATATTTTATGTGTAACTTTGAAGGGGAATTGAAAATACCATTCAAGAGTCTTGCAAGGAGAAAATATTTCTTCAGTATTAAACAAGATTATCTCCATGAGGAGTATATTGATGGACAATGTAGCACAAGAGTTTTTAAAGATGTGATCATTTTTTTCTAAGTAAATTTGGTCTTACAGGTAGTTCCTTCTAGAAGCTCTTATGGAAGTGATAAATATGTGCATGAATACTTGTCATAATTTAATCTTCTGAATTTTCTTAATGATGGACCTAGAGTCCCAGGGAAAAAAAACAAACACATTTGTTCAAGGAGAATTTGGAAGAAGATGAGGGAAGAAATAAACTTCTAAAAATCCAGTCAAAATTGACTAGAAATGAACCAAAAGATTATTTGGTAACAAAACTAAGACCATATGCATGTTTGTGGTCAGGTGAAAATAAAATGGTGGTTTGAACAATTCGGGTATTTTTAAAGATGAGTGAGTAGTACACATTTAGGGGCTCTACTCTCTAGAAATGTTTTAAATTTGCTTTTGTGGCATCCAAGTAAAAGCATAGTGTAGAAATGAATAAAGAATGCATATCTAAGATACGTAAAATGATAGAACAATTATGCAGAAAAATGGAATTATACCTATTCTGAGGAATGCCCTCTAAATACATGTATGGAATTAGATGCTAAAGCAGAAGAATAGAAAGGTAACTCAATGAAAAATCTTAGCTTCTTCTTTGCAGTATTAGAAAAGTAAACAAGAAACAAACAAAGGATCTCATAGGAAGTTATAAAAACTTCACAGAAAATTTCTTATACAAAAGGATTTCATAGGAAGATGATCTATGAAGATAGTTTCTTCTTTTTTCATTTAAAAATAAAATTGTTTTCAACAATAGTATTTATTGCAAAGCCCAAAGGTCATTCTGAGGGCTGTAACATAATCTTTTTAAACATTTTATTTTATTATAATTTTATTTATTTATTTTTGGAGACAGAGTCTCTCTCTGTCTCCCAGGCTGGAGTACAGTGACATGACCTCAGCTCACTGCAATCTCTACCTCTCAGGTTCAAGAAATTCTTGTACCTCAGCCTCCTGAGCAGTTGGGATTACAGGTGTACACCACCACACCCAGCTAATTTTTGTATTTGTAGTAGAGACAGGGTTTTGCTATGTTGGTCAGGCTGGTCTCAAACTCCTGGCTTCACGTGATCCACCTGTTTCAGGCTCCCAAAGTGTTGAAATTACAGGTGTGAGCCACTACACCCAGCCTGATTTTATTTTTAATCGACAAGTATTTGTATATATGTATGTGGGTAGTGTTAGGATGTATGTATACATTGTGGAATTATTACATCAGGCTAATTAGCATATCCGTCACCTCACATACTTAGCATTTCTTGGTGATGAGAACATTATGATTAACTTTTTTAGTGATTTTGAAATATAAAAGAAGTTTGAATCATTGGTCTTGGAGAAGCCAGGAAAATCCCTTAGTAAATTATAAAATTATTTGTTAAAATGCTACCTATACTAAATTCAGAACCTTCATGAAGAGCCTTGGAAAAGAAATACAATAATAGACTCAGCCCACTATTGTAGAGAGGAACTGAAGGAGTACCTCGGCATTTGATAGGCAGTAATTTATGGTCATAAAGGGACAATATTTTAACTATGAATTTAATTAACTATAGAAATAGTCTATGAATGGAATATATTAGAGACAAACTTTATGTTTATATTACAGATTTAAGGATACTATCTTCAAGGTGTTGAAAAAAATAGAAACTGTTGATTCTAACAGACTTTACCACTGTAAACAATGCATTGGAATCATAAACTAAATTTTTGACCATCCAAAAAAAGAAAATGGAAAGGATAAATGCTTTCTTTCAGAAAAGAACAAAAAAATAGTTACTCCAGGCAGTGGAAAAGTTTTTAGGTAATCTTTCTCACAGAGGATAAAAAAGTAAAAAGACTAGACTACTATAGTGTCCGAATTTAAGACACTTACATCTCTCCTTCATGGAAGGAATGAATGAGATCCCAAATAAACTCAAACTTCTGTCCCTCAAAGAAAGATAGAAGAGCAGGGGTACTGAAGGTATGTGCATCTCAAAAATTGCTATGTTGAAACCTAAAACCTCAATGTAATGACTTTTTAAAGACTGGACTTTGGGATGTAAGTAGGTAATGAGGGTGGAAGAGTCATGAGTGGAATCATGTTTTTATAAGAAGATACAGGAGAAAGATGATCTTTCTCTCTGCTCTACACCATGTGTGAATACAATGAGAAAATGGTCATTTCAGCAAGAGAGAGTCTTCAATATGGAAGAAAGCCCTTCAAAAAGAACCTGGTCATACTGGCACTGTAATCTTGGACGTCCAGCCTACAGAACTATAAAAAATGTTTTGTGCTTTAAGCTACCTACTATATAATAATTTTTCATAGCAGCCCAGGCAAACTAAGACAAGGGTTTATGAATTTATCCATAGTGCTAGAAACCTGGAATCATGCCAAAGACGGTCAAGAAAAGGCTTTCAGCAGCAGCTTGTAGTGCTATAAGGAAATCTGGGAAAAGCAGTCAGCCTGTGGACCAATCGACTGAGACTAATTAGTGCACCCCTCATTGAATTTGGAATGCCTTAGCCCCAATTGCAGAGAGCAGGTGTTTCCCAGTGGAACCAAAGAAATGTGTGCTATTTAATTGTTTACTGGTAAAAAGAGTGAGAACATTCCTATAGCACTCTGCTACAAAGTGGGTGATGATTAAGCGATTGCCTCACAGCTTTTCTGAAACCTTAGTCTCTTTAAATACCCAAAACCTATAATTATTTGAAGTATTTCTACCTCTATACAATATAAGTATATCTTTGAGGACTTTGAGAAAAATGAAAAGTGACCACTAAAATTGCTCAAACACCTTGAGGTACACTGGTTAAAATCAACACTTAATTAGTGTTAAACCTGCCATAATTTATTAACTATAAGAAATATTTCCAGTTTCACAAAAAGTATAAATATAAATCCACAAATTATTTCTGCCCCCATTAAAGTGACCCCAGCACGGATACTTAGAAAACTCTACCTAATTTAGCTAGAGATCCTCTTGCAGTCCCCAAGACTTTCTTAGAGCAGTGGAGCAGAAAACATTGGTCCAAGGGGAGAAAAGTAACTTGTGCCCTATTGAACTGAGAAATATAGGGAGAAAGGATTGGAAGCAACATTAGCAGGCTTCAGAAATGCTGGCCCAAACTATTCTGAAAACTTGTGGAAATAAGTGGATGCAAAAGCTAATATAGTGTCTCACCTAGTATGTAACTAAACGGATGATCTCTAAGTGTCGCATCTACTGGTGAATATGGCTGCTAATTATAATAGTAAATGACCAAAAAGATACTCTGCCCTCCAGACAAGGTAACAGGAATAAAGGCCATGTGACATTTGGCTACATTTGTGATTTCAAAATAAGAATTGGTAGTCATCTGCTAAGAGCAAACTCTGTCTCTGATGTACACTGGTTAGGATCCATGTTTACTTCTAAGGGTAATAATGGCTGCAATGGCAGCCTGAGTTATTAAGATAATGTAGGACAACAATGTGTTAGCCTTTGGAGATCAGTGGTATACAGAAATACCCTCAGTACAAGGGTAAAACTGTGTCATATAGGAGCCAAATATTTCAAGCTAGTTAAGAAAGCAGCCACAATTCTCCATCTGCAGTGTCATATCGTGCAAGAGGTGGCGGAGAGGGCCCAGGACTCCTTGAGGGAAACAGAAGTAAAATATTCCTGGAGCAATGGAGATGGAATGTCAAATTCTCCAGATGAGTGTGCAATGACTCTCCTTGCATATGCACTCCTAGTGCATAATGAAATAGGAAATTTGTATTTGCTTAGAGACTAGAGAGGGATAATAATAGAAGAGACACTGAAAGGAGAACAAATGGAAACTAAAGCCAGAAAATGGACTCTCTTTAGTTAACTAATTCTACACTGTGTCTGTTGGAACTCAATGGAATTTGGTGGTAACAAACAAGATTGCATGTGTCTTTACATTAATTTATTACTCATATTGTATCCTCATTAGTAATAAACTGTACATCTAAACTCTGCCACACATTGCAAGGTAGAGCAAAGGCATTATAGATAATGCTAACTTAGTTATATACTAGTCACTTTTCTGAATGATTATGTACATACTTACTATATCCTCATGAGTTTTATGAGATAAATGTTATTTTCAATCTTCCTTCTTACAAATAAGGGAATTGAGGCACGTATTTTTTAAGTAACCTCCACAAAATTACACAGGTCGTTAATGGCAGAACTTATAATGAACTCTTGGGCTTTTCTCATTAGCAACCTCAACCTCAGTGCAAGAATACTTAACATCAATATCCAGAGTTAAACTCTTCCTCCTATTCTGTCCTAAGGGAAACAGAAGCTAGACTTACTAGGTGTGTGGAATCCTCATATGTATTTAAAAATCAAGTGTTATAGGACATACATTTCTAAGGGGTTTTATTTGACCTTTAGCTTCACAGCCAGCTGCTGAAGTTAGTGCTGAAAATAGTCCTGCCAGTATCGTGGCCCAAACACGGAAGAGTGAATTAGGATATTTTACAAGTGATGATTTCATTATGTTCTTCAAGTTAAAAATAAAATCTTTTAAGTAGAACCATTCAGTCTTTGAGGTGTTCACTAGTAATTCTGCCATTCAAAATTCATTGATGAGAAATGTCCTTTCCATTACTCTTCTGTCTATCTTGATGAATTTAACATTTAGGTCTTCTCTTTTACAGAAATGGGGTTAGTATTAATAGTTACAGAAAAATATTTTATAATTTCAGTAATGCAACACCAATTACTAGCATGTTATTGCATTAAGATAAAATTATGATGATGCAATATTATCCACTTAAATTCTAATTTGAAATGAAAGCCAGGACTTAAACTGAAAGTAAAGATTGGCTATTTTGAAAGAAAATTGAACTGTTATACTAGAAACATCAATATATTTGGCAAAATGTTTATTATGTTAAAAGGTAAATTATGCCCTAGGTAACTGTAAATATTTCAAATACTCACTTCAACATCTTTCAAAGGTGTTACTCACAGGCTGAATTAATTTCATATGCATTTTTACTCATGTACTCTATCACAGTTGAGGAAAATAGAATAAATATAGAAATTTGTTTTCTATAATGGATTTCCAAATTGTACAATGGTGTCCTATTTAAAATGAGATACAGTTGTTCCTAATTTATGAAAGTGAAGCTCAAGGAGTGGTTTTTCAGAATTATCACATTTTGTAAGGCAATGTGTTTAATTTTTCTATATGAAATATAGGAGAGAACTGATAACTCCTTAAAAAAAGAAGAGCTATCCATAAAATGATCACTATTTCATTATATTTAATGGCAGCATATATTATCAATTTATTTAATTTTAGGTAATCTTTGTTAATAAAACAGCATACAATGTTCTCTTCAATTTTATAAATTTCAGAAATACCTTTTATTGTCTAAGTTAGAATGACTAGAAGATGGTAGACTTTTAAAATTTTCCATCCTCTCATATTTTTGAGTATATCTCTGTAGGTTTTAGTTCAATAATATTGTATATCCACATTGTGCAATGAATTCTTCCCATGAAAACTGAAAATATCACCAGGATCTTGGGGATAATTGAGTCCTTAGAGAACAAAAAGCTTGTCTAATTTGAAAACCACATAAACCTAGATTTACAATTAGATGAAGGGAATGTAGTGTATACAGATCACATACACACACACACACACACACACACACACACACACACATACAAGTTGTATGTAGCATAACAATGTCCAGTTAACAGCAGACCACATATACAACGGTGGTTCCATAAGGTTATAATGGAGTAAAAGAATTCCTATTGCCTTGGGAAGGTGCAGCTGGCATAGCACATTACTCACTTTTTTTGGGTGATGTTGGCGTATAGAAACCTAGAAAACTATTGCACTACCTTTTGTATAAAAGTACAGCACATACACTCACATACAGTACATAATGATTGATAACAATCATAAACAACTCATTACTGGTTTAGATATATACAGTACTATCCTTTTTATTATTTTAGAGTGTACTAACGACTACTTATAAAAAAAAAAAGTTACCATAAAACAGCCTCATGCAGGTCCTTCAGGAGGTATCCAGCATAAGGCATGGTTATCATAGGGGATGACAGCTCCATGCACATTTTTGCACCTGAAGACCTTCCAGTGGGACAAGATGTTGAGGTGGAAGACAGTGATAGTGATAATCCTGAACCTGTGTAAGTTTAGGCTTAGGTGTTTTTGCTAGTTTTCAACACAACAGTTCAAAAAGTAAAAACAGAAAAAAAATTTTAATTCAAAAATAACCACTTATAGAATAAGAATTTAAAGAGGGCAATATAGTTTTGTACAACTTTACATTATGTTATTACATAACAAAAAAGTTAAAAAATTAAAAGTTAATGAAGTAAAAATGTTACAAGTAAGCTAAGAATTTTTTTTTTTTTTTTTTTTTTTTTT
>NW_016817159.1:172965-177110 GCF_001698545.2 Rhinopithecus bieti | reverse complement strand
TTTTTTTTGAGACGGAGTCTCGCTCTGTTGCCCAGGCTAGAGTGCAGTGGCGTGATCTCACTTCACTGTCTCCACCTCCCGAGTTCAAGAGATTCTCCTGCCTCAGCCTCCCTAGTACCTAGGATTACAAGCACCTGCCACCACACCTGTCTAATTTTTGTATTTTTAGTGGAGACAGGGTTTCACCATGTTGGCCAGGTTGACTTCGAACTCCTGACCTCAAGTGATCCACCTGGCCTCTGCCTCCCAGAGTGCTGGGACTACAGGCTTGAGCCACCGCACCTGAACAGATTAATTTATTATTGAAAAAATAAATTTTAAAAATAAATCTATGTAGCCTAAGATGAAAGCATTTATAAAGTCTACAGTACTGTAAAACAATATCCTGGTCCTTCATATTCACTCACTCACCACTCACTCACAGACTAACCCAGAACAACTTCCAGTCCTACAAGATTCATACATGGTAAATGTCCTATAAAATTTTTTATCTGTCCTGCAAAAATTTTTATCTTTTATACTGTATTTTTCCTGTACCTTTTCTATGCATAGATATATCTAGGTACACAAATAATTACCATGTGCTACAATTGCCTACAGTGCTCAGTAAAACAAAATGCTGTACAGGTTTGTAGCCTAGGAACAACAGGCTGTGCCATGCAACCTAGACATGTAGTAGGCTACATCGTGTAAGTCTGTGTAAGTACACTCCATGATGTTTGCGCAATGAAGAAATTGCCTAATGACGCATTTCTGAGAACAAATCTCATCACTGAGTGACACTTGTGTGACACACACTGTGTGTGCGTGACTTAAGCAAGATTTATCCATGTCTTATCTTATATAATTCATGCCCAACAGTCATCTTTTAAATCTATTTTTCATGCTTTTGTCTGTCTCTTTAGTACCCAGAGATGTCAGATTGTATTATAATGTCACATTTAAAAGTCTGTGATTTGTTAAAATGTATGTAATTTGTCTTTTTCTCTATTGCTGTGCCTTGATAAGAGAATATTTTATGAACTACTTTCTGATTAGGAGTCTTCTTCTTCTGTGCAGTACTTTTTAAAACTCTGATGCAGATTTGCATTCTTCTATCTGCTATCTAAAATCTTTAACTTTTTTTCCATGTTCTTAATTTATAATTGCCCTAACCAAATAGGCATTAGAAAAACAGCACAAAGGAGACAGCCTTCGAATGGGAGAAGTAAGAATTTGGCTTCACCCACTTTCCCCCAGATCAATGAAAGTACAATATACATCAACAATTTAGAATTCTGGAAATTAACCAGAGGCACAAATTGCAAAGTATCTCTTCAAGAACATAAACAAACAAACAAACAAACAAACAAACAAACAAAAAAACACTCTGCTGACCAGCAGAGACAGTGGTTTTTAATGTGGGGTTATTCCCATTTCTCCTCCCTCCCCACCTCATTGATATGGTAGTCATCAAAATTTAACAAACTTACATCCAACACTGAGGATTTACCTATTTTGAGTCTCCATTATAAGTACCATCACTAGAGTGCATATATATAGTACTTTGATCAAGCTAGAAATTCCCTAGAAAATCACCATTCAAAGGTGTTCTTGCTATTTAACGATTTGGAATTTAGCTCTGGGGTGGGGGATGGGAATGCTATCCTCAAGTTTTACTAAAAACTTTAACAGTCTGCTAGTTCAGCTGGGGCAAATAAGAGCCTGACCAAAGAGTTAAAAGGAAGATCTGGAGAACCACGTTACCATGGGGAACTTTGAAAGCTCTGACAAATTCCTGGGCATCTGAAAGTTGACTTGTATGTACATGGCTGTGTGCACACACAGGAAAGACCTAAGAAAAAGGAAGGTCCCAGTTACTCACCTCCAGGTGCACTGGAGGCCTTGCACAAGTAGGAAGTGAAATTTGAGGCTGACTTAACTCCCTGTTTTTTGAAAGTGTACGTATTCCAATAGAATTGATCCCTTGGCTAAAGGTGGAGGACTTACAGTCTGAAAGATTTTAAGAAAAATGTCTTACTGAAAGACATTTGGCTGAACATTAAATTATACTGATCTAATAAACATCATTAGGAAGCCAGTTTTAAATGAAAAGATACACTTAAATAAGAGAAAATTGGTGGCACAGAACTCAGTGGCTGCAGATTGCAGATAATATGGAATCTACAGAATTAGTCTAGAAAGTGACCAAAAAAAAAACCATGAAAAATGAAAACAACAGCAATTACAATCACAGCTAAAACAATTAACTGTTATGGGGAAAGAGATGTGATACCATAATTATTCTATTATTTATCTAAAAGTCCACTTTTTAAGAAAAGATAATGTAATATGCAAATATTGAAAATTATGTTTCATACACAGAAAAAAAAGTCCCTGGAGATCAGATGATAGATTTAGAGATAAATATTTTAATCACCTTGATTGACATGTTCATAAAACTAAAGAAAACTATGCAAAATAATTAAAACAAACTCTGTTTTACCAACCGATGATAGATAGACAATATTTTAAAACCAAATAGAAATTCTGAAGGGCAAAATTAAAATAACTGTAAATAAGATTAACTCCAGGAGATTACCAACTTATTTTAGCTGTCAAAGGTAAGAACCAGTAAGTAAAGATTATCCACTTTGAGGAGCCACAGAAAAGGAAGAAAATAAGCAAAATCTCAGAGACTTGTAGGAAATCATGAAACATACCTAAGTATGGATAATTGAAGTCCCAGAACAAGGGGCAATAGTAAAACAGTGTTATCATTTGTAAGTGATCCTTAACAAGATAAATGTCTGACTTCTTATCAGAAATCATTGGAGTCAGAAGACAGTGAGATGACATACTAAAATGTGGGGAAGAAAAGGCTAAGAAATCAAGAATCCCTTCAAAATGAAAGGGAATAATACCAACTGCTGGCAAGAATGTAAAATAGGAGCTGTCATTCATTGCTGGTACAAATGCAAAATGGTACAGCCACTCTGGAATATAGTTTGGAAATTTCTTAAAAGGCTAAACACAGCCTTATCCTATGATCCAGCAATCACGCTCCTAGGTATTTACTCAAATGAGATTAACACTGATATCAAAGCAAAACCTGCACATGAATGTTTATAGCAGCTATTTACAGTTTCCGTAACTGGAGTACTTCCACACAAGGAGATATTACATAGCAATAAAACCTATGAAGCCACAAACAGACATAGAGGAAACTTAAATGACTATTGCTAAATGGAAGAAGCCAGTTTGAAAGGCTACATTTTACTTCAATCATTTAAAGCTCTGGAAAAGACACTGTAGTGACAATAAAATGATCAGTCATTGTCAGAGGTTTGGTGGCAAAGGGAGAGGTGCACAGAGGATAAAGAAGCACAGGGGAGTTCTAGGGTGATGAAACTATTCGGTACATTTTGATGGTGTATATTTAACATTATCCATATTTCAAAACAGAAGAGTATACTTCAGCAAATAACATTGTATCAATATAGGCCCATTTTTGAAAACAGAAGAGTATACTTCATCAAATAACATTGTATCAATATAGGCTTATCAATTGTTACAAATTTACAACACTAGAGTAAAATGTTAGTAGTATGAAGGACTCTGTGTTAAAGGATTTTTAAATTAATTTATTTATTTTATATATGTATTTATTTATTTATTTTGACAGTCTCACTTTGTTGCCTAGGCTGGAGCACAGTGGTATGATCTCAGCTCACCTCCACCTCCTAGGTTCAAGCGATTGTCCTGCCTTAGCTTCTCGAGAAGCTGGGACTATAGGCATCCACCACCATGCCCAGTTAATTTTGTATTTTTAGTAGAGACATGGTTTCACCATTTTGACCAGGCTGGTCTCAAACTCCTGACCTCTGATTATCCTCTAATCTCAGCCTCCCAAAGTGCTGGAATTACAGGCGTGAGCCACCCGGTCCAGCCTTTCTTTAATTTTTTCAATGAAGGGGAAATAAAGACATTCTCACATAAACTAAAACAAAGAAAATTTGTCACAGGAGTGCTTTTTAAGAAATACTATAGGAATTCCTTCAGGATGAAAGAGAGGAGTAAATAGAGAGCACCGACAAGGTTAATTACATAGGTAAATATAACTGTAACTGATGTTTTACACAGTTGGTTACAAGACAGTCTAATGG
>NW_016817159.1:148042-172216 GCF_001698545.2 Rhinopithecus bieti | reverse complement strand
TGTAATATGCAAATATTGAAAATTATGTTTCATACACAGAAAAAAAAGTCCCTGGAGATCAGATGATAGATTTAGAGATAAATATTTTAATCACCTTGATTGACATGTTCATAAAACTAAAGAAAACTATGCAAAATAATTAAAACAAACTCTGTTTTACCAACCGATGATAGATAGACAATATTTTTAAAAACCAAATAGAAATTCTGAAGGGCAAAATTAAAATAACTGTAAATAAGATTAACTCCAGGAGATTACCAACTTATTTTAGCTGTCAAAGGTAAGAACCAGTAAGTAAAGATTATCCACTTTGAGGAGCCACAGAAAAGGAAGAAAAATAAGCAAAATCTCAGAGACTTGTAGGAAATCATGAAACATACCTAAGTATGGATAATTGAAGTCCCAGAACAAGGGGCAATAGTAAAACAGTGTTATCATTTGTAAGTGATCCTTAACAAGATAAATGTCTGACTTCTTATCAGAAATCATTGGAGTCAGAAGACAGTGAGATGACATACTAAAAATGTGGGGAAGAAAAAGGCTAAGAAATCAAGAATTCTACGTCTAGCAAAACTACCCTTCAAAATGAAAGGGAATAATACCAACTGCTGGCAAGAATGTAAAATAGGAGCTGTCATTCATTGCTGGTACAAATGCAAAATGGTACAGCCACTCTGGAATATAGTTTGGAAATTTCTTAAAAGGCTAAACACAGCCTTATCCTATGATCCAGCAATCACGCTCCTAGGTATTTACTCAAATGAGATTAACACTGATATCAAAGCAAAACCTGCACATGAATGTTTATAGCAGCTATTTACAGTTTCCGTAACTGGAGTACTTCCACACAAGGAGATATTACATAGCAATAAAACCTATGAAGCCACAAACAGACATAGAGGAAACTTAAATGACTATTGCTAAATGGAAGAAGCCAGTTTGAAAGGCTACATTTTACTTCAATCATTTAAAGCTCTGGAAAAGACACTGTAGTGACAATAAAATGATCAGTCATTGTCAGAGGTTTGGTGGCAAAGGGAGAGGTGCACAGAGGATAAAGAAGCACAGGGGAGTTCTAGGGTGATGAAACTATTCGGTACATTTTGATGGTGTATATTTAACATTATCCATATTTCAAAACAGAAGAGTATACTTCAGCAAATAACATTGTATCAATATAGGCCCATTTTTGAAAACAGAAGAGTATACTTCATCAAATAACATTGTATCAATATAGGCTTATCAATTGTTACAAATTTACAACACTAGAGTAAAATGTTAGTAGTATGAAGGACTCTGTGTTAAAGGATTTTAAATTAATTTATTTATTTTATATATGTATTTATTTATTTATTTTGACAGTCTCACTTTGTTGCCTAGGCTGGAGCACAGTGGTATGATCTCAGCTCACCTCCACCTCCTAGGTTCAAGCGATTGTCCTGCCTTAGCTTCTCGAGAAGCTGGGACTATAGGCATCCACCACCATGCCCAGTTAATTTTGTATTTTAGTAGAGACATGGTTTCACCATTTTGACCAGGCTGGTCTCAAACTCCTGACCTCTGATTATCCTCTAATCTCAGCCTCCCAAAGTGCTGGAATTACAGGCGTGAGCCACCCGGTCCAGCCTTTCTTTAATTTTTTCAATGAAGGGGAAATAAAGACATTCTCACATAAACTAAAACAAAGAAAATTTGTCACAGGAGTGCTTTTAAGAAATACTATAGGAATTCCTTCAGGATGAAAGAGAGGAGTAAATAGAGAGCACCGACAAGGTTAATTACATAGGTAAATATAACTGTAACTGATGTTTTACACAGTTGGTTACAAGACAGTCTAATGGACTTAGAAGGTATAAATTTGTATGTCCAAAATAGCACAAAGGAGGGAGAGAAAAAAAAAAGTGTATAGAGGAACATTTATATGTACTATTGTAATTATTATTATTAATCTGAATTAGACTTTTTAAAAAGTTAAGAGGTGCATTAATATCCTGAGAAATGGCCAAGCACGGTGGCTCATGCCTGTAATCCCAGCACTTTGGGAGGCCAAGGTGGGCGGATCACCTGAGTGAGGTCAGGAGTTTGAGAACAGCCTGGCCAATATGGTGAAGCCCTGTCTCTACTAAAAATACAAAAAAATTAGCCAGGTGTGTTGGCAGGCGCCTGTAATCTCAGCTACTAGGGAGTCTGAGGCAAAAGAATCCCTTGAACTCAGGAGTCGTAGGTTGCAGTGAGCCAAGATCGCGCCATTGTACTCCAGCTTGGGCAACAAGAGTGAAACTCCATCAAAAAAAAAAAAAAAAAAAAAATACTGAGAAATGACTTAGAATATGATTAAAACATATAGTTAATAAAAGAAACTTAAAATGTACACCAAAAATAGGTAACACAAAATAAGGCAGCAACGGAGGTACAGAGAAAGGAAAAAAGCATGCTTTGTGAAAAACATAGCATGTAAATAACAAATAGTTCTAATTGATAACCTATCAATAATTATATTTAATGTAAACAGTTTTGAGTAAATGCTAAGATTTTCAATATGGATTAAAAGAAAAAGAAAACAGGCTCTAATTATATGTTGTCTACAAGAGATGCACTTTAGGTTCAGGGAACAATAAGTTGAAAGTCTTAATCAACTTAAGAGAACTGAGATATTCAAAGTATTTTCTCTGATTATAATGAAACAAAATTAGAAACTGATGGAAAGAAATTAGGGATCTCTGAAAATGTCTGGAAAATGACACTGTTCTAAATAACCCTTTTGTTAAAGAAGAGATTACAAGACAAATGAGAACCCACCACAGCCAAATTTATGCTGTATAGATAAACTGTGTTTGGAGCCAAATTTTAGCTTTAAATGCTATAAAAAGTGTCAAGTTAACACACAAATCTGAATTTTCAAGTTGAGGTGGGGTGGAGCAAGATGACGGAATAAGAGGCTGTATCAATTGTCCTCCCTGCAGGAATACCAAACTTAACATCTATCTACACACACAAAAAAGGAAACTTCATAAGAACCAAAAATTAGGTGAGCATTCAGAGCACCTGATTGTAACTTCTTATTACTGAATGATGCACTGAAGAGAGCAAGAGAGATACTCTTGAACTGCTGACACTACCTCTTCCCCATCCCCTGGCAGTGGCTGCATGGCGAAGAGAGTCTGTATGCTTTGGGAGGCAGAACACACTGATGGTGAGACTTTGCATTGAATTCAGTGCTTCCTTGTTATAGCAGAACCAGGCTATATTTAGCTGATGCCTGCCTAGGGAAGGAACATTTAAAACAGCCCTACCGACACAGAGGGGAAGTGTCCACCTTAGTTGTTGGCACTTGGGTTCCAGCAAACCTCACAACATGAGTCCGTATATAAACTTGAAAGACAGTCTAGGCCACAGGGACTGCAACTCCTAGATGAGTCGTAGTGCTGAGCTGGGTTTAGAGCCAGCGGACTGTGGTGGGGGGCAGACAACATGCTGAGATACCAGCAACAGCGGCTAAGGGAGTGTTTGTGCCATATTTCCCCCAACTCCAGGCTGTACAGCTCACAGTTTCAAAAGAGACCCCTTCCTTCCGCTTGAGAAGACGGCAGGGAAGAGCAAAGATGACTTTTTCTTGCATCTTGGATACCAGCTAAGCCACAGTAGAATAGGATACCAGGAAAGGCCATGAGGCCCCCATTCCAGGCCCTAGCTCACAGACAACATTTCTATACACACCCTGAGCCAGAAGTAAGCCTATTACCAAGAAGGGAAGAACCCATTCCTGGCAGGACCCACTACCTGCTTACTAAAGAGTCTTTGGGCCCTGAATAACCAGGAGAGATAACCAGGTACTAGGTCATGGGCCTCGGGTGAGACTCTGAAACCTGCTAGCTTCAGGGGAGACACAGCACATACCAAGCTGTGGTGGCTCTGGTGAGAGACTCTATCTGCTTAAGAAATGCAAAAGGAAAAGTAAAGCCGTCTTTTTCTTATACCTTAGGAACTAGCTCAGCAAAAACAAAAACTTGTACCTCAGGAACTAGCTCCAGGCTTTGGAAATTGGATAGTGTTTATGAACCTGATGTGGGCCAGAGGGGAGCACCCTTCCCTGAACACTGAGTCCCAGACCTGGCAACATTACCACAAGCTGACTGAAGAGCCCTTAGGGCTTAAGTGAACATTGACGGAAGCCTGTCAGTACTCTCCACAGGCCTGTGCTGGTGGTAGACATGCAGTGAGCCTCCTCTGCCTGTGGAAAGGAGAGAGAAGAGTGGGAAGAACTGCATCTTGTGGTTTGAGTACCAGCTCAGCAGCAGCACAATACGATACCAGGTAAATTTTTAAGGTTTTTGGCTCTAGTCCTTGTCTCCTGGATGGCATCTCTGGATTCACCTAGGCCTGGGGCAATGCAGAGCACTTTGGGAAGACAAAACTACAAGTCAGTGTGGCTTCACTGTGTTCTGATTGTACAGCCCTAGGACCTTGAGCAAACATAGGTGGTAGCCAGTTAGTGGTTACAGTGGGCTTTTGGCAAGATCCAGTGCTGCACGTTTAAGTCTTACCCAGTGCAGTCCCAGTGGTGGTGGCCAGGTGTTCTTGTGTCACCCCACCCCTAGCTTCAGGCTACTCAGGACAAAGGAGACAGAGAGAGAGAGAGAGAGAGAGAGAGAGAGAGAGAGAGAGAGAGAGAGAGAGAGACACTCCATTTGTTTGGGGAAAAGCAAGGGAAGAGAACAAGAGTCTCTGTCTTGTAATACTGAGATTCTTCTAGACCTTATTCATGACCACCAAAGTGGTACCTCTAGAAGACTGCTAGAACATGGCATTATGGGGCTTGAGGTGCCCCCAGGCAGATACGGCTTAGGTCACAACACCCGAGTCCTTTTAAATACCTAGAAAGCCTTCCTATGAAAAAGGTGTAAAAATAAGTCCAGACTACAAAGACTGCAATAAGACATAACTCTTCAGTGCCCGGACACAGATGAACATCTACAAACTTCAATACCATCTGGGAAAACCTGACCTTACCCAAAGGAAATAAAAAAGGTGCCAGGGACCAACCCTAGAGAAACAGAGATATTTTACCCTTAAGACAGAGAATTCAAAATATTTGTTTGCAAAACTCAAAAAAATTCAAGATAGCATAAAGAAGAGATTCAGAACTTTTTCAGATAAATTTAACAAAGTGATTGAAATAATTAAAAAGAATCAAGCAGAAATTCTGGAGCTGAAAAATGCAATTGACATACTGAGATGATCAGAGTCTTTTAGTAGCAGTATTGATTTAGTGAGCTGGAAGACAGGCTATTTGAAAATATGCAATCACAGGAGACAAAAGAAAAAATAATAAAAAAAAATGAAGCATGCCTACAGGATCAAGACAATGTCCTCAAAAGGACAAATCTAAGAGTAATTGGCCTTAGTGAGGAGATAGAGAGAGAGATAGTGGTAGAAAGTTTATTCAGTAACAGAGTACTTTCCAAACCTAGAGAAAGATATCAACATCCGAGCACAAGAATCTTATAGAACACCAAGCAGATTTAACCTAAAGAAGAGTACTTCAAAGCATTTAATAATCAAATTCCCAAAGGTCAAGGATAAAGAAAGGATCCTAAATGCAGCAAGAGAAAAAAAGCAAATAAATTAATATGTGTGGCAGCAGACTTTCCAGTGGAAACCTTACAGGCCTCTTAAATGTTGATTATGTATTCTGCAACTTTACTGAATTTTGTATCAGTTATAATCTTTTTTATTTTGATGGACTCTTTAGGTGTTTTCAAATATAAGATCCAATCATCTGCAAACAAGGATAATTTGACTGCTTCCTTTCCAATTTGGATGACCTATATTTCTTTCTCTTGCATGATTGCTCTAGCTAGGGCTTCCAGCACTATCTTGAATAACAGTGATGACAGTGTGCACACTTGTGTATATATTTCTTATACAGGCATTGTAGACATCCTCTCTAGGTTATCAAAAATCCATTTATGACCTTCCTTCTCTGTATGTCCATGTTTACCCATTGTTTATCTACCAGTTATAAGTGAAAGCATGTAGTATTTGATTTTTTTTGTTTCTGAGTTATTGGGGACTCCAAAAACGGGGAGATTCTGATGGGGGCTAGGACTGAAAATTATCTATTGAGCACGATGTTAACTATTTGGATGATGAGTACACCAGCAGTTCATACATCACCATTATGCAACATATTCATGTAACAAACCTTCATGTATACCCCCTGAATCTGTAAAAAGAAAATAAATTGTTTAAAAAGACCTTTCTTCTTACTAGTAGAGACTTGATTTGCTTACATATAATTACCAAGGAAGTTTTATTGAACTAAGAGTAAAATTTGAATTGTGAAAACTAGAATCACAAGAACTTGTTTTGTGGTTACAGTACAAGCATCCATACATATTGGTAATAAAATTGGGGGAAAACTGAGATTTTAAGAATGCTAAGCAGAATAGAAAAGTAAAAATCATGGGGTTATGATACTCAAAAGGTTGTCAGGATAACAACAACAATAAAGATGAAGTTCAAAATCTATGGGTTAACAACCGCAGTTAAAGATTGTGGAATAAAGGCATGTTTCACTCTTCTTGATTCTATAACACACAGAAAACAACAAAAATAGTGTGAAGGAGATAAAATAATGATACCATTCATGAAAGGTTAAAATCACCACAAAAAAATGGTGACAATAAATGAAGAGTATCTATTATTGGTTCTTAAATCAGGGAGAATGAACAACGGTGACTTATAAAAGACTGATAATGTTTTGAAATGTAAGTGAACATTGCTAAAAGTCTCAATAAATTATTTATTTCTACATAAAATGATATATTCTAGAAGGAACTGAAAGGGCCACAGGAAGCGGAATACTGTAGTACTATCCCTGTAGTACTATTTCCACATTACCACACTAAAATATGAATGTAACAGGCTAAGATTAAAATTAAGCTAGCTAGATATTATATATTTAAATTCTACAATTCGTACGTTAAACTTATAAAAGTGCTTGGAGAAGTAAGAAGTTCGGAATAATCACAGACATCACCTGCAGCTGCTGATCAAAGTCAGCAGTGGTAAGCACAAAATATTTTAAGACCAAAAAAAAAAAAAAGAAAAAAACTATTATTGTTCTTTTCCAACTATTTTCAATAACTTAGAATACTTTTCATAAAACATTCTGAATTCTGAGCTTTTGAATTATTTCCTGTCTTTTAGATGGCAATAAAATTAAACTAAGAGGTATAGAAATAACATTTCACAAATGCTTCTCAATAAATGGAAACACTGATCCTAGAAAAGAAAGAGTAGATTTCAAGAAGACACAATAGTTGAAAAGTAAACTGATAGAGCTCTAAAATACATAAATAAATGAGCGGATAAATTAACAAACTCCAATTATGGGAAATACATCCACAGAGCAGACAAAAGTAAAATCTAATAAGAAACAGTCCTGAAGAAAATATTAGATATGAACCACAGACAATTCCATAAATATAGAATTGGTGTTTCTAAAAAGAAAAAGTAAATGATATTAAGTAGTTTTCCACACATTTTAACATATGCATATATACATATATAATAAACCAGTAAATGTGTTTTTTTAATGTTTCTAAGTATAGAAAATCTGCAAAATTATTACACATTCATTTCATGAGGCTACTATAACCATGACATAACTACTAACAAATATGTAATAAAAACAGAAATTAGGGGCCAAAATGATTTTCAGAAGTCCGAATGACAAAATGATTCTAAAAGATGTTAGGATAGGTAGATAACATGAGGCTTTAGCAAAATTAAAAGACTGAAATTACCTGCTCTTAGAGCATATGCACCTAAATGGTCACTTTCACACAATGCTGATAATACTAAAAAATATGTAACGTCATTTAGTAAGGTATTTGAATGTTTTTAAGCAAAAATTCAAATTAACATGTTTTGCTCTATATGGATACAAAGATTTATATACACAAGGTTTTAAAATTATTAAATTATTGCTCAGAATCACCTTGGTACAAAGCAATAAAACAATCTGAGTATCCATTAATTGGATATCTACCTACAATCTTGGAATTGTTATTTTAAAAATGTAGACTCTGTATTATATTTGATATATCCAGCAAATAGTTATGACACACCAGGCAAGCAAAATAAAAAAAAAAGAACACACATGAATTTAATGACAAACATGAGATAATATTCCCAACTCCACTCTGAGCTTCCTGCAGATTGCTTCATCCTATTCCTCAGGGAAGCCCTCCCCTCATTTCTGTGTTCCTTTTCTATGGCTTACCCATATTCACCAAAAATACATTAATACTTTTTTTTCACTAAATATAATTTAAGATTTGGGTAGATTAAGTAGTTTCACCTTGTGTGGATATATCAAATTTTATCATTTCATTCTCTTTAATTGTTCCCAGGTTTTTAATGTTATCAATAAATTTATGAAAATTGTTATGTATATTTTCTTGCAAATAAATATGAGAGAACTTCAGGGATACACCTTTAAGAATAGACCTGGTGGAAATGGAACAATAGAGTACTTCTAAGCATCAAATGTAATAACCCTCTAATGTCAGGATTTAAAAATACTTTTAAGAATAAAGAAGTTACAGCAACACATTATTTAATTCCCATCGCATGTATTTCATATCATAGAAGAAATGTTATCATAAGTTAAACCATCACTGAACCACTAAAGAACTACCGCAAATCTCTCCAAATTTGCCAGGGTAAAGAGAGACTCATGAGAACATTTTACAATTTTCGATGAATACATATCATGTGCCTTTTTATTTTATTAAAGGCACAGAGTAAAACGTGTCATGTTCTAACTACTTTAATGACACCAAGTTTTTATACCAAAACTTTAAAAAATTGTACAAAGAAAAGTAAATAAATGAAATTGTTTAAATAGACCAAAAGCACTTAATTTTAGTAATTCTTTATGATACAATCTTGCAGATTTTCACCCATACAAAATAAATTCCCATTGAATTTCATAAATATTACTAATAAAACAATAAAGCTTTGAAGAATAACATAGGAGAACATATTACTAACACTGGATCAGGCAAAGATTCTGTAAACAAAACAGGTGAAAATGATAAGCATAAGCTGTGCAACAATTGATTATTTATCAAATGAAAGCATTAAAACAGTAAAAATACAATTCAAAATTTAAACAGATATTCTCATAATACATACAACAAGGTACTTTTATACAAATTATAGCTTAGAATCTTCAAACAATTAATAAGAAAAGGACTTTGATATTTGCAAAGAGGAAGTATAATTGACCAAATACCTGTGAAAATATGCTCATATTCCTTAGGCATTGAAAATCCAAAGTAAGTCTTCATGAAAGAGCATCAATGGCAACAATAAAAAAAAAAATGGAATATCCCGTGTGTTAGTAAAGAACAGCCAGAACTTTTATACTTGTGTAGAAAAAGTAAATTGATACAACCTCTTTGAAAAATTGTTTGGTATCATCAATTGAAGGCGGACATGAGCCCGCTCTATGGCCCAACAATTTCACTCCAATAATATATAGAGTAGACATGAAAAAATACATTTCACCTAAACATATGCCACAATGTTCATACCAATGCTATTTAAAATAGACAAAAATTGAAAACTATTCAATATCCATCAAAAGTAATATTCCAAAGGAAAAACATAGAACATTAAGAATGAACAAATAAAATATTGACTTAAAAGAAGTAGACACAGATTAGTACATACTAATACATAGAGTATATGAAGTACAACTGTGGAGACATAAATATATGATAACAGATGTTAAGATAGTACTTACCCTGGAAGCAATAGCAGCTGCAACCAAACACAATCAGGTTTCCTAGTTGATAAAGTCAGTTTCCACCATGTACACTAAGAATTAACAGGAAACCAGTACATTTATATGTCTTTCCACCACTCTATTCTTAGGTCTTTTAATCTGTATCAATATTATTAATGGGATATGAATAATCTATATCAGGTGTCCCCAACCCCCGGGCCACGGACCGATTGGTCCATGGCCTGCTAGGAACCTGGCCACAAAGCAAGAAGTGAGCAGTGAGTAAGTGAACGAAACTTCATCTGTATTTACTGCTTCTCCCCATCACTTGCATTACTGCCTGAGCTCCACTTCCGTTCAGATCAGTAGCAGCATTAATTGTGAACTGCTCATGCTAGGGATATAGGTTGCACGCTCCTTATGAGAACCTAATGCCTGATGATCTGTCACTGTCCCCTGTTACCCCCAGATGGTACCATCTGATTGCATGAAAACAAGTGCAGGACTTCTACTGATTCTACATTATGGTGAGTTGTATAATTATTTCCTTATATATTGCAATGTAATAATAATAAAAGTAAAAGTGCACAATAAATGTAATGAACCCGAATCATCCTGAAACCATTCCCCCACCTGGTCCATGGAAAAATTGTCTTCCATGAAACTGTTCCTGGTGCCAAAAAGGTTGGGGACTGCTGATGTAGATTATCACATGAATCTATATTATTATCAATATTAGTACTCATCATTCAGCAATTGAGAGAACATAGTTTACAAATTTAGCAAAACTGTAGATCTGAGAATTATTAATCCTCTAAATCTAATTTGTATTTATGGAATACTACACACACTGCACAAAATGCATTATTTTCAAATATACATGGTATATTCACCAAGATAGATCATGCAATAATCCATAAAATAATTCTTAGTTAAGTAAGATAATTGAAAACATGGTAATTGAATCCTGACAGACAAATACAACTTTAGCATGGGCTCACAGTCCAAAGAGAGCTATATAAGGAGGGTATAAACTTTGCCTTAGACATTTTTGAGACCTCTTTTTTGCCATAAATTGTGCATTATTTACCCATGTTTCATTCAGAATGAAATTCTAATTATAAAATATTTTGTTTGCAGCTTTACATCAATTTTCCCAGTATATATTTTGATCCTTATAAACAGTGCACTGATACTAAAATATCTTTAGTCAGATTCTCTTATATTTTCTAGTATTGATCTGGGAACCTCTCTGTTCCTCTTTTCTATTCTATTCAGCCATTAAGACACAGCACAAATTGGATGTTCTTTTAATAAAATTGTATTGTCTTTCTTGAGCCTACAATGGAAGATGCCTCCTTTCTCTACTTGAATGTATATATACCATAACAATAATACTGTGACTATATTTTTGTAACTAATACTTTCATTGTTTATCCCTTCATCTGTTAACTTCTTGATTGTTTTGATTATTGCTGCCTCCCATTGTTTACCCAGACCCTGGACTGTGGCAAATACTCAGTAGACTCTATTGAATTGAGTTATAACTTAACAATGTTTATTATTTTAAAATGAAATATTTAATGATCAAGGGACATAGCATATGCAGAGACTTTTTATTTTATTTTCTTCCCAGCAAATATGCCTGATACTATGATAACATTTCTTAGTAAGTATTGAATTTCAGCAAGTTAAAGTAGGTTATACTCAATTTTAATATTACCATCAAAATGTTAGTTAACTAAATTACTCATTATTTGAAAGCCTACTACATACCAGAGCACAGGATCTAGGATAATCTTTTCAGATGTTCAGAAAAAAAAAAAAAAAAAAAAAACTTGTAAGGTGACCCAAATTTCCTTAATATTCAATATTCTTTCTAAGCTGGAAAATTTTTTAAAGCAAGATGTGCCATATATAAGTTACAAATTCTTACTGTCTTTTTTCTAGAAATGATTACCATGACCTTTTTTGTAACTTTTTTATGTCTCTCTTGATTTCAACATGATGTTATAAAAATGTTAAAATGCTGACAAAATTTATTGGTACTACATTCAGGTAACGTCTAGGAAGCTCCATAAACTCATGAATAATATGATGTAACTGCTCATGAATACTGAGTACAGTATATTATCTGATACATTCCTTATGAAAAAATATAGAACACTATAAATAGTGCCTGACTTTTTATTAGTTCAATTAAAGAAATTTATTCTCTAATCTGAAAGTAATTATTTTCATCGGTATTTTGTTGAAATATTTTTCTCCTGGATTTCGGAGACTAACTTACTGTTGTGTATTAGCTTCCTATTGCTACTGTAACAAATTACCACAAAATTTGTGTCTTAAAACAACACATATGTATCATCTTACAGTTCTGAAGGTCAAAAGTATGAAGTATAAACTGCAGGTTAAAATCAAGGCATCAAGAGAGTTGTGTTCCTCCTAGAGATACTACAGAAGAATCCATCATTGACATTTTCAGCTTTTACAGAAAACCTGCATCCCATGGCCCATGTCACTTTCCTGCATTTTAAGTGCATTACTTTGTGCATCATATATGTTTCCTTTATCTTTCTGATTCTCACCCTCCTCCCTGAATCTCCTTCTTTCCTCTTAAAAGAACTCCCATGATTCCATTGGTTCCACTGGGACAGTCCAGATAATCTTCCTGTATCAGCATCTTTAGCTTAATCTAACTACAAAGTTCCCATATCAGTTTGCTCGGGCTGCCATAACAAACTACCACAGAATAGGTGGCTTAAACAACAAAAATTTACTCTCTTAAGTTCTGGAGGCAAAAAGGCAAAGAGCAAGGTGTTGGCAAATTTGAATTTTCCTGAGGCTTCTCTTCTTGGCTTGCAGGTGTCATCTTCTTGTTCCATCCTCGCATGGTCTTTGCTACATGCATGCATCTCTGCTGTCTTCTCTCCTGTCAAATTTCCTCTTTTTATAAGGAAAACAGATTGGATTAGGCCCCATTCTGATAGCCACATTCTAATTTCATAACATCTCTAAAGGCCATGTTTCTAAATATAAACACATTCTGAAGTACTGGGTGTAGGGATGCAACATATAAATTTAGGAGGAATATAATTCAGCCTAATATAATTCAGCCTATACTTCAACAAGTTCTTTTTAACATATGAGGTAATATACTCACAGGCTCCAGGGATTAGGACATGGATATATTTGGGAAACCATTATTCCATTTACCACATATGATTTCTATAACTACTTGCCATCTAAAAGTTAAACTTATTTAACTACTCAAGTCCAGAAAGGTGGATGACTTTTAGAAGACACAAGTCTCTTCTAGGTTTTGCGTTCCTATTCTGACATCTCTTTTTAAACAAGTATGATTGCTATTATTACTTAATTGCAGCATATTAGATAAAAGGTTGAAAGTTTGTTTCAGCAGTCAAAATTTATTTTCTTAATGTTGATTTCAGAATTAAAAGCCTAATTACAAATAGGCTTTTATTACACTTCATTTTGTAGTGTAAATTTTAACTTTTTTGATTTAAAATAGACTAGAGGTATATGTCTTAGAAATTTGAGAAACCCAATGCAATATTGTGTATTTTCATTTTTTATTAATACATTGAGCATATTAACAACTTATTCTAATGAGCATTTTCTTCAGTCAATTTTTTTATCTCTAGAGAAGTTGTCTTGATATTCCAATTCACTATATTCTTACTAATTACTACAAATGAAGGTAGGCAATTTATCTTTGACTGTTTTGTAATTAAAATGTATTTCAAAATGAGCAACATTTGGCCAATTCTCATTGGGTCCTTCAATAGCTATTCTTAATCATATTTCAATTTATATGGTTAAATTATTTTCTGGTGTTTTGTAATGCCATACTAACACACTTGGCTATCTCAATAAAACAAACAAGCAAATAAAACACTCTATTTTTTTTGACAGTGTCATGCTATTCAAACTGGCATCATGCATTTGTTAGAATTTATTTTCTCTCCACTCAAAATGTTACACTTTATATCCAAGGGATCACTTAAACACCTTAGGTAGTGATAGAATACAGTAAACTCAACTTTAGTGTCATAGATACAGTTCAGCATCACTAGGGGCCTTATTAATAAGGCATGCTATCTTTAATGTTCTTCAATTAGTGCTTAGTACTGTTAAATTTCATCGTATTTCTTGGTTGATAGCAATAAGTCAGTAGAGTGAATTCCCAAAACATTAAAAAAAATTTAAGAAGCTGTTATTTGTATATGTATTTTTTGAAATAGAAATGCCCACTTATAAATGTTAATTCCAAAACTTAGTATCTAAATATTTATTATTACTGTGTATTTACTGGTTTTGCAAAATGCATTTGGTTTCCTTTAATTGAATGACCTTGTCAAGAGTCGAAAATTCCATTTTGAAGTATGTTTCAACAACAGTACAAAGGCTTTTGCTTTCACTTACTTTAAACTTTGAAGGGAGTGTCTATTTTATAGACAGTTACATTATAAACTCCAACTGGATTTATATATTATGGTGGAAATACTGTATATACTGTCTTCAATAGGTATTTCCACGTGCCTTTGGTGTACTGACATTATTATTATAATGTATTTAACTCAAGAACAGAGTATTTTAGCACACCTAACAACAAAAGCTGCTGACACAGGGTATCTTAGCATTTTCATTATTTTCTTGATTAGATGCCACATCTGAATCAATTAAAATTTCATGTGGCAATCTAACTTAATTGTTAGCAACACTAACATAAGCCAGTTAGCTTTTTGAATGTGATTGCTTGCAGGAAAGTGGAGCTAGTAGTGTCCTAGCAGCTAGAAGGTCAAGGTAATTTGGATGTTGACATTATCCCTTTATGAGAGCTGAAGATTGAACTTGTAAACTAATACAATCTAAACCCATGCATGGCTGCACATTCTCAACAAAATTATATTTAATAGTTCGATTTTGAGTCTGGAACTGATAAAAATTTTCAAATCCACAAATTTAATGTTTACTTATTAAAAACAACAGATAACCAAAAGTATAATTGTCTTAGGAAAGTGTATATATTTTCAAAATATTTTTTAAAAGATTATTAAAATAAAATTTAAGATCAATAACAATCAATTGACCTTAACTTTTAAATATTAACAATGGCAACAAATATAAGCCTTGTGTGGACAGGACACATATGATATGGATCATTTTTTATTCAAAAGTTTGATTTCAACCAAATAGAATCATTTATGTCAAATGTATGATTAAATCATATTTTCACTAATGGTGAGATTGAAGCTTTATTTGAACACTTCATTTCTTGATGTTTGTTTTCATTTTTAGTTACTGTAAAATTTAAAACAAAATTTTAGAAAACTTACGTGTAAAATAATAAAATACCAAAGACTTGATAAAATCCATGTTTTCTTATTTTATCTTTTTTATGAATGCAAAGTACATATGAATGGGTACTTTTGTTCTCTCTAAAGGAAAATGATTCAACATTCTCCAGCTTATAGTTTACTTCGATTTTCATTATTTTCTCAGTAATAAAACTGACTGAATCCAATACAATATCTTGGAACAAAATATACCCTGAAATCATACTGAAAAGTAAGTGTAATAGTCTCATATGAACAACAAGGCGTGTACTGTTCAAATCAGAAAATTATTTTTCTTCCCTTTACTAACTAAATAGCATACCATCGGGTAACACACTTACTTCTTGCTAAAATCTTTACCAAGTAAACTGTACACATAACTCATAATTCATTGAAAGGGAAGTTTTATGAAATGGATAATGTCCATTTGCCTGCACAATCGAGTCCCAAAATATGATGGATCTAGACCTGTCTTGAGCAATGAGAAACAAATTTGCAACTGCTTGAAAACATTAGTTTTTAGCTGAGAGAGAGAAAGAAAGAAACTGTTGGAGAGAGAAATAAGATAAAATTTTTATAAATAATCTTATATAATTTATGTCTTATTTTAATGCTCAGGAACACACAGATTAATTAACATAACTTGTTTATGTTTCAGAATTTTATTTTAAAAATTCTGTTTAGATTTTTGCTGATTAAGGTCTAATTATTTGAGGCATATGTGTGTCCAAATACGGCAGTGCCTATTGACTATATTAACACTTCATAATTACAGTATGTTAAATAATACAGTATTTCAGAAATCAAAGTAGTCTTAAGACCATTTATTTATATGAAATGACAGAACTGTCAATACTGTTAATGAATTGAAATTATTTACATGCAAATATAAATATGAAGATGTAAAATGTAAGTTATACAACATTGATTACAATATTTAGTGCAAGCAAAATATGCTCATTTGATTGTCTATAGAAAATATTCACCTAAACATTAGATGTAATCATTCACAATAGCCAAGATATGGAAACAACCTAAATGCCCATCATAAAGGAATAAAGGAAATGTGGTATACATACACAATACTGTATTATTCAGTATTTAAAAAGAAGAAAATCCTGACATTTGTAACAATATGAATAGGCTTGGAGAATATTTTGCTAAATGGAATAAGTTAGACACAGAAAGACAAATATTATGTGGAATTTTTTTCTGTGAGTTCATAGTTTTTTTATTAGCTTTACAAACTTTTGATCATTTTTTCAAAGATGTTTCTTTCCTCCTTCTCTCCTTTGATTTTTTTTTCTTTTTTTATTATACTTTAAGTTATAGGATAGTTATGTATGTGGAATTTAAAACAGTCAAACTCATGAAACAGAAAGTAGAACTTTGCTGCCAGGGTCTGGGAGGAGGTTGTAATGAGGAGGTGTTGGTAAAAGGGTGTAAACGTTCAGGCATGCAAGATAATCTGTAGAGCTACTGTACAAGATAGGGCCTACGACCAAAAATATAGCATTATATACACAAAAATTTGCTAAGAGAGAACTTACATAAAAGAAAGAAACAATACAACAACATAAAACCAAAGGGGGAAGAAGGAAACTTTTGGAGACGATGGATAAATTTCTGGCATTGCTTATGATGGTGATTTCATGGGTGTAGACTTGTCTTCAAACACATCAAACGGTATACAATAAGTCTTTATAGATTTTTGTATGTCAATACAATCTCAATATAGATGCTAAAAAATCAACTGTAGCTACTTTTGGTTGTTAAAATTTTAGAATTTTAGTAGTGTTTCATATTTCTGAAGGATAATGTGTAAGATTCCTTATCTTTCAGGATTATTGTAAAACATGAAATAAACTGATTTGGGAGCAGAAGAGTCCAAAATTACTTCGGTAGTTAAAATGTTTAAACGCAAATCCTGTTCAAGTTTTTCTTCTTTTCCTCCTTCCTGTACTAAATTCCTAAAGATCTTTTTCCCCAGAAAAAAAATCCATAATGATATAAAATTGAGCCAAAATTGATTGTAGATGTTATCATAGACTGCCTTGAAGACAGACATAAGCTTACTAATACAAAAAAGCCTAACCCAAAAGCAAGATATTGATCAATAGATTTTTGTATTATAATCCTAATACTTGTCAGACACACAATTTTATACTTTTGGCCCAGATAGCCCAATGGGGTTTTAAATAGTATGGAATTATGTGGTGACATTAGCCAACCGGGGTCAATTTCTACATAATGATTTTTGTTACAGAGAAATCAAAGATAAATCTGAACAGAGTAGCACAAAGTTTAGGCTAAGTCGTATAACTTTTTTTTATTTTAAGGTGTCTAAAGTTGAGACAGTCTGTATATATAAACCATTTGTTTTATAGCTGTATTCAAAACTCTGTTTTTGTGAAAGCTTGGAAACAAAGAGTCTTGAGTTTTGTTACTGTGAGGAGAACTTCCCTTTGTCTCAGGTTTAATGACTGCATATTTTTGGCTATCAAGCCCGTCACTGTGTTTGCCACTTGACACCACAAATTATTAATTAATACCAATTTCCCAGGACATCAACTGATTTTCTACAAGAAGCATTTTCAAAAGAAGCTGGGTACTAAGAAGGAATAAGATTATTAGTTAGAAAAAACTCTGAACTTCCACATTTCTTACCTAATTCAAAATGGGAATATAGTTGGGTAAGATGAAACTATCACTTCCAAATTAGAATCCTTGCATTATGTAATGATGAATACAGCCAGTTACAAAATCATAAACCTAAGTAAAATGGCAGATAAGATTAATAAGGAAAATTTATAAAATTTGAAATGAAAAGACTACAGTATTCCCCCCAATCTGCAATTTGACTTCCCATGATTTCAGTTAATTACAGCACAGTACAATAAGATATTTTGAGAGCAGAGAGAAAGAGACTGCATTCACATAACTTTTGCTACAGTATATTTTTATAATTTTATTTTATTATTTAATATTATTGTTGTTAATTTCTTACTGCACCTAATTATAAGTTAAACTTTATCATAGATATGGTTGTATATGAAAATACATAGCATACATAGGATTTGCTGCTAGCTATGGTTTCTGGCATCCACTGGGGGTATTGGAAAGTATCCCCTGAGGATTATGATAAACTACTAACTGTAAAAAACAAACAACAACAACAACAAAAAAAAAACTGAGAGTGACCCCACCTGAAATAACACATAGGGCATAAATTTAAAGCGTGAATTACAGGAAATTTTTTTAAATGTAATAATGCTTATCTTTTTCCAAGTCTCAATTATGGTCACAGTAGTTCCTTCTGAATTATTACATTTGAAAAGTCACTATCATGCATCCAGGTCCACAATTTGAAAGTGGAGAAACACCTCTATGTCTCACATTTATTTTACAATAGAACAGCATAACCTGGTAATCTGCTTTCTAAGCATCCCTGAAATCCATTTAATCACCTTCATTACCATCTCTGTAAGCTAGTTTAAGCTACCAACTTCTATCTCCCAGACTACTGTTACAGATGATTGACTGTGCATATACATGACTAGCTCCTCTAGTCTATTATTCACAGAGTAACCCAGAAAAATCTTGTAAATCTGATTATTTTTCTTCTATGCTTAATTTATTTCAATAGCCTCACTTTTATCTTGTGGCAAATAAGGGCACAACTTTAAATGATCCATCTTTCAGTTTCTTGTCTCTCTCTCTCTCTCTCTCTCACTTTCACTCTCCCCCTCTCTCTCTCTGTTCCTGTCATGCTGGCCTTCTTCCTTTTTTAAGATAATTTATCCTCAAATATTCTAGTACATATATATTAATATCAAAAGCTATTAAAATATAATTGAAAATAAATCTAAATAAAAAAATGGTTAAAAGCTAAAACCTTCAAAGTTTCAAATAATCAATATATTTGTGAATAAATTCTCAAGCCAAATAGGTTAAAATGTAAAAATAAATACAATTTAAAATAAGATAGAAATCTGAAAACTTGCAATATTTAAGTTGGCTGTGCTATAAAAGAGGATATTTTCCTACATTGTTAGAAAACTGCCGTTGAGACTTACTTTATTTTTTTTTTTGGAGGAAAATTGCTCAGCATCCAAAATCTACAGTGATATACAACTTGGCTCAGCCAGCACTCCGTAGAAATCATAGTCTATATCCATAGTAATATATTTGTGCATTAATATGTTGATTATAATATCTCAACATAGAAATGAATTAAATGTCCATTTAAAGGTAAATGAAAACAATGAAGTATAATGGTAATCAAATGCACCCAAACCTAGCATATTTGTGGTTTATTATGGCATAAGTAGTGGATGGGACAGAAAAGAGATTTGTCACCTCATCTTCTCTGACTACATTTCTTCATTTCTTCCATTGCATCCTGTAACTCCTCTTGAAGGTGATAATGAAACAGCTCTAGAACTACAAGCCACCTAACCAAGCAAATCTACAGCAACCTGGA
Source organism: Rhinopithecus bieti (assembly GCF_001698545.2). Lineage (NCBI taxonomy): Eukaryota > Metazoa > Chordata > Mammalia > Primates > Cercopithecidae > Rhinopithecus > Rhinopithecus bieti. The sequence goes on along the minus strand of NW_016817159.1, from coordinate 152,571 downwards.
AATGCGTTTCTTTTATGAATGCCTCTTCCCACTTTTTAATTTTTCTTTAGGAAAATATTTGTGTTTTCAGAGTGTATACATTGCTGACATGTTAAGCACCTTTACATTTCATTCTAATTGTTGACCAAATTTACTGGCAATTATGTATGTTTTGATTCCTCTGAGTTTTGAAAAGAATTGTACTTACGTGTAATAAAGCAGGAGTGGGTTAGTGAAGTCGTTGTTAATTGCATTAAATAATATCTGTTGGGAAAGTTAATCAGAACTTCAAACTCATTTTCTATGGGACTTCACTTGCTATGTAATCACATCGTCGAAGAGGTTATATAGTGTGAAATTGTAGGAAATGTGTGAAACTAATGCAGAGATTTTAATCACTTTTGAAACACAGGCAACTCCACAATATTTTTAGTTAGACAGTTAAGTAGTTTCGGTAAAATTAGACATAGAATCACATATCTAAATTGTATCACCGTTAAAACAAAGTTAAAAAATGATACTAAGCAGACAGGTTTAGGTATCACCCCGTCTCTAGAGATTTATACCTACCTACTCTGTGTCTTTCAGTGCTTCTCACTTCTTTGACCTCTTCGTGTCAATCAAAATTCCTTTAACTACTCCCAGAATAATTTTCCTGCCCTAGAAAAGCCTGATGGCCATTCTGTCAAAATACGTTCATAATATTACTTCCTCTCATCACTTCTCTTTATATCACCTTCGTACATGCCATCCTTATCTACTGTTTTATTCCAATTGCTTCTTAAGTGGTTGTCCTAGTTCTATTTTTCCACTTTTGATCACTGATCATTGTCAAGAGCAGCTATATTCCAATTTAAACATAAGGCAAGTTAGAATGATGTCAATTGTGTTCAAAACACAGCTAACTCAAAGAAAAAAAAAGTCAAGGTCATGTAATACCTGAAGGACTCTAACTGAGTAGAACACCAATTATGACTCTGACATCATTGTGTTATTTTACTCTTTTCACTGACTTCACTACAGCCACACTGATTTCAACATACTAATCTGTGGTGTTTTCGTGATGAACTAATATCTATACATAGCTGCCAAAGATCGAAAATGAAAATGTGACTTCAATTTATTTTCTTCCAAGGTGTTGAGGTAATGTACTGAGTAGCACTTTACTACGAGATTGTCATTAATATTTTGCATTTTCAATGAGCTCTACCCTGACCTTCCTATTCAAAATTACATCTCCCGAGAATCTTTCTTTTCATCATTCCTAATTTGTCCTCCCACCACCCATTTATGCTTATCAACTTCTAATATACAATCTGTGACCAATCGTATTTTCCAAAGATGGCACCATCTCACTTTTGCATTTCAGCAGTTTGACACTGTTGGAGTCTAATTGTTCTCCTCTTGAATCTAAACTGGAATTCTAGTGACTGCTTGAACTATAGAATGCAGGAGAAGTCATATTCTGGGAATTCTATGACTATGCCATAAGATGTCTCACAGCCTCTACACAATTCTCTTAGAATGCTTGTTCTTGGAACTCTCCCTTTTAAAATGTAAGCACCATGCTGTGTGATGCTCAAGTCACATGGAATGGTTAAATATATTAGGTTAGTGCAAAAGTAATTGTGATTCTTGCCAATGCTTTTGATATTTGCACCAATCCAAGGTCCATCTGAGCTCTCAAATGACATCCAACATTTACTGCCAGACACTTTGATAGGGTTTGAATCTGTGACTCCACCTAAATTTTATGTTGAATTGTGGTCCCCAGTGTTGGAGGTGGGGCCTGGTGGGAGGTGATTGAATCATGGGGGCAGAGTTCTCATGAATGGTTTAGCAGCATACCCTCAGTGCTCTACTCATGCTAGTGAGTGAGTTATCATGATATCTGGTTGTTTTTAAGTGTGTAGCACTTCTCCCCTCTTTCTCTTTCTCTGGCTCCCACCATGTAAGACATTTCTGCTTCCCCTATCCCTTCTGCTATGATTGAAAATTTCCTGAGGCCTTCCCAGAAGTCAAGCAGATGCCAGCATTATGCTTTTTATACATCCTGCAGAATTGTGAGCCAATTAATCCTCTTTTCTTTATAAATTACCCAGTCTCAGGTATTTCTTTACAGCAATGCAAGAATGGACTTATACACACATAAATGAACTCTCTTGGATATTGAGCCTAGTTAAGCTTTCAAATATCTACTGCAGACTCAGCAAACAATAGAATGCAGCAGTGAGAGAAATTCCAAGTAAGAACAGCTCATCGGAGCCTAGTCATTCCACAGATACCTAAAAGATACAAATATATTCTGGCGTTTTGTTTGTTTTAAGACATCAATGGTCTTTTTTATTTTTAACACAGCAATAGATCATTATTATTTGTCATGTTTATTTTTTTTTTAGCCTAATAATATATAAGCTTATTAGGCCAGGACACTTTCTCTTCTGCTTCTTCAAAACTGTATTTCCAAATATGATATAGTGTTTGACACCTGTTACATACTCAAGAATTATTTATTGCTTGATGATTGTAATAGTTAATTTTATGTGTCAAATTGACAGGATCACAAGATGCACAGACATCTAGTTAAATGTTGTTTCTGGGTGTGTCTGTGAGGGTGTTTCCAGAGGAGGTAATATTTGAATTAGACTGAGGACAGTGCATCGTACTCACTTATGTGGGTCGACACCATCCAATCCATTGCATTCCTGAATAGAGTAAAAAGATAGGGGAAGGGAGAATTTCCCCTTTCTCTTCTTGACAACATGAACTGGAACACTGATCTTTTCCTATACTTGGCACATTTAGTTCTCAGGTCTTCAGACCTGGACTGGAATTGACACCATTAGCCCTTTAAACTACACTACACCTTCAGCTTTCCTGGATCTTTATCTTGCAGAAAGTACATCATGGGACTTTTCAGCTTTCATAATTACATAAGCAAATACCTTAAAATAAATACTTTATAATAAATAAATATATGCTCAAGTGATTATGGAAGTTTAGACATCCCATTCTCTACCATCTACAAGGTGGTATACAGTATGTAGAGGCATAAATAAATATGTATTTTATACATCTATGTATACATACATATATATATTCAGACACACCTCTATTTATCTATATCAAGTGTGTGTATGTATGCTATAGGTTCTATTTCTCTAGAGAACACTGACTAGCACAATGGACAGACTTAATATATGACACTGTATTGTAGAAGAACTATAGCACATATCTCTAGGTAATTTTTTATATATCCTGTACCTGTAGTTAATCACTTTTGTTTAACTTCTCCAATTTTCTTTCAAACTCATTCAATTCTTTTGTCGAAGTTCTCATGTCCTAAATTATTTTTATTTTTTTGGCAATAAGAACACTTAAGATCTACCATCTTAAAAACATACACACAATAGTATTGCTAATTTCCTTTTCAACTGAAAATAGATACATTATGTTGTAGCTATTACAATATAAACTGAAGAAATTTAAAACTTCTGATGTGTGCCTAAAATTGCAATTGATTCATTCTTTGTTGAGAACTCTGAACAAGTGATGGGCTAGGTATAAGGAATGTGGAGTGGGGGATCAATGAACAAGACAAATTTGGTTCCTGTCTCCACAGAGGCTACTAACTAATGGGAAAACCAGAAATCAAATAGTCCTTTAGAAAGAGAATGAAGGTTGGGAAAACCTGCACAGTGCTTTGGGTCACATGACAGTGAAATCTTAGCCATCTGTGAGGAAACAATGTTTAAACTGAAATTTAAAGATTGAGCATATTTAGGTAACCAAAAGGTATGAGCAAAGGGAGCTTTTAATTTGAGCAAAATGAACTAAGTGAATAGCTTAAAAGGGCAACAAAAGGAAGAAAGTTCTACTTTGAGTGAGAAATGAGAGTTGATTGACCCAAGACAAAGTTGTCAACTGTTATCGCAAAGTTCAAAATTATGTCCACCATGAGGTTTTTGTTTAAGCTTTTTTCCTAAAGAAAGAAGGTAGCCATTTGATGTGTTTTGGAACAGGGGCTAACATGATTATATTTTAAATTTACAAATATCTGTCTGAGTTCAGTGGGAGGAACGTGCTTGAGGGGAACAAGAGTGGATATAAAAAGTCAAATTAGTAAACTGCTGTAATATACAAATGAGATATAATGCTAATTGAGACTATAAAAGGGCAATTAAAATAGATCTAAGTAGAATCCAGAAACACTATGAAGCAATATCACAGAATGATCAGCCATGTGGACTTTGGTGGCAGAAAAATTTGATTTTGTAATGTGTTAGGTATCTATGCTTTAATATGTATTGTGAGCTAAAATTGAACTTACTCTTATCTATTAAATAATAGTAGTATATCAAGCACAGGGTTGTCATGTGGATTAAATTAATGCTTACAAAGCACTTTGTCACCAATTATATTGCATGACTACAGACTATAATTATGATTACTATAATAATGCAAATCATGGGTTGTGAATAGATTAATGAAGAGAAAGGAATCAACTGTGACCACGAACTTTTTTTTTTTTTTTTTTTTTTTTTTTTTTT
>NW_016817159.1:136945-147831 GCF_001698545.2 Rhinopithecus bieti | reverse complement strand
AAAAAAAAAACCTGGTCCCCCGAATTTTTTTTTTTTTTTTTTTTTTTTTTTTTTGAGACGGAGTCGCTCTGTCGCCCAGGCTGGAGTTCATTGCCGCGATCTCGGGTCACTACAAGCTCCGCCTCCCGGGTTCACGCCATTCTCCTGCCTCAGCCTACGGAGTAGCTGGGACTACAGGCGCCCGCCACCTCGCCCTGCTAATTTTTTTGTATTTTTAGTAGAGACGGGGTTTCACCGTGTTAGCCAGGATGGTCTGGATCTGCTGACCTTGTGATCCACCTGCCTCAGCCTCCCAAAGTGCTGGGATTACAGGCGTGAGCCACCGCGCCCGGCCAATCATGAACTTTCAAGACTGAGAAACTAAGTGAAACAGTGGAGCCATTTAATTAAGATAAGAGCCTAGAGAAGAAAAAAATATAGTCCAGGGATATTGAGGAGGAGGATGATTTTCATTTGAAATAATAATGTTTAGTTTGCAGGTATTATATTAGGATTAAATAAAAGCAAAATGATACACATATCCTATCACAGAGCCAGCCAAGCAATAAAGAATATTTCCATGTTTGTTTTATCCTATATTTCTCCCTTTCCATATACTTTTAATCCCTCTTTTATCAGAATGCTAGTTCTAGTTATTTTCAGTCTTCCATACAACTTTAGTATTTTCTCTAGATGCTCCCTCATTTTGCCTACAAATTAAAAGTAAAAGTCCCTTACAAAATCCACGAACATTTTCCCCGTAATTATGCTTTTCATAGTTTTTAAAGCCCCATCTGCACATATTGGCTCAAATTCCTCAACTATGAAACCATTCTATGACATATTTATGTCAATTTTTTCTCTTTTCCTTTAATTTATCCATTTTGCTAATGAAACTAACATTTATTGCAGTTAGTGTTTACAAATTCAACCAGTATTCCACATTAATTGAATATAATGGTTTTTAAATTTCAATTAATAATTTTTTCAATTAATGTTAATTAACATTTACTACTAATAAAGTTTTCTAAATATTCTAACCCCACCTTTCATTATATGTTACCAAGTCTCTTTGATTGAAACTCTCACTCATTTATGAATACACATATGCATATATACCCTAATATTAATTTAGTGTCAGTTTTATACCAGTTGTTTTTGTTAGGCATTCAAAACACAAGATTAATAAGCTCATTACACAAATATGTACTGGACATCTACTTTGGGCTAAACAGTTTTAGGTCACTGGAATGGTTCAGTAACCCAAAACCTTTTATAGTTGAGCTTACATTTTATTGTAGGGAGGGTGAGCCAAATTACACAAACAGATTTGTTAGTCTTCGGTTTATGGTTTTGTTTGTTTGTGTGTGTGTTTTTTTTTTTTTTTTTTTTTTTTTGAGACGGAGTCTCGCTATCACCCAGGCTGGAGTGCAGTGGCCGGATCTCAGCTCACCGCAAGCTCCGCCTCCCGGGTTCACGCTATTCTCCTGCCTCAGCCTCCGGAGTAGCTGGGACTACAGGCGCCCGCCACGTCGCCCGGCTAGTTTTTTGTATATTTTTTAGTAGAGACGGGGTTTCACCGTGTTAGCCAGGATGGTCTCAATCTCCTGACCTCGTGATCCACCCGTCTCGGCCTCCCAAAGTGCTGGGATTACAGGCTTGAGCCACCGCGCCCGGCCTGTTTGTGTTTTAAACTACAGAATTGAACATGATCACATAGCCAGTAAAAGTACATAGAGAGAACAAAGTGGACCAGAGAATAATTTGTGACATTTCAAAATAAAGAGAAACAGAGAAGACAGGAACAAACACAGGAGACTTAGAAGGAGAGGCCAATTATATAAGAAGACAACCAAGAGGAAACATATTTGAAAATGTCAGATAAAGAAAGTGAGTAGAAGGCTCACATGCTGATGGTATGCCAAATAAGGTAAAAACACCACTAGGCTGAAACATGCAGAGATCATTCATGACCTTGTTTAAAAAAAAAAATAAAAATAAAAAAAATAAAATAAAAAATTCACTAGAGCGATGGCAGTAAATTCCTGTTTAAATTATTTAAATTTAAATTTAAGAAAAACAGGGGTTGGGCACGGTGGCTCATGCCTGAAATTCCAGCACTTTGGGAGGCCGAGGCAGCCGGATTACCTGAGGTCAGGAGTTCAAGACCAGCCTGACCAACATGGTGAAATGCCGTCTACTAAAAATACAAAAAATCAGCTGGGCACAGTGGCTGTAATCCCAGCTATTCGAGAGGCTGAGGCAAGAGAATTGCTTGAACCCGGGTGACAGAGGTTGTGGTGAGCCGAGATCGTTCCACTGCACTCCAGTGTGGGCAACAGAGCAAGAAAAAAGGGATAAGTAAAATTAGGAATAGAATATAGAAAACCTTTTCCAGGACTTTTGTAAAGTCCTGGCAAATAAGAGGTATCAATTGGAACTGTAACCAGCAGGGGAAAGAAAAAATGGATCAAAAGAGATTATTGCTTTTTTTAAAAAATGAGAGAGACAAAAACATAAGTTTCTGTCAGTGGAAATAGTCAAGTAAAGAGAGAATATTTTCTGAGAGAAAGCCGGAAGAATTGCTAGAACCAGGTCTTTCAGAAAGCGTAGGGGATGCATTGGCTTTAAATATGAACAAGGACTCTTCATTTAAAGAAACAGGCAGGAAAGAATAACTGGTGATATATAGGAGAAGAAAAGTTACATAAGAAATGAGGCTTGAAGCCGAAAGAGCAAATAAGTTTTTCATAGCTTAGTGTTTCTGAAAAGCATAATGCACTCAAGTTGATACTTTCCTCTTTCCACCGTGAACAAAACAATGTGTCACAAATGGGTTTAGGAAGAATGTAGAACAGATGTCAAGAAATCTTTCATCATACAGAGACCCATAAACATATGGAATGACCTACCAAGCAAACTGTGAATTTGGAATCATTGTAACCCTCTAGGAAGTAATTAAAACACATATTTAGTGATCAAAAGTTTTATGAAGAAAAGAGCTTGATGAATTGTACGATATTTAGATTTTTTACCCAACATTTTCTCTGCTTTATGCTTTTTTCCCCCATGGTTTTGTAGGAAGATGCATTTCTTCCATCTGTTATTTACCATTTTGAGTACTGTATAGTAAACTGAATAATTCAACCAAAAAATTCGAAGAACACTTTCAGTGACTAACACTGGAGAAATTTTAAATATAATTATTTGGAAGCATATGAATCTGCAGTTTACAAATGCTTAATTTTAAAATAATAAGGCATAATATATTTTTTCTTAGTTTAACTGAAAAAAAGGGCTCGTTTACTCTAAACTACTTTTGACAGTTTCAGTAGATAATATGAAAATATTTTTAATTAAGTTTGCTTTAGAAACCCTGTGAATCTGAACATCTCACTTTTTTGTTTATTTCTGTCTGTGTATAACAGTGGATATAGAGAAAACATAAAAAGGCAAATGATATGGAGACTAATAAATTACTGTTATTAGTAATTAACTTTTTGATTAGGTATCACTTCTTTTATGTCTTTTTTTCCTCAGATGCTATTTTTATTGTGCTAAACACCATTCATGTAAGTCACCACAAATAACCAAGTTTATAAGATTTTAAAAGTGATCAGGTAATTTAAGATGTGTCAAACAAAATAGTAGAGTTTTACATGACATTTAATCAAAAAACATGTTCATGTATTTCTTCTGTGTCAACAGTTAAATTGCTGTTTTTTCTGCTATCGAAATCGAAGAAAGAAAGTGCATTTGAGGTGATTATTATTAATGTATAGAAAGGATATATTGAATTTCTGATTATTACCTATAACTCTATTGGTTATTAAATGAAGATAAAAAGTTTACATTGATTTTCTAATTATCAATTATGCTTAGTTGCTCAGTTTGAATGCAATATTATTCTTTATATTATAAGCCCACAATTTGTCAGGCTCAGTCAAGCTGTACTTACCTGATTGCGTAATTAAAAAATTGAATTGATCAACAGAGTGTATTAATTATGTTTTCCAGGTAATTACAGTACCTTTTTAGTTTCCACATCTGATTCAGTGGACTAAAATATGCATACTTTTAAAAATACAAATTTAAAACAATTCTCAATACTTTGAATTTGCTATTTTAAATATTGTGCATTTATTTTAGCATTCTTGAATGATAAAATGATATTTAGCATGTCTCTCTTTTCTCACAATGCCTTTTATAAGAGACATTCATAATTTTAAAAGAATTTAGCTTCATAATCCACAGTGTATTTACCTTTATTGCTCTTATATTTTATGTTTATAGAGAAGTGAATTTATAGAATTTCTATGACTTACACAAATTGTTGGATCACACAATAATCACTTTTAATGGGGATATTTCATTAAAGCAGATTCATGAAAATAGTTCTTATAATGTCTATATAAATATTTAGTATGATCTTTAGAAAAGCATTTTTTTAATTCACTTAAAATTATTTTCTATAGTCTCTATGCCAAAGATTACTTGATGTATCATATACCACTTGGTGTACCATAAAGAAGTTTGTTTATTTTAGTCAATCTTTTATTGGCTGATTTTCCGTTCTTTTTCTTCTTTCCAGTTACAATGAAGTTGTGTTCTTACACCTATTCAAATTAAATCGCTTCGTCATGAAAGTCATATATCCTCAATGTCTTCTCAATGACCCGTTAAAGCAAAATAAATATGGCCTGAGAAGGACTCCATACTTCTATATTTGAGTCTTTGTGGAAGAACTATAACCTAGCTTAATAGGCAGACAAGATGGAAAACCTAACCTAGTAACCTAGGCACCTGTAACAATAGCTGAGTGTTGGCCAATCCCAGCAGCATACTTCAACCACTCATAGACTGAGTTCAAATAAGGCAAACGTCAACCTGTGACCAACCCAGCTGTTTCAGTACTTCACTGCCGATTTCTGTACATCACCTCCCTTTTTGTGCCTATATATTTATTCTGACCATGAGACATCCCTGGAATCTCTCTGAATCTGCTGGAATTCTAGCATCTGCTCAATTCGCGAATTGTTCATTGCTCAATTAAACTCCTTTAAATTTAATTCGGCTGAAGTTTTTCTTTTAACAGAACCCAATAAAATTCACTTTCTTTTATTTATTTATTTTTTCACCAGGGTTTCTAGGTCTCTTTCTAATATTTTAGTTTATTTTTTTACATTTTATTTTTAATTGACATATAATAGCATACATATTTATTAGGTACATAGTGTAGTTTCAAAATCTGCTATTTAATTCTAAAATACTCTAAAAAAGTACAACCTCAAAATAAACAAACCATGGGAGCAATATTTCCTTATCTTCTTCTATTACTCTCAGATTCAACATATGCAGAAAATTCCTTTTTGAAGTTTATATTTCCATAAAGATCAACTTACATTGTTCTTTATTTAATATTGTAATTATTCATTTTAAAAGATTTGTTGAGCTATAATTTGCATGTCCTACAATTTATCCATTTAAAATGAATAGTCCAGTGATTTTTAGTATGTCACAGAGCTGCATAATCTTTACCACAATCAATTTTAGAATATTTTCATCATCCAATGAAGAAATTCTATAACAATTTGTAGTCATTCTGAATTCCCTGACGCCCTCCTATGGTTTCCTACCATCACATGTCCTGAGACAATAATTGTCTACTTTCTAATATTATTCTTATACACCCTTCATTCCTCCACCCACCACTATCACAGTCATTCACATTACATGTATGATAGCTAACCTGTTACCTAATTAAATGAATACTCTTTATTTTTCATTTTTTTATCACAACCACTCTAAACCCAGCTTATCACTGCTTTTTTTTTTAAACAACTTTATCGAGGTGCATTTGATACGTAGTAAGCTATACATTCTTGAAGTATGCAATTTGAAAAGTGTTGACATATGTGATGTGTACACAAGCAAAACATTACAACAATCAAGATAATTTGTAGATACATCATACCTGGATGTTTCCATAACTTCATACTTTTTTCTTCCCTTGTTTTCTTGCACCAACACTCACACCTGCCCTCCACCCCAGGCACACAGTGATAGGCTTTGTGTTACTATAGATTAACTTGCATTTTCTAGATTATGAGAAAATAAAATTACACAATGTTTACTTGTTTGTATGGCTCCTTTAAGCGTTATTTTGAGATTCTTTTCATGTTGTAATGTGTATAAATATATGAACTTAGATTTTATTTTTTTCCTCCAATATGTCTGCTTAGAAGCTTTGTTAGATGTCTCATTCACTTGGAAATAGAAAAATAGTGTGTAGAAATTCACACTGTGAAATTATATACAAGAAGGAAAATGGGAGCTCAACATAAAAGCTAAAGAAACTTCATATACTTCATAATAAATGCAGGAAGCAGCCTGCACTGTGGGTCTGGTGGAAAAAATATGAGTGAATCCACAGTGTGTGATGGGAACAGAATGTCTCTGTGATACAAATTTCCACTGAGGAGCTAGGCAATCCAGGCCACAGGGAAGATTCTTACTCCTCCCAAGCACTGAATCTGACTTGGGGAACAGTGGGGAGAATGTGAGAAAGAGCAGTAGCAGGAAGTCCTACACATGTACTCCCAAGACCCCAGTCCCAATAGAAGGAAGCCATTCCTTATCCTCACTTGTAGGTGACTGAGCAGAAACCTGCCAGCCAGCATAAGCAGCAGTCACAGGTTTGGAGAATCTCCAGACTAGAATCTGTGATCTAGTGTCAAGTGGAGGAGAAGCTCTCATGGAATTGAGAGTCGGTATGGCATGTGCTCCAGTCACAAGCATGAGAATTGGTTGACTTCCTTTGTGGTACCCAATGAGAAGATGTGTGGCCTGGAAGCCATGGATTTGCTGGGCAGGAGGTTTTCACAATCTGAGGACAGAAGTCTTGTGACTTGGCTGGCTGTTTTAGCTTGCTCCCAGCAGCAAACAGTGGGAGGGAGCCCTGCCAATTGACAGTCTTGGAATAAGGTTCTACTATGGCCTGTCAGTCTGCAGAATCTGAGCCAACTAGCCTTCCCTGTGCTAATTCTTTGGTGCAACAGCAGTTACTCCACTGCTTCCTCGAGTATTGCCCTTGGGGCCTAAGAACTGCCTTCTGATCCCCAGTGGGGCCAGTGTTTGCACCTGTCATTAGAGGGTTCAAAGCCAGACTTGTCCAGACTAGCCTTGCATGGCTTTTCTCCCCTATCACTTGCTTCAAAGTCAGAGTATGGGTCCAGGACCCCTGGGATTCCATGGCACACAGTCCACTACTTGAAACACAGAATATTTCTGATTAAAGCAGGTCAAGTATAAACCCTACTGCAACCACTACAGTGATCTACTAGTGAAGAGGTCAATTATAACATGTGCTGAAACACTGACATGATGCTTAAAAAGCAGACTAGCTTCATGTGACCTCTGTGAACATCATCACTCACACCACCTCAGCTACTAAGGAGGCCTTGAGTTGACTACTACATCTGGCATTTGAGAAAGCTACCACACTAAAGTGATGTATTACAAAGAGATTTACAGACATTTTGCCACTGAATGTTCCCAGAAACAAAGCTAAATAGCTCTACTCAATATACTTTATAATCACATCCTTAAGAAAGAAAGAATAAAAAGAAAAAAGCAGCTCTACTCAAATGAAAGTAAGCTAAAATATGGAAATATCTTTTACTTCAGATGTGAAGGAATAAGCATAATAATATTGGAAATATGCAAAAGCAGGTTGTTATGATCACACCCTCAAAGGGTCATACTAACTCCCTAGCAATGGATTCTAACAAAACTGAAATCTGTGAAATGCCAGATAAAGAATTCAAAATAGCTGAGTGAAGTGGCTCACGCCTGTAATTCCAGCACTTTGGGAGGCTGAGGTGGGTGGATCACTGGAGGTCGGAATTTTGAGACCAGTCTGACCAATATGGTGAAACTTCGTCTCTACTAAAAATACAAAATGTTAGCCGGGTGTGGTGGCGTAAGCCTGTAGCCCCAGCTACTTGGGAGGCTGAGACAGGAGAATTGTTTGAACTCGGGAGGCAGAGGTTGCAATGAGCCAAGATTGTGCCACTGCACTAGCCTGGGTGACAGAGCGAGACTCCACCTCAAAAAAAAAAAAAAAAAAAAAAAAAAAAAAAAGAAATAAAAAAAATTCAAAAGTAATTTTAAAAGTTCAGTGAGACCTAAAAGAAATCTGAAAACCAATACAAAGAAAGGAAAAAGTCAATTCAGAATGTGAATAAAAAAATGTACTAAGGAGATTCATATCTTAAAGAAGAACCAAACAGAACTTATAGAATTAAGTTTCCAAATTCTGGAGAAGTCAGGCAGAGAAAGAAATATGTTTTGATATGGTTTGTCTGTGTCCCCACTCAAATCTCATCTTGAATTGTAACTCCCACAATTTCCATATATTGTGGGAGGAACCCAGTGGGAGGTAATTGAATTATGGAAGCAGGTCTTTTGCTGTTCTTCTGATATTGATTATAGTGATTAAGTCTCACGAGATCTGATGGTTTTAAAAACTGGAGTATCCCTGCACTAGCTCTCTCTCTCTCTTTGCCTGCCTCCATCCATGTAAGATGTGACTTACTCCTCCTTGCCTTCCATCATTATTGTGAGGCCTCCCCAGCCATGTGACTACAAGTCAATTAAATCTATTTTTCTTGTCACTCTCAGGTATGTCTTTATCAGCAGTGTGATAATGGACTAATACATTCTCCAAATTCTGTTTACAGGAGTATACCATACTCAATTATTAAAAGCCATAAATAGCTCAAAATGAGTTTCCTTGACTCTGAAAAGCAAAATAAGGATCAGCAAATGTTCCGAGCAGAAATCAAAAAGATTACTTCAGTTTTCTGTTAGTTCAGTTCATTCTGTTAATTCTTGTTTTGGTTGATATTCATGAACATTTCAGCTCCTCATGAGTCCTGTACATTTTTCTTTTATTCCAATGTCACAATCTCCAAAGTTATCAGAAACCTGCATTTTGAAAGCACCTGTCAAATTTCTATAGATGATTATAAACCATCTTTTGAAGAGAATCAAAACAAAACAATTGTCAGTGAATAATAAAATGTCCAGAGTAGTTACAGTCAGATATATGATTGACAAAGAAATTTGGTTATCTCTGTCATTTACAGTGATTTAATGTAACAACCTTAATTATGATTGATAGCATTAGACTTTTGAATTTTTAAAACCCCATACAATTTTAGAACATATATTAATAATATTCCCTAAAATATAACCTGAAGAAGATTAAACAACCTTTTAGCAATCCCATGTATTTAAACATGTCAGGTAATCCTGTTTACCCCTCTTTGGATACTCCAGGGGAATTCTGTAGCATCCAAAAGCCAGGCATCAGGGAATACAATTTTGAAACTGAAGTTTAATTTTGGGAAGCTACCTACTTTTACTTTATGAATATAATTATACTTCAAGACAAATCTCAATTTTCACTTTCTTATTACAGAGTGACTATTATTACTTAAAACCCAAAGCAGATTACAGGATACTTTTTAAAGGTATTATTAATAATATTGGGAAGCCACCCTAGTTATGATTTATACCGTGATGCCCTTACAATGCCATTCCATTACCACATACTTGACATTATTAAACCCTTCCAGTCCTTAAAATACTTTGTATGATGTCTCTTTATATTGTGAAGATAATGTTAATTGTGTGATTTTCAAAAAGCTACTTTTTGATGAAGTTTGCATTCAATAAATATAAATTCTATAACTTAGTCACTTGCTTCAGAACAACAATATAGACTCCCTTTTCTAGGTTACTATCAATAGTAAGGAGGAAAATAAAGATTCTTCCTGCTATTTTCAACTTTCAACAAATTTTGCCTCAACTTGGTAAACTTTTGAAAACATTTCTTAAAATTTCTCTTTCTTTTCCTTCAATTATTTGAGAACTTCAGCACAAATTAAGTTTGATGGTGTGATTTTGTATTTATGTCTTCTAATTTTAAGATAAATAATAAAATAGGCTACATTGTTATGTCTTTTACTAATATTATGAGAATAATTATTAAATAATAAATATTTAATATTTGAGTAATATTTGTTAGATGATTTTGACATAGGCATATATTTCATTTGGGCTTGATATTCTGACATGGACATATAATAACGTTTATGAAACATTTAATTATGGAAAGCAATTTTGCAAATCCAAATTACATTTTTGCTAAAAAATAATAAATATGTTTATCTTGTCTTTTAAGTATCTTAAATATTATTTGCTGCAGAACTTGACTAAAAAGACAAGTAAGTGTAATAATATGAGTGGAAACAGCCTTTACATATACACTTAGTGTGTATTTAAATATTTAGAAAAATATGTAAGATCATAAGACAACCAAAGTACAGCCAAAACTAAAAAAAAAATAAATATTTCTTCATATTATTCAGTTTATTTAAAAAATTCAATTGAGTTATGATTATTCCAGCTTTAAATCATTGCATATGTTAAAGTTGAAAAATATTTTCATAGTACAGTTTAAGAATAAAGTCTCTATGACTTTAGCCCTAAATATAAATGTACACACTTTATGAAGTCACTTGGACAATAAGACTTTGAACATGGCACACTGATAATTGGTCCTAACCTATATAGCTATGAGATTGTTAAAAATTTTATTCCCAACTAGTGTGTTTCATATTTATAATCAAAAAGTATTTTTCCATTTGTTCTAGAGAACACACATTAAGAAATAATCTGAACAGTAAAAGTAGCCCATATTCAAGAACTTTCCTAAAATTTTAGTTTAAAAAATTATTTAGCCGGGCGCGGTGGCTCAAGCCTGTAATCCCAGCACTTTGGGAGGCCGAGACGGGCGGATCACGAGGTCAGGAGATCGAGACCATCCTGGCTAACACGGT
>NW_016817159.1:130228-133600 GCF_001698545.2 Rhinopithecus bieti | reverse complement strand
AAAAAAAAAAAAAAAAAAAAAAAAAAAAAAGATATAAAAAAATTTTCAGAAAAATTCACTACAAATTTGGATATATTTATGAAGTGATTTTACATTCCTTTATCACTAACTTCATCTCCAAATTAGTCAATGACACCAAAGGATGTGAAACAAAGCTGATATTGACATATAATGTGTTATATTAGCAACTTGTTTACTCCCAATGAAAATAAAGCATATCAAGTTTGTCATAATTACTAAGTTGTGTTTTCAGCAAATTTTAAAGTCCAGAATTTTGTTAAAGGAAACATCAAATTGTTCAAGCAGCAAAGATGAATAAATCAAAGACAAACTTTTCCTTATTTTAATAATTACTCTAGACTAGTGGAAAATATGTTGCCTTCACTTGCTTGTAATTGAATTTCACATGTGCTATTTTTCATAGCTATAGTTGTGATACAGACTACTCAAAAAACTATGCTAAAAGTTTGAATGGGGGTAACGAACAAGCTTAATTAAAACAAAAAACTGCTTACAGGAGATAATTTATAATCTCTATCTCTTTAAAATATTTTTAAAATGTCTAAAAATGCACTTCTAGGTGGAAAATTTCAATGAATCATTAATGAAGTTTTGAATTAATAAGTTATTATAGTTAGTTTACAGGATACAATGTCAAAATACAATCATTTCTTTATATACCAGCAATGAACAACTGGAATTTGAAATTAAAGTTATAAAACTATTTACATTTGCACCAAAATAAAATAACTGCTTAGGAATAAATCTAACAAAATATATACAGACTTTGTATGAAGAAAACTTACAAAACTATGATGAAGGAGAGCCATTTTCATGGTTAGGATGACTCAATATTATTAGGCAGTTTAATTATTTCCAATTTGATCTATAGATTCAGTGAAATCTCAATCAAAATCCCAGGAAGTTATTTTGTGGATATTGACAAACTAATTTTAAAGTTTATAGGAAAAGGTAAAAGACCCATAAGAGCCAATGTATTACAGAAGAACAAACTCAGAGGACTGTCACTTACTACAAAGCTACCACAATCAAGTCAACATGGAATTGGTAAAAGAATATTTAAGCGGATCAATGCAAAAGATACAGACCCACAAAAATATAATTAACTAAAGCAGTCTTTTCAACAAATGGTGTTGGAATAACTGGACATTTGCATGTTAAAAAAGAAAAAAAAAACTTTCAGTCGATCATTAAACCTTTCACAAAGCTTAACTCAAGGCAGAATCTTAGACTTAAATGTAAAGTATAAAATAATAAAACTCCTAGAATATAACATAGGAGAAAAGCTACGTGACCTAGAGTTTGCCAATGAATTTTTAGGTACAACATCAAAAGCACAATCCATAAAAGAAAAATTGATAAGTTGAATTTTATTTAAATTAAAGACTACCCCATCTATATTAATTAGAATTGAAAAGAATAAAAAAGCACAAAACCTTACGTGTCACTCTGTTATTTAGAATGATAAATAGAAAGTGAGAGGGAAAGGTGTGTGGACTCCAGATTGCTTGTCAATTAAAACATTTAAAAATATAGTAATATAATTTTAAAATCATACTAAAATTGAACCAAATTCGTAGGATCTGGGGAAGCCTCAGATCTTAATTGTAAAGTTACCATCAATAAATTCATTGTCATTACCTACATACTAAAATATTATTTTAACTGAAATTCACACTAATGTAAAAAAATTTAAAAAGGTTCTTATGAAAATAATGTGCATTTTGGGGCTGTACTGAAGTCTATCTTGGCAGAAACCAGTTGTGTAAAGTTAATTGTTTCACAAAATAGCCAAAATATATCTCCAAAAGGAATTTATTTTTATTAATCAGAAATAGAGACACACTATTTTGAACTACATATTTTATATTTAGGTTTTAGATTTTTTCAGTTATGAATAAAGGTAAACATTTATGATTTCAATTTTTGTCAGGCAGATAACAAAATCTGTAAGGCATCAATGCAACCTGAAGCGGTTTCCAAGTTATATTCTACCCAGACATAGTAGGCTTTCAAAGAGTATAGTGGTTGGCAGTTAAATAAATAATAAATAAAAGAGTTGTTTTTAAAACCTCAAATGGGGTATTGAGGCAGGAAAATAGGGTCTGGAGGCAGGGAACATAAGGCCAATTCACACTTGAGCTATGATAGGAAATATTCTCTCCATGGAGTGCAGGCCAAGTTAATGACTTACTAACTCTGCTTCATTCTCTCCTTTTACACAGGGAATACCCCAAGTACAGGGTATTTAAACTCACAAAAACTCTGTAACGGGACCTTCTGAGTCCCTATGCTCAGGCCCACTCCCAAATTGTGGGGTGTACTTTCATTTTCAATAAATTCCTTCATTCCTTCCTTGCTTTGCTTGTATGTTTTGTCCAATTCTTTGTTCAAGATGCCAAGAACCTGGACACTCTCTATTGTTAACAGTATTCTTTTTTATAAATTAATTAATTTATTTTTCATTGTACTTTAAGTATAATGCAGGTTTGTTACATATGTATACATGTTCCATGTTGGTGTTCTGCACCCATTAACTCGTCATTTACATTAGGTATATCTCCTAATGCTATCCCTCCCCTCTCCCCGCTCCCCACAATAGGCTCCGGTGTGTGATGTTCCCCTTCCTGTGTCCAAGTGATCTCGTTCAATTTCCACCTATGAGTGAGAACGTGCAGTATTTGGTTTTCCTTCCTTGAGGTAGTATGCTGAGAATGATGGTTTCCAGCTTCATCCATGTCCCTACAAAGGACATGAACTCATCTGTTTTTATGGCTGCATAGTATTCCATGGTGTATATTTGCCACATTTTCTTAATCCAGTCTATCTACGTTTGGGTTCCAAGTCTTTGCTATTGTGAATAGTGCCGCATAAACATATGCATGCATGTATCTTTATAGCAGCATGATTTATAATCCTTTGAGTATATACCCAGTAATGGGATGGCTGGATCAAATGGTTTTCTAGTTCTAGATCCTTGAGAAAGTGCCACACTGTCTTCCACAATGGTCAAAATACTTTACAGTCCCACCAACAGTGTAAAAGTGCTCCTATTTCTCCACATCCTCTTCAGCACCTGTTGTTTCCTAAATTTCAATGATTGCCTTTCTAATTGGTGTAAGATGGTCCATTGTGATTTGCATTTCTCTGATGGCCAGTGATGATGAGCATTTTTTTCATGTGTCTGCTGGCTGCATAAATGTCTTCTTTTGAGAAGTGTCTGTTCATATCCTTTGCCCACTTTTTGATGGGGTTGTTTTTTTCTTGTAAATTTGTTTGAGTTCTTTGTAGGTTCTGGATATTAGCCCTTTGTCAGATGAGTAGATTGCAAAAATTTTCTCCCATTCTGTG
>NW_016817159.1:111581-128301 GCF_001698545.2 Rhinopithecus bieti | reverse complement strand
TTTTTTTTTTTTTTTTTTTTTTTTTGAGACACAGTTTGCCTCTGTCACCCAGGTTGGAGTGCAGTGGCACAATCTTGGCTCACTGGAACCTCCACCTCCTGGGTTCAAGCAATTCTCCTGCCTCAGCTTCCCGAGTAGCTGGGATTGCAGGCCTGTGCCATGATTCCTGGCTAATTTTTGTATTTTTAGTAGAGATGGGGTTTCACTACATTGGCCAGGCTGGTCTTGAAC
Organism: Rhinopithecus bieti; assembly: GCF_001698545.2. Taxonomy (NCBI): domain Eukaryota; kingdom Metazoa; phylum Chordata; class Mammalia; order Primates; family Cercopithecidae; genus Rhinopithecus; species Rhinopithecus bieti. The sequence continues at coordinate 128,070 of NW_016817159.1, read as the reverse complement.
TCCTGTGGTAGACCGACTCAGCCTCCCAAAGTGTTTGGGTTACAGGTGTGAGCCACCACGCCTAGCCTGGCCCCAGACTTTATATGTTCTGCAGTGGCAGAGATTCTGGTTATCTTGTCTGTTACCATATAACATATAACACACTGCTTGATCCAGAATTGGAATTAAATAAATAAAATGGTTATAAAAATAAGAGTCCTGTGATTATATCAAGCAAAGCTTTACAGAAAAGGAAAAAACACAATAATTTAGTAATGTTTTCTATCAAGTAGTTTAAGTTAAGAAAAGGGGTTTTGTTTGTTTGGTGTTTTCCTATTAACTGGGTAAAAATTGATCTCTGTGTTATTAATTAATGTGAAAAATAATTTCAAACTGCTATACCTAAAACATTCCAATGATTTTTATTTGCTTAATTTTGCTATGTGTATAATATAAAATACAAATTGAGAGAATTTAATTGTTTTAGAAAAGATATACCAGAAGGATCTAACAGAATATCGTGAGGTATTTCTTAAAATAAGAACGAAGGGCTGGGCGTGGTAGCTCACGCCTGTAATCCCAGCACTTTGGGAGGCCAAGGAAGGTGGATCATGAGGTCAGGAGATAGACACTATCCTGGCTAACATGATGAAACCCCATCTCTACTAAAAATACAAAAAAAAAAAAAAATAGCTGGGCATGGTGGCACGTGTCTGTAGTCCCAGCTACTCAGGAGGCTGAGGCAGGGGAATCACTTGAACCCAGGAGGTAGAGGTTGCAGTGAGCCGAGATCTCACCGCTGCACTCCAGCCTGGGCAACAGAGTGAGACTCCATATCAAAAAAAAAAAAAAAAAAAGAAGAGTGATAAAAAAGAAGCAAATTATTTTCTGCTTGGTTTTCTAATTCTTATTAACTGAAAGACTGCAAAACACACTTAGTTTAATCCAGCATTAATTTTTTAGCACAATTATAATCTGGAACCTATAGCATTATTTCTACAGAGTAAAATTAACCAAATTTCTTACTACCTAATCTTTAGTAGATTTGATAGTTGAGACAAAAAAATAGGTGTCCCTTAATATCTAACATGATCTATTCTCCCTTTTATACATTCTTTGGTACGATGCATTAACACTTCATGCTTATAGTCTTTATGCTAATTGTAATTTTATTTTTATTTATGTGATTTGTAAAGAACACAAAGGAAAACTGTCTAGTTTCCATCAACTACATTCCTATTACCTACTGATGCCTAACACACAGCAGCATTCAATAACCACTTGGTGGAACTGAAGAAGAAACAGTGGAAGAGGCTGCAGCCAAGAGAGGAGACATGGTGAGTTGGTCTTTTTCCTGGTACGTACATGCCAGGAAATTTCTCCCAGAAGGGTCCTACAAATCAGTTCATGTACTTTTATATTTATATATATACAAGCTGCAAATAAAGTACTAATAACTGTGACTGTATTAAAGGACCAAAAGTTTTGTCTTCTATAAGACAACTTAAAAAGCAATCCTTGTACTTCACGATTTGTCTGTAACTTATTCATAATGATAATTCAAGACAAATGAGGCCTGTTTTCCATTGTGCTTTATATAATTATCACATATGTGGGCCAAGGTGTTTTTCCTTTTGACGTGTGTGTGTATTCATATACGTGTGTGTGTTATATGTTGAGTTTATTTTTATGACCCACCAGAATGAACAAAAGCAGACTATGGAAAGTGTATGTAAGTTGAATTAAATATCTGAGCAGCAAATAATTCTCTATTAACGTTGACATGTAATAATCACTGTTGACAGTAATGATAAATTAATATATGAAAAAGTCATGCATTGTTACATTTAAATATAAAATCAAATGGTTGGAAAGCAGATGATAGATTAGCAGCAAAAAGGAAACAAATTCCAATGGAAGTATTATTTTCCTTCATTGCATGTGCTTTTTGTGTCATTTTCTAAAACCTTTCATAAATGAAGGATACTATCAAAAGAATGAAAACACAACCTGTAAAAAGCGAAAAGTATGTACAAATCAAATACTGGCGAATAAATTAAATTCCAGAACATGCAAAGAACTCCCACAACTCAACAAGGACAACAACAGAAATTCATTTTTAAAATGGGCAAAGGCTGGCTTCAGCCAGGTGTGGTGGCTCACGCATATAATCCCAGCATTTTGGGAAGCCCAGGTGGGAGGATCACTTGCGCCCAAGTGATGGAGACAAGCTTGGGTAACATGGTGAAACCCTGTCTCTACAAAAAATATATATATAAATTAGCTGTGCATGGTGGCACATGTCTGTAGTCCCAGCTACTCGAGGGGCTAAGATGGGAGAATCATCTGAGCCTGGGAAGTCGAGTCTGCAGTGAGCCAAGATTAAGTTACTAAACTCCAACCTGGGTGACAGAATGAGACCATCTTAGAAAAAGAAAAAAAAAAAAAATGGACAAAGCCATTGAATAGGCATTTATCCAAAGAAGATATAAAAATAGCCAATAAGTACATTAAAAAATGCCCAACATCATTAGCCATTAGAGCCATAGAAGTCAAAAGCACAATGAGATACCACGTTATATATGTTAGGATGGCTATTAATTAAAAAAAGAAAAAAAGAAAAATAACTAGTGAAGGGTATGGAAAACTAGAACCCTCCTGCACTGTTGGTAGGAATCTAAAATAGTGCAGCCTCTATGAAACACATTATGGTAGTTTCTCAAAAAATTAAGTGTAGAATTATAATTACCATGCAATTTGTCAATTTCATTTCTATGTAGATACACAAAAGAACAGAAAAAAGAGATTCACAGAGATATTTTTACAACTATATTCTCAGCAACATTATTCACAGTAGCCAAAAGCTGGAAGTAACCCAAAAATTCATTGGTGAATGAATGGATAATTAAAATGTGGTATACACACATAATGAAGTATTATTCAGTCTTAAAAATAAAAGGAATTCTGAGACAAGCTACATAGAGGATGGATAAACCTTGAGGGCATTATGCTAAGTGAAATATCAGTCACAAACAGACAAATACTATATGATTCCACTTGTATAAGGTATCTAGACTTGTCAAATTCATCAACACGGAAAGTAGAGTACAGAGTTTGCTAGATATGAGGGGAGGGAAGAATGTTGAGTTACTGCTTAACGGGTATAGAGTTTTAATACGGGGTAATTTTTTAAATCTTGAAAAATAATAGTGGCAATGGTTACACTAAATTGTGAATGCACTTATAACTACTGAAGAGTACATTTATAAGTGATTCAAATGATGAATTTTATCTTATCTTAATTTTACCACTATTAAGAAATAAAAACAAACGAATGAATTTGTAATAGACAATATTTATAACAAAACGGACTAAAGAAGGTGCTAGACATTGAAAGTTGTATCTTCTAGAAGGGGGAAAGTAAATAAAGTAAGGAGGCAAAGTTTATAATAAAACTGATCATATTGTGATTCAAAATGTGTGAAGAAAGTCAGTATAATTCTACAGTTAATGAGAGGAATCTGAGACATATAATTCCATTATTAGATACAAAGTTTGTTTGTTTGATATTACCAATATCAAATGAAAAATTATATTACTTACAAATTATTGTAAATGAAATGTCTGCCAAATGATGTTTTTAACATAGTTGATAGTGAGTTATACTTTCATTCAGTAATGACACCAATTTTTTGCATATTCACAACATTCCTAGGATAGGATTGAAAGATCATGAGTATAAAGGATGCCTGCTTTTCTGCTTCTTATGACAATAGAGCGTATATCCAACTTTGCCAAATTATCAGAGTTTAAATGATAAAAAATGGCAATGACACAACCTCAGTTTATATTATTGATAACTCTAATCCATTTTCAAGAATACTTTCTAATAACACTTAATCTAAGAACCTAAGATCTAATAGGAGATTATATCAAGTACAAGTTATTTTTCCATAATTACAGGGTAATTCATAAAATTCATATAATATTTAATCTGTTTTGTCCAAAATGTCAACTCAATAGTTTGATAGGTAAAATAATACTTATTTCTACAGTAGCTCTGCTACAAATATTCTTGATCCTTATGCAAAATATTTGATTTAGAAATTCAGGTCTGTAATTTAATAAACAAAGCTGATTTTATGTATTTAAAACAAACCTGGAAAGTAGATCTTTAGGTTTTATAAATTATCATCTCTCTATAAATTATAATTTATATCTGCAAACTACAAACTATAGCTTCGAATGTATAGTCTATGAGTGACTTTCTGAAGAAACCATTATAGTTTATAAAAGTTGATATGTTTCATATTGGAAGGAGGGGTACATTTTATTTTTTCTTATAGATAAGCGTGAATTATTGTTTCAATCAAATTTGGCAATAATTTTGGAATGCAAATGAGTGCCTATGATCACTGATCATGTTGTTGATAATAAATACTTTTAAACTGTCAAAGATGGTGTATCCTGTCATTTGTAACAACAAGGATGAACCTGGAGGACATTATGTTAAGTGAAAAAAGCCAGACATAGAAAGACAAATACCACAGGATAGTATTCATATGTGGAATCTAAAAAAACGCTGATCTTGAAGTAGAATTTTTTTCAGTGCCACTTTGCCAGTCAGAGACCTTTGCATCTGGTGAAGCCCCTGCCTGGGTCTCACTTGGGACTGGGCTTATTGCAGAAGGCACTTGCCCACTCAGCCTGCCAGGCTGTGCCTGGCTTGTGCTCTGATGTGGATCCTGTGGCCACTGTGACTATGCACTCAGTCCCTAGTGGGAGGGGGTGTGCGAGCGAGTGAGTGCAGGGTCAGGCTGACTGCTGTAAGTGCTGGTACAAGAGTGGGCTCTGTGAGGGGCTTGTGGCTAGACCCCATGTCACAATTCATTCCTGTGGTGGACTTCAGTGTCCAGATGAGGAAAACATGGTGGTTCTCAAACAAGAATACCCGTGAGCCCAAAGCCACAGAGAGGGTGTTAGAGCAGCTAACAGCTCTTTTATCTCCTCCATCTGCAGCTCGATGAATGGGGTCATGTTAACAGCTTTGTCAGTCCTGTTGAACCCCTCTGGCCCATGGCTCTGGGGCTGATCTGGCCTCACTGCTGCTCCCCATCACATGGGGCAACTGCTAAGTGCTAACAGGGGTTGGTGGGGTGGAGACATACAGTGTTACTGCCTTATTCATACTCACATTTGGTAGGGTTCCAAGTTCTTGTCCTACATCCAAGGAGAATGACATTACACCGACAACCAGAGGGTGAGGAGGCAGAAGAGTTTTATCGAGCGAGAAAACAGCTCTCAGCAGAGAAGGGACTCCAGGGTGGTCCCCCACCTGAAGTCAGATGGTCTTTTCTCAGTGTAGCTGGGTCTGGGACTTTTATGGGCTCAGAATGAGGGAGTGCATGCTGATTGGTTTGTGAGTGTGCAAAAGAGCCTAAAACAAAAGCACCACTGAAAGGTGGGCTACAATAGCATAAAAAATTCAGTTAAGGAATGGTAGGTATATGTAAAATAGGGGAAGAGTGGGGATCAAACAGAGAAAAGCACACCAAACAGGAAGAGGGCTTCTCAATCTGGTCTGTGGATTTACCCAGAACTTGTAGCTAAGCTTTAAACTATCTTTGGTTTAAAGGCTGGGTTTCACTGAGGACCTGCCCTGTCAGCCTAAGATCTGTCTGCCTCCTGCCACTATCAATCTCATAGAAGTAGAAAGTAGAAGAGGTGGTTATTAGAGGTGAGACAGGTGAGAGGGTGGATAGCCAGAGTAACAGATACAAAATTACAGCTATATAGGAGGAATAAATTCTCATGTTCTATTAGTTTTATTTAATTAGTTCTATTGTTTTAATTAGTACCACAATTAAAAACAATATGCTGAATATTTTCAAATAGCTAGAAGAGAGGATTCTCAAATTTCTCAATACAAAAAAATGATAAATGTCTGAAGTGATAGATATTCTAATTACCCTGATTTGATAATTGTATATTGTATACATGTGTCAAAATATTACACTGTACCACATAAATATGTACAATTATTATGTGTCAATTAAAAATGATAAAAGCAAGTCACCAGGGCTGGGGGCATGATTGTGGTGATTCTAGTTAATAATATATTGTATTCTTAAAAATCCTGAGTGAATGAAAGTGTTCTCACCACTAAAGTAACTGAAGTAATGTGTATGTTAATTAGCAAGCTTTAGCCATTCCACAATGCATATGTACTTCGAAGCATCATGTAGAGTACATGGTAGATACACAATATTGCCTGTCATTTCAAAAACAATTTAATACAAGATAATTTAGGTAGTCGGCGAAAATTTGAAGGATGTAATGTCAATGGTTCCTGCAAATCCCTGAAATATAAGACAACCAGGAGGTATGCTCTGAGGAGTGGGTGGCAGGGGAGGTGGTGATTGGGAAGATGTTGGTGAAAAGATACAAAACTTCAGTTAAGTTCAAGAGATCTCTTGTACAATACGGTGACCATAGTTAATAATAATATATTGTATATGTGAAAATTGAAGAGAGTAGATTTTAAGTATTTTTATCACAGTAAATAACTATGTGAGGTAGAACATATATTAATTAGCTTGAGTTAATCATTGAACAATAAATACATTTTCAAACATGTTGTACACCATAAATATATACAATTTTAATTTGTCAATTTAAAAATAATAATAAAAGACATTCCATATATGAATGCATGTTTTCGAAAAGGCCAAAAAAATTAAATAGTTTGGCACTATATTGATGAGTTTAGGTCATGAAAATTCAGGGTTATTATTTGTTAAACATTTGAATATATGTCTATAGTTTGTGTAGTCTCTGAAGTGCATTGTTATAAACAAGTTGATCAAAGAAGATGCAGCTGACTACACATGAACATCATTATATGAGGTATTGATTTTAGTCTTTAGGGAGTAAATTGAGGTAACATTCTACCCATTAAATTTCCGGATTTCGTGTAAATATTTTTGTTATTGCTGACTAACTTGTGCTTGTTGCTTTTCCCTATTTTTAGTGATTTTATTTTATGCTACCATTTTTGCTGTCTATTACTGAATAACTATTGAACCACAGGTTGGTTGACAGTTTCAACCATAGAGTACAGAATGTTTTGCTAGAAAATATTTTGGAGAAATGCCTACTCCCTATTTAGATTGACACTTGCAGTCTGCAGTATAATCAAAATGAGTTAATGGAATGTTGTACTGAGGAAGCAGGTGGTTTAATTTTGTAGGAATTAAACAGTCAGTAGAATAGGGAATTTCAATTTGGTCCATTAGTGCAGGAGTTGCTTTAGTTTACTAGTGGTGCTGAAGTTGGAAAGGGCAGCAGAAATTTTCTTTTTTTGTCTTTGGACAGATTAAAGATAATAAATATGGTGAACTGAACTTGTAAAAAAGTCTCCCAATCTTGGAAAACCTCATACTTGGTGATTGAAGGAGATGCTAAAACCATGGAACTTATTTTCTTCAAACAAGTGACAAAAATTGAAAATATGGATTCAAAAATGTTTTAAACTATACCCATACCTTATATATATAATTTTATATCTACTAGATTATGTAGTGATGCTGTCTCAAAAAGTTGACTTTGCCAAAAAATTCTTTAAAACATAATTATGTAATTTGCTGATAATGCACAATGTAATGTATGTAATATATCAGAAAAGTAAAATTTATCTAGTTGAAGTAATTTGTCCAAAATCAAACACCTAAAAAGTTGTTAAGTCAGGATTTTAAGTCTGGGTTTTAAGCTAAGGTTCTGGGCTTGAACATTTCACAACACTGGCAAGCATGAGACTCACTTAAGCAAAGACCATGATGAGGGGGTGTGGATTTAGAAGGGCCATGGTTACTTCTGCCTTGAACTAGAACAATTTGCAGAAATAATATTTATGCTTAAAAATGAACATTATATTTCTAAGTTGAGATGGGGGAGGGAACAGCAGAGAAATTATTACTAACAGATATATGCAAGTTCATAGTATTTTGGATAAATGTACATACACAGACATGTTTAGAAAGGTAGTTTGGAATCAGGCTGTTAAAAACTTGTAGTGATTTTATACAGTGAAACTTAGATTTTATCATATAGGATATAACAAGGGATTTAGTAAATAAAAATAGACTTCCAATCCTAATTGAAAACTTAGTGATCTTTCCATTGGGAACATATTAAAATGTTATAACAACAGATAACTTTAATATATCCATAACTATATTTCCATCCATAATCTATATGATGATTTATTTACTCCATACGATTCCAGTTACATTAGGTTTAAGCAGTTGCCTTCATTTGGATGCTGAGTTATTAATGGCAGCATTAAGAGACTACCACTCTTAACACCGTTTGTGTTAAGAATACAAGTATTTATATCATTAAAGTCAATTGTCATATATATTTATATGTATTTTATATATATACTACTCTTAACACTATTTGTGTTAAGCATACAAGTATTTATATCATTAAAGTCAATTATCATATATATTTATATGTATTTTATATATATTTATTTATATATTTATAGTTATACATATGTATTTCCCTGTTCATGTTTCACCATACAGGACACCCACTTATTCTATGCTTTTATACCACTATGAGGTGAAAACTATCTTCTAATTACTGCATCTCAACCATTTGACAATATATTATTTCACCTAAGGAACTCAAAAGTTGAAAAAATCAAAGGCTGTACAGCTTGACAAAACATTTACTTTCTCCTTAACCCAACATTCCCATGGTGATTTTACTGGACAGCCAATTTTGAGAATCACAAACTTTGGGAACTGTTATCTTCCAAGTGTGGATTTGAACTAAGATTTTGATATATAGATTTGAAAAATAAATTAAATTAAACATAGTGAGTCAAAGTATAAAATAAGTAAAGTAATATAAAGTCATTTACTTTTAATTTTCAGCTGCTGATAAAGATTATTAGTTGTCTTCAAATGTCTGCCATTGTTGTTATTTATTTGTCATAAAATGTGCACAGTGACATGATAAAGCTTACAATATTGCATTTCCATTATTACAAACTAAATTAGTAGCTTTCAATGTTTGCGTGCAAATGGAGAAGTGATATAAATAGCAGAGGATGTGTCAGGCAAGCGATCTAAAAGCAGGTACTCAACGATTGTCTTACTGTCTATTTACTCATTGAAAATGCAATGTTTCGAGATATTATTTTTCTCCCTTGTATCCAATACAAGGCATGATGATATAGAATTATCATCTTTCAGCTTAAATGGCTATTAACTGCATTCAGCAGGACATTCTATTAGAAGTTGTGTAATAAACTCCATTATCAAGTAGATATTGCCAGAAACTGTTACCACTAATACAAGTTGTATTCATTTTATGATACTTGATTCCACTTAATTTTGTTATTCTCTAGAAATATTGCTTCTCTAGCACTACTGGCACTTTCTTCTCAGCTGTAACGGCCTCATTCACTACATACACTATTGCGATTTGTCATTATTTAGGCAGAATTCACTACTGTTGAAGAACTGTAAGTTTTACTCTCATTGCTAAGTTTGATAAATATATATAGAAAAATATTCCATTGTTATATCACATAGTTTCTCTTCACTCAGTGGACTGTTGATGCGATTTGGACTTTGCATCAGGAAATAGATCTATCATACAAAATAACCAAATTGGCTGCTAAATGGTAAACAAGCTGAAAAGAAAATACTGAAAGCATGGATTATGTAATCATGTCCAATCATGATCATTAGGTAGGATGACTTTTTATAAGAGTGCTAGGTGGGATTTTTCTCTTATTCGCTCTCTTTTCACAGTATGATGTCAGTGTACATTTCATGTTAGAGAGAGAAATAATTACCATATATATTACTCTAGCAATATGCTTCTATGAATTATTTCTAACAAGGGTCAAAAAATCATAGCATACTTCTACAATAACACAAAGATATTTTATATTTTATTTAATATAACCCATATTATAAAGAATCTAAGGCTAGTCACAATATTGCCTTCAAAATCTATGGACAAAATATAAGCAGAATAATATCACTTGGCTACATAATTAAAATTTACTAGCAGATAAATTTTAAAATGCACTTACACAGTCAGATCCTGCTGGTTTTATGAACTGTTTATGCAGCAATGTGGGAACTTTAGGAAATCTATGTACCTTCTGAATAAAAAGCATTAAGTATTCATGAGGTTATTGGGTGGCCTAGCTGGAAATACAGTGCACATACATTTATATGAATATGTAAATTAGGGTCAATATATTAAATATAAAATGAATATTGTTTACAATTTACAAATGCAGAATTGATAGCTAGATTTATTTTGCATTTATTGAAAAATTAAAATTTTTAAAAGTCAAAAGATGTAAAAAAAAAGTGAGGACACATGCTACACAATAATTTTAGGGAGTTACTAACTTCCCAATATTTTTGTAAGAAAAAAATTTAATTTAATTTTTTCCTGTTGTTTATTAGTGCTGTGTGTAACCTGGTAGCTGTTGGAAACATATATAGGCATATACTTCTTAATTTATTTTTAAGCATAGCTAAAATGTATATTCAAACAAAACAAATTCTTACATTTTAAAATTATGCTTTAGCCATTATTCATAAACCAAAACTTCAAGAGAGTTCAGACTTCCCATTTTCTGTGAAAAGATACTCCAAACCTTATTCTATGTCAGACTTAATCTATTTTGTATTTATTTTCTGTGTAGCAGAACTAAGTTTCTGAGGATTCTCCAAATATTTTCTCTTCCACAGTCACATCTTCCTAACTGGAAAACAAATTTCAGAAATTCACATATTATGTTTTAAACTTCTTTTTGGCGCCACATAATTTTTCATTTTGCATAATGTCTGATGGGATATAAGCATCTTATATTGTTTTCCAAACTAATAACCATCTAGCTGCATCAATCCACAGCCTCCCTTGTGGTCACCATGCATTTTTAACCTAATACTAATATCATTACCACCACTAACACTACTACTACTACTACTACTATTACTACTACTACTACTGCTGCTGCTACTACTACTGCTACTACTGCTACTACTACTACTACTACTACTACTACTACTACTACTACTACTATTATTAGGTTAATATTTGCATTCACACATTACAATTTCACAATTTTATGTCAGTATTCCCTGATGTGTGCTTCAAAATTTAGTGAGTCTTGTTTCTAGTATTATCACTTGAAGTATAAAAGTGATTCATTTAGTGTGTAGAGAAATTGATTGCCTCACCTTGGTTTCATTAGCATTAATTATAATTAATTCAGATAACAAGGCAAAGATAAAAAGAATGAATTGCAAATATTATATCAATGATCAATATAGGTCATTTGTTAGCATTTTGTTTTCAAGCATTATTCAGAGTATTTACTTCCGTTATTAATTGTCTATATCATTGGGATACTTAATCTGTGGATGTGGTACTCTTTATCCTTATGTTATTAAGGACAAAGTGACATATCTTAGAAAAACAACTACTAGATTCAGCAATTAGCAATATGACCTTAATCTCACTGAATGGTTAAGTAAATAGTTTTCTAAACTTAACTAAATTTTTAGTTTTCTAAACTTAACTAAGTTAACTAAGTTTGGAAAACTAAAAAAAGGATTTTGATCCAATTAAAATTTTAAAGAAGAGAATAATAGTAACAATCATTTGCAGGTTATATTTTTACTTATTTTTCTTTTTTGTTTTTGTTAAAAAAATAAAAAAGTGAAACTATTGTACTTTCACAGGAAAATACAATACTCACTTACTGCCTGTCCTCTTTCTTCAGTTAATCTTCCTGGTGCATTGAAATTCTTCTCTAGTATTTGTAATTAAAGACTCAGATTGACATATTTTTTAAACATCACAAATAAGAATTGTAGTAAACTTTATAGTCAGAGAAAAAATTCCAATTGAGAATAACTGTAGATTTTTTAAAAATTCAAACACAAACAAGTGTAAGAAAAATTACTATGTTGGTAATAAGTTATCCTTATCCCTACACTCTCTACAGAAGAGGGAAAAACAGTAAGTATTTAAATCAAGGGCCATTATCAGCTTATATGTTTCTTTTCACCTTTGTTTTCATATTTAATTTTATGATGAATACTGTCTTCTAAGTGTTGTGTGCTAAGAACATATCTATTTTTGTAAGTGATAATTTTGTTCTGAAACTAAAACAGTCTATAAAAATGTGAGACTGACTTCATGTAGGGATATACTTTTATTTTATCCAAGATTGCAATGTTATCATCACTTTTTATTGTGCTAGACAATTCCTAGTACCAGGACAATTCTTCCCTTAGCATCCTGAGCAACATAATGAAAAAAGACAGTAATCTAATTTTTATAATCTTAGTTGCTCATTTGTAGACTGAATATCCTGAAGTACTACATACCACTAAAAAGGATTATACTATAAAATTGCAGATCAACAAATTTAATAATCTGGAAGAAATGAAAACATTACTAGAAACAGACAATCTACCAAGACTGCATCATGAAGAATTAGAGACTCTGAATAGGCATATAACTAGTAAGAATATTGAATTCATAATTAAAATCCTACCAATGAGGGAAAGCCTGCAGCCAGATGGCTTCATTGTTGAACTTTACCAAACATCAAAAGAGTAAGTGCCAATAATTTTCAAAGTTTTCCAAAAGAAAAAATAAATGAAGCAGAGGAAAAGACCCCTCTCTAACTATTCTACAAAACCAGCATTACTCTGAAATCCAAGCCAGAAAAAGACACTACAACAAAACTATAGACCAATATCTCCTATAAACATTAATGCAAATATCCTCAAAAAATACACTAGGAAACCAATTTAACAGAATCTTTAAGGATTATACATTATGACCAAGTGAGATTTATTTTTAAATGTAAGTATTTTTTAAAATGTGGAAATCAAGTGATGGAATACTTCATAATAATAGAATTAAGGGAAAATATAATCATGTCTATGCACAATAAGCATTTGACAAATTCAATGTATTTTAATTTAAAAGTAGGAATTTTGTTGGAAAGTTGTCTTCAACAAAATAGGAAGAAAAGTAAACAATGCTACGAAACAAATACCAAATATAAAATCCACAGCCAACATCATACTTAATGCTCAAAGACTGAAAACTTCTCCTCCAAGATCAAGAGCAAGGCAAGAATGCCTACTCTTTCAACTTCTATTCAACAGAATCCTGTTAGTTCTAGCCAGAACAATTAGGCAGCAAAAGAAATAAAAAGCATCTAAATTGGAAAGAGAGAAGTAAATTATTTTTCTGTTTATAGATGGCATGATCTTAACCGGAAGAAAATACTGAAGAACGGCCGGGCGCGGGGGCCCACGCCTGTAATCCCAGCACTTTGGGAGGCTGAGGTGGGCGGATCACGAGGTCATGAGATTGAGACCATCCTGGCTAACATGGTGAAACCCCGTCTCCATTAAAAATACAAAAAAGTAGAGGGGCGTTGTGGTGGGCGCCTGTAGTCCCAGCTAGTCGGGAGGCTGAGGCAGGAGAATGGCGTGAATGCAGGAGGCGGAGCTTGCAGTGAGCAGAGATTGCGCCACTGCACTCCAGCCTGGGCAACAGAACGAGACTTTGTCTCAAAAAAAAAAAAAAAAAAAAAAAAAAAAAAAAAAAAAAAAAAAAAAAAAAAAAAGAAAAGAAAATACTAAAGAACACATGTACACAAACTGTTAGAAATAATAAAATAATTCATCAAGGTTAGAGGATTACAAAATCAACAAGCAAAAATCAGTTGTATGTCTACATTCTGAAAGTAAACAATTTGAATAGAAAATTAAGCATTTTAATTTATGACATCATCAAAAAGAATAAAATGCTTAATAAACTTAACCAGGAGGCAAAAGGTTTGTGTCCTGAAAATCAAAAAAATGTTACTGAAAACTTTAAAGACATAAATATGTGGAAAGATATCTCTTGTTGATCACACGCATTATGATCAACATTGGCGTAAACACAAAAATAACTATTGTTGGCAAATGTGTGGAGAAATTGAAACCTTTTTGTGCATCAATTATGGGAACGCAAAATCATGCAGCCACTCTAGGAACAGTGTCATGATTCCTTAAAAAACATGAATGTAGAATTACTGCATAATTCAGCAATTCCGTATTTGGATACTTAGACAAAAGAAATGTAAGCAAGGACTCAGTTTTGTACAACTATGCTCATAGCAGCATAATTCATAATAGCAAAGAGATTGGAGCAACCCAAGAATCCATCAGCACATGAATAAATGAACAAAATGTAGTATGCACATGAAGTGGAATATTACCCAGCCTCAAGAAGAAAAGAAATTCTGATACTTGCTACTACATAGATGAAACTTGAACACATTGTTCTCCAAGCAAATAAATAAAATAAGACTGTCACAATAAGACAAGTGTTGTATGATTTGACTTATACGAGATTCCTAAAGCATTTAAATTTATACAGATAGAAAGTAGAATGGTGATTTTAAGGGAATGAGGAGTTTGTGTTTAATGGGTACGGATTTTCAGTTGAATAAGATGAAAACCTTCTGGAGATCGATGGTAGTGATGGTTGCACAACAGGATGAATGTACTTGATGCAACAGAATTGTACACTTAAAATGGTTACCGTGGTAAATTTCAATATGTGTATTTTGACACAGTAAAAAAAAAAGTAAAAAACAAATAACTAACCAACTAACCAATTCAGATTTTCCTGGAGAAGAACAAATTCTGTCTCCTGACTGCAGTAACAGTTCCTATGCAGGAGTTTTCCACCTACAGGTAGGTCTGCCCTACAGATTATAAAATTCCCAGTTCACATGTTATATTTTATATTTTATGAGATTATTGCACACACACAAAAATAAGTGGCATGAAAGTATTCTGAAAAGTGCATATTATGAATATAATGTTTACAAGAGAGAAAAAAAGAAGAGCGAACAATATAAAGAAAACTTACAATAACTTTGAAGGACATCAAAAAAACTGCTTAGACCAAAATTTTAATAGTTAAAATGTATCAATTTATCAATTTTATACATTTAATAAAATCCAAAAAATGTGATTTCAATATGGCTTGTTTTGTTTAATTTACTTTGATTTTAAAACTTCACAAAGTGATTCTAAAATTCATTCATAGAAATAAATGAAAGAGAATATTTAGGGAATCTCCCGAAAAAAATTAGCAATTTAGGGAGATGTGGTTTAGTATACGTAAAAATTTATTATAAATGAGAAAGACTGACTCAATACAGTATTAAGTAAATAATTAGAAATACAAAATGGAATACAATCTGGATATAGACCTAAACACATATTTCGTGTATGTATGTATATACATATACATATGCGCTCTTTAATTAAATGATTTCATTTATAGGAATTATTCCTACAAATACACTTGAAGTAATGTACATACAAAGGTATATAATATACTCTGATGATTAATATTGAATGTCAACTTGATTGGATTAGGGAATGCAAAGTATTATTTCTGGGTGTGTCTGTGGTGATGTTGCCAAAGGAGATTAACATTTGAGTCAGTGGACTGGGAAAGGCAGACCCACCCTCAATCTGAGTGAGTACCACCTAATCAACTGCCATCGCAGCGAGAAAAAAAAGCAGGCAGAAGAATGTGAAAAGGCTAGACTGACTTGGTCTCCCTGTGTAGCTCTTTCTCCCGTGCTGGATGCTTCCTGCCCTTGAACATTGGACTCCAAGTTCTTCAGCCTTGGGACTCAGACTGACTTCCTTGCTCCTCCGCTTGCAGACAGTCTATTGTGGGACCTCAGCTTGTGATCGTGTGAGTCAACACTCCTTCGTAACCTCCTCTTTATATATACATCTATGCTCTTGGTTCCGTCCCGCTGAAGAACCCTAATACATACACTATGACTTCTACTGGCAAAATACTACAAATGCTTAACAATGTCTTCAGTAGAGAACTAAGTAAGTAACTTTAGATCCATAAGATACTATAAAGCTTTAAAATTGAACAAAAAGATTTTTACATGGCAAAATAAAAAATTTGCAAGGTATATAGAGTTTAAAAAACCTGTATTGAAACTAGTATATGGTAAGTGTGTGTATATAAATATATATATGTATATGTATGTATGTGTATTTTTTATTATGGTGATTATTTAATATCTCTGGAAAAATTCACCAGAAATTGATGATGGTGCTGACTGGTGAGTGATTAAGAATAGGGCGGACAGCAGTCAGGAGCGGAAGGAATATGTTTTATGTTATATGTTTGTTTTACTTTTTAAAAATGTTGAAACCATGTGCTTGCATTACTTATTTTTATTTTATTTTTGAGACAAGGTCTCCCTCTGTCACCCAGGAGGCTGGAGTGCAGTGGTCCAATTTGAGCTCACGGCAGCCTTGACCTCCTGGACTCAAGCGATCCTCCCACCTCAGCCACCTCAGTAGCTGGGATTACAGGCACATGCCACCACATCTGGTTAATTTCTGTA
>NW_016817159.1:106100-107563 GCF_001698545.2 Rhinopithecus bieti | reverse complement strand
ATAATTTTACTTCTTTCATTCTGATTTGGATGCTTCTTATTTATTCTTCTTGCCTAATTGCTCCAGCTAGTGCTTTCAATATGATAATATGTTGAATAGAAGTGGTAAGAGTAGGTACCCTTGCCTTGTTCCTGATCTCTCAAATTGTCTTATAAAAAGAAAGACAGAAAATATATCTCCAGCCTGAATTATCACATGAAGATTGTACCTCAGAAATTATCAAGGGTGTTCATTAGTGATCTTAACCTTATTTTCCCTGCTTTACACACAATTTTACTTTTCCAACATTCTTGAAAATAAGCGTGAAAATGTGACTTCCACTGTCTAAGAACAAAAACTAGTTTGCAGTGTCCTGTAGTGTCAGACAACATTTCCCTGGCCAGCCTTATGTGATTATTGTATTGGTACAGGGCCTCCATCAAGTTTGATCCCATTGTGACTATTTCCTCTTAGTCATGTGGTATAAATATGAAATAAACTTTGTTGTTGTTTAGCCATAATATGTAGGGCTATATTTTTTAAGCAACCACGTTACAATGTATCCTTACTGCTACATTAAGGCCAATTTAGATTAATTTCAATGACGGAAATCTACAACACATTAAAATTAGTCTTATATTTCCACTTTCATTGTTTTTGTTCATTCTCATTATAAGATCTATCTTTAATTTCAAGGATGAGGTGATTCGTATCTACAGCCTGATTATACATAAATACAGATTTTCTAGAGAGGAATATATTTTAATTAATCAATAAAATCAGTTGAATTTCTGTACATAAAATAAATTTCTTACCTAAAGATTGTATCTGCAGGACATAACAACTTAATAAATTTGGTTTTGCCAGTGTACCAACAGGTTTGTTATCAGATTTAATATAAAACCCTTGCAGGAGAGGACATGTGCTTGAATGTCAAATTTAAAATAATAGATTTAAATATTTATTTAAAAGCATTAAATCTGAATTAAAATTTTATTGGAAAGTGAATCTGATCTTTCTCCTTATTTACAGCCTTACTTTATTCTTATATTTTTGTCTAGCCACAGAATTCCCAAAATATTAGTCTTTCTCTGTCATGTTCAGTGATTTAATATTTTACTCTGAATGTTTCATTTCTATAGCAGATAAGTAATGTGTGAGCCCAAGGCAAAGCCCCAGCTTCCTTCCTCCTAACCTACCATGCAATTTCTCACTCTCCAAAATATGCCGAAACATATGTTCTCTGTCTTATACACACACACACACACACACACACACACACACACCCCTGAAAGTTCATGACTCTTTCATTGAGAATCTCATATATCACAAAAAAAATTTCTGCAGTTGAATAACACATTGACAATAATTCTTAACTGGTTTATTTTACGGTATTCTCTTATATTTTAACCTACATAGAATTTGCAATATTATCTTAAGATTACCTGAAACAACAACTTGCATTTTAAACCATTCCTTGGGCC
>NW_016817159.1:75202-102063 GCF_001698545.2 Rhinopithecus bieti | reverse complement strand
TCTGAAAAGAGACTTAAGGGTGGCAGTTAAGGTAAAACCAGGTGCCACTGAATATCAAGAGCCTGAGAAATTGCTTGGGTGATTTGACTAATAAAGGCCGGTACGTTATTGGACTGTATAGAAGTGGGAAGGCCAAACTGAGGAATTATGACTGACAAAAGAGAAGAAATGACCACGGTGGCCTTTTCAGATGCTAGGGGCCTGAATAATCCCTGAGGAGTAGTAGAATAGCATATGGAACACTGAGAAGTGATTTCCTTGAGGATAGATTTCCAGGATGGAAAGGAAATGAGAGGTTCTAAGAGGCAGGCTACTGGCTTGTAACCTACATGGAAGAGGTTATGAAATGACGATAGAGTAGAATGGACCTGTGAGGCTGGAAGAAGATATTTTCCTTGGTCCAAGAACCATTTGCCTTGTGTAGGAAGAGATTGATAGGTGGAAGTTTCGGTGGGAGTGACGGAGGAGAAGGAGGAAAACTGCCAGGAGGGATAGAAGTTGGAACACCAGCTACTTTTTTAGCTACCTTATCAGCATAAGTGTTGCCCTGAGCGATGGAATCTGATGCCTTTTGAAGGCCCTTGCAGTGAATGACTCCAGCTTCCTTTGGAAGTAAAGTGACCTTGAGAAGAGTTTTTATTAATGAGCCGTTAATGATGGAGGATCCCTGTGTAGTGAGGAAACCTTTCAGCTCATAAAACAGCATGGTGGTGCACGATATGGGGTCAGTATCAATATTGACACGTAGTCCCTTTACAAGAGTGAGGGCCCAAATTAAGGCAATGAGTTCGGCTTACTGAGAGGTAGTGGAGGGGGGCAGAGCAGTAGCCTCAATGATAAATGTGGAAGAGACTATAGCATAGCCGGCCTTCTCTGGAGTGTGGCGATTAGGCTTGGTGGAACCGCCATCAATAAACCAAGTGTGAAAAGGGTGAGGAACAAGAAAGAAGGAAATATGGGGAAATGGAGTGAATGTCAGGTGGATCAGAGAGATATAGTCATGGGGGTTAGGTGTGGTATCAGGAATAATGTGGGAGGCCGGAATGAAGTCTGGGCCAGGAACAATGGTAATTGTGGGAGACTCAACAAAGAGTGAGTGTACCCGCAGGAGCCAGGGAGCAGAAAGTATATGTGTCAGATGTGAGGAAGAAAATAGATTTTGGAGGTTTTGAGAACTGTAGAGAGTGAGTCGAGCATAGTTTGTGATTTTTAGGGCCTCTAAAAGTATTAGGGTGGCAGCAGTCACCACACACAGACACGAGGGCTAGGCTAAAACAGTAAGGTCAAGTTGTTTGGACAGATAGGCTACAGGGCACGGTCCTGGCTCTTGTGTAAGAACTCTGACTGCACAACCCTGAACTTTGGCTGTGCGTAATGAAAAGGGTTGGGATGAGTTAGGGAGAGCTAGGGTGGGGGCAGCTTCTAGGGCTGTTTTTAAGGAACGGAAAGAGGAATGGAGAAAGGATTCAGGATCTACGGGGTCAGCTAGGTCTGCTTTTGTGAGTTTACATAATGGTTTAGTCAGGATGGTAAAATTAGATATGCAAAGGTGGAAGTACCTAACCATGCCTAGGAAGGAAAGGAGTCTGTCAGAGTTATCTGAGAATTTACCTAGGTCTATTTTAATTTGCTTTCAGTCTGAGAGAGAAAACAGTACATGCACTCTGGCTGGGCTGAATTCTCCTCCTCCCACTGCTTGGAGGGGGCATAATCGGGGAATATTGGCACTCTCTGGTTCATTGTTTACCCCTTTGTCTATCTCCTTTTGGACCGTATGGGTTAGTTGAAGGAGAGTCCTTATTAGTTGGGGAAGGAGTCGGGGGGCACTGGGGTAGGGAGATAGACTCTGAGGGCTTCCTGTAGGGCATAAATCACACTTTTCACAGAATTGTGAGTTGTCTCTTAATGAAAAGAAAGTTTGTACATATGCCACTTCACTCCATTTGCCTTCTTTTCTACAAAAGAGGTCTAGCTGTAAGATGGTGTCATAATTTATACTTCCCTCAGGAGGCCAGGTTTCTCCCCCTTGAAAAGGATATCATGGCCAGGAGGTACTGCAGAAGAATATAAGTCATTTCTTTCTTAGCGTCTGCGGGTCAAATTGGTCCTAATTCTCCAGAATACATCTTAGCGGCATTTTTGCCTTGGGGGGAACGTTTCCCATCTGAAAAAGAACATAGGGATGCCAGCACCCCTAGTCATTTTCCAATAAGCATTAGTCCTAGAGCATCCTCTAAGTGCCTAATGCTTATTCATTTCCAGGGTGTGTAACCACCCATGGACCTCTGCTTATCGGATTAGTTAAACTCACCGATGTAGCAGTCTTGCACCTGTTTTCCCACCTTTCTTGACCACAAAGAAAGGGGGTCGGGCTGCTGGATTCTAGTGGTCCTTTACCAGCATGCACAACATTGCCTGTGCACTCAGGGGTGAGTTCTAGAGCTGGACTGGACTCCTGAGTATTTCATAACAACCCAGTGCCCCATCAAGATACATTCGCATAAACAACAGTTCTTATGCAAATTTATGTAGCTAACCTTTTGAGTCAAGGTTGAGATAATCTTTTGATTCTGTAAGTACTACAAGGCTTGGCTGAGTGCAAAGAGCTTGCACGTTTGAGGAGATCAATTATTAGGCAATTTTTAAACTGCTTCCACAAGAGTCTCTGTATCAATTACTGAATACCCATTGGGCTTTTTTCTCAATCACCTGAGAGGAACCATCTATAGTCCAGGGAGTTCCTCCTAGGTCTGGTTGACCTTGTATGGTAATTAAGATTTAAATCCTCTTGTTTTGTAGAAAGGGTTCAGGTTTGGGGGATTAGATGGACACGGAGGGAGAGCATGTGTGTTTTTATGAAGAATTATGTCAAGATAGGTAATGGATGAGGAAGAAATCTGGGCTTGACTGAAGTAATGGGAGCTGTCTGTGAAGCCTTGAGGCAGTTCAGCCCAGGTAATTTGCTGAGCCTGATGGGTGTCAGGGTCAGTCCAAGTGAAAGCAAGGAAAGGCTGAGATGAAGAGTGCAAGGAATAGTAAAGAAAGCATGTTTGAGATCCAGAACAGAATAACGGGTTGTGGAGAGGTTGTGGAGGGAGGTATTGAGGATAGGAGAGTATATGGCTTTGGCACCATGGGGTGGATAGGCAAGACAATTTGGTTGATAAGGCACAGATCTTGAACTAACCTGTAAGGCCTGTCCAGTTTTGAACAGGTAAAATGGGGAATTCTAAAGAGAGTTTATAGGCTTTAAAAGGCCATGCTGTAACAGGCAAGTGATAACAGACTTTAATCCTTTTAAAGCGTGCTGTGGGATGGGATATTGGTGTTGAGCATTGACCTTGAGTGTGATTAGGTTTTAACGTGATGGTAAGGGGTGCATCATTTGTCACCAAGGAGAGAGTAGAGGTATCCTATACTTCTGGATTAAGGTGGGGAGATACAAGGGGAGGATGTGAAGGAGGCTTTGAACTGGGGAAAAGGCAGCAATGAGGTGTGGCTGTAGCCCAGGAATAGTCAGGGAAGTAGATAATTTAATTAAAGTGTCTCAACCTAATAAGGGAACTGAGCAAGTGGAGGGTAACTAAAAAAGAGTGCATAAAATGTTACTGTCCAAATTGGCACCAGACTTGGGGAGTTTTAAGAGGTTTAGAAGCCTGGCCGTCAATACCCACAACAGTTATGGAGGCAAGGGAAACAGGCCCTTGGAAAGAAGGCAATGTGTTGTAGGTAGCCTCCATATTGATTAAGAAGGGACAGACTTACCCTCCAATGTGAGTTACCCAAAGTGTCTGTGATGGTCCAGGAGGCTTCCGAGGCAATCAGGCAGTGTCAGTCTTCAGTTGCTAAGCTGAGAAGATCTGGGAAGGAGTCAGTCAGAGCCTTGGGCCAGTTGGACAGTCCAGTTTCCAGTGGGGTCCCGCACAGATGGGACACGGCTTCGGAGGAATCCCGGGCTGCGGGCATCCCTTGGTTGAGTGGCCAGATTTCTGACACTTGAAGCAAGATCCTGGGGGAGGAAGTCCTGCAGGAACGCCTGACTGCTGTGGCTTAGGCGTTTTGATGTTCTTGTGTGCTGGAGATGTGGCTGGGGTTTCTCTCACAGTGGAGGCAAGTAATTGCAACTCAGAAATACATCGCCTCCACTCTATTATTGTACACCTTGAAGGAAAGGTTAATTGAGTCCTGTTATAGGGTTTGAGGGCCGGAATCTAATTTTTGGAGCTTTTGCTAATGCTAGGAGGGGTTGGGTAATAAAATGCATATTGAGAATAAGACAGACTTCTGGCCCCTCTGGGTCTAGGGCAGTAAAGTGTCTAACTGTTGTTGCTAAGCGGGCCGTGAACTGGACTGGGTTCTTTACCTTGGGTAGTTTCTTTAAGTTTGTCATAATTAACAGTTTTGTAAGCTGCCTTTTTAAGCCCTTCAACTAGGCAGGAAACCATGTAATCTTGCCTAGCTATAACTGGGGAATCGACTTGATGATTCCATGAGGACTGATGAGAAAGAGCCTAAATGCTGGCTGATTTGGGAGAGGTCTGATAGAGAAAAAGGCACAGGTACCCTGACTATGCCTTCAGCTCTAGCCACCTCTCTAAGAGGAATTTGTTGGGCAGGTGGGGGAGAACTAGTCGCAGAATGAAACTGTAAGCCAGACCAGGTGTGAGGAGAGGAGGTGATAGAAGGATTATAGGATGGGAGAGCAGAGGCTGAGGAAGAATTGGGACCTGGCTTGGCCTGGCGAGGAGCAGCCTGGGGAGAAGGGGAGAGGTCAGATGAGTCCATAGAAAACAAGGATTCAAAGGACTCACAGCCTGGGGTGGAGACTGAAGAAACAGACAGGAGAGAAAGAAGAAAGATTTGGGACAAGTCTCATTGGGAGCAGAGACTAGGGAGGGACCAATGTGTAAAAGAATGCCTGGACGTCAGGAACCTCAGACCGTTTGCCCATTTTTTGACAAAAATTATCTAGATCTTGTAGGATAAGGAAATTGAAAGTGTCATTCTCTGGCCCCTTGGAACTACTGTCGAGTTTGTACTGGGGTCAAGCGGTATTGCAGAAGAAAATAAGATGCTTAGATTTTAGGTCACGCGAGAGTTGAAGGAGTTCAGAGGCCTGACACTTACAATATAGTAACGTCTGTAGATATCTGACATGCTTATAGAAAACACACGTTTTTGGGTACCACTGAATGCCTATTGTATCTGAATTACCACAAAGACTTAACAGTCTTCTTCCCTCTTTGCTTCCCTCTCCACAACCCTTTCTAAGAAAAATCCCCATGATTCTTATTAACAGCAACATTTTGAAAAACTTCATATTCATCATTAAAATATTTAGCATTTAGACAGTATTATTGGCTTTATCAATATATCTAATTTAGAAAAAAACTGCATGCATCATGAATCTATAAACTCATGTACTTTAAATGTATTTATTTTATTGATTTATTTTTAGAGACAGGATGTCACTTTGCTACCCAAGCCGAGTGGAGCGGTACAAACATAGCTCACTGTAGCCTCTAACTCCAGGATTTAGGGGATCCTCCTGCCTCAGCCTCCCAAGTAGCTAGGACTACAGGAATTGTGCCACCATACTTGACTCATTTTTTTACTACCATTTTTTTGTAGAGATGAGGTCTCACTATGCTGCCCAGGCTACCCTTGAACTCCTGGCATCAAGTAATCTTCCTGCCTTTGCCTCTCAAACTTTGCGATTACAGGAATGAGCAAGGCTGAAGCTCATATTAAAAAAAATAATTAATAAATCAGAATTTATACATTGGATCCTTTGTTAGGTCACTCAAGAGCATTCTATCTTCATCTTTAAGTGATCATTAAATGAATTTGTTTAATACTAAAATATAGATATGTTTTTCTACAAGTACAGCAGATGTTCAGATATACTTAAAAAGTTGCATTATTCATTGACTATTTTGCAGTGAATTTTTTATTATGTAAGAATCAGAGACAATATGGTAATATACTGTTTTAGTAGAAATCTAGGTAAAGTTGATATGTAGTTTCTGTGCTTATTTCAACGGGTTTTATTTTTTACAGAATTGTAAAAAGAAAATCAGGCATAATATCTCAAGAAACATTTAAGAAAGGTTATTTTTCTTTTTCTGTATAGATTTAAACCAGTATGACTGAGTAGTGAGAATTCCTAGTATACACCTCTCTTTACTCATGTAGTTCCTGCAGTAACACTACAAAATAGGTAGAAACTTATCCCTAGTTTATACATCCTTGGATATAAGATTTCTTCATATTATGTACTGAGTATTCTTGATATGACAGAATATACATTTATTCATGTCATTGGCAGGTGGATTAATTATTATAGTTATTAGCTAGTACACAAACTATATGTCTATTTAGCGAGAGCCAGATGTACAAAATCTCTTAAAAACAGAACTTATGGATTCCTAAGCATATAAACATTTATTACCGGACTCTGGATATTGTCCTCAATGAAAAGTCATCAAATTTCTATACAATGAAAAAATCTACAATTTAATTTTAAAAAACATTAAATGTTATCAAATATCATAATAGAATAATTAAACTTAAGCCAAAGAGAAAAGAGTAATAGTTTTGTTCATCATATTATTGCTTATTCTATAATAATTGAGTATAGAATATTAATTATATTTGATCTAATAATCATCTTTCTTCCTTCATTCAAAAAGTATGGGTTTTTTGTTTGTTTGTTTTGTTTTGTTTTGTTTCCCAAAGTAAGGCATTAGGGACACAGTAGTAAACAACACGACCAAGAACTTGGCCCCAAGTAGATCATTATTCAAGTTTTAAAGACTAACAATGAATAAATAAATTAGCTAATTCAAATTTTAATTAATGCTGAAGGAAATTAATAGAGTGATGAAATTTCAAAGGGATGATGTTGCTATCTCATGTGAAGCAATCTGGAAAGCCTCTTTGAGGAGGTGTCATATGACCTGAAACTTGATGAATGAGATTGGATCGCTATAAAATATGAATACTAAGGCAAGGAATATGAACGGCATGTTATGATGAAGGAAAATAGGGAGAGTAACTGGTTTAGCTGAACTAAAGGAAATAAAAGCAAGGGATTGAATCAATTGGAAATTTAAACACTAAGCCTATCCGCTGAGATTAGGGCTATAAACGGTCAAGAAAGTGAAGGTAGGAGGTTTATTTCGAGTTCTATGGGTGGGATAACACGAGTTTGTATGTGGGAAAATTATATGACTTCTCTATACTATGGGAATAAGAAGAATCTATGATTATAGTCCCAGAAAAGGTTTCATTTTACTCTTTTATTTTTTCTTTTGGTTTGAGAATATGGGTTGGTTGTGGCACTGTTTCCTGAGATGGGAGACCCAGGGTACAGGTCGTTAGGGACCTGCAGGACATCTTTGAAGTAGTAAAATGTGGGGTGAGGAAAAAAAAAAAAACAAGAGCTCTGTTTTAGACGTTTTACATTTGAGAGGATTATGTAACGAAGTGGATAGGTCACATAGACATTTGGATATTTGTCGTGGAGCTTAGGAATTTGTTCATTTTAATATTGTTAAAATTAGTCAAAATCTATTTTAGTTAAAGCTATAAGATTATGTAACCTTGCTTACAAAGGAAATTTAGAGAGCAGTTTGGGTGCAAAATCAAGCTGGATGGCAGGCAGAAGCCAGTATGAAAATTAGAAGAGTTGCCTGAGGGGAGGAGGAACACCAGGAGCCATCAGCAGGAATCCAGTTCAGGGATCAAAGGTGATTTTAAGTCACACCAAAGACTGTTCTTCCCCAGTTTGTAGTTTATTTGGAAATATAATAACCAAAGTTGATGATCTATTAGAGATGCAATGATGAATTCTGTTTTATTTCTTAGATTTCTCGGTTCATGTCTCTCTCCCAAACTAATGGTGTCTACAATGAGAATATCAGGAAGTAAATTCTTCATCCTAAACTGATTTTATTCTTGAGTTATTTTATTCATTTTATTCAAAGATTATGTCAATCTATTTTCAACCAATTTGGGATCTAGGAACAGTAATTTTGTGTAGCCCTGCAAACCCCTGTCTGCCTTTTCATATATATTATTGAATCTTTTTTTTTCTTTTTTTTTTTGCCCAAACCAATCTCTTTTAGATGGTATCTTGTTCTACACAGTCAATAGCAACCAACTTATATTTTTCCCCACTCTGTTTTCTAAAATTTGTTCTTTTAAAACTCCCAGCTGAGTGAGAAAACAATATCCTTTACTAATTAGAACAAATGGCAGAATTACTAAATATTTTTGTCATTGCCTAATTCAATCACTATTCTAGCCTTCTATTAATATTATTGCTTTTGAGAGCTGTACCACCTTTTGGTCCCAATTACTGTATCACTTGTACTCAAATTTTCCATCACAGAACTTGTCATATAGCTCTAATTAATCTCACTAGAGGCTGTGAAATTTAGGGAATAGATGAAAATTCTCTGATGTCTAATAGCACCCACCATACTACATTGCAAACTTTTTGCTTCTTTCCTCTTTGTTTTTTTTTTCCCCAGATACAGCAGAATAGAGGAAAGAGCAGCACAGACAAGAGAATCAGTGCTGCAAAAGAAGAAAATACTAAATACCCTGAGAAAATATATTTTGGTTGAATTTCTTACAGAAAGTTATGCACAAATGACAAAAGTAAACTCAGTCTTAAAAGACAAACAAAATTTTCTACAATAGAAAGCCTAAGTATTGCATTGATTTCCAGAAGTAGCTCATGAACGTCTTGGGTTTCTTTCTTGTTAATATGAACACCAGGTTTTATACTATATCCACAAAAGGTCAAATATAGTACCCTGGAATCTGCGTTTTATACAGGTCTCTGTATCATGAAAAGAATATTCTACTTCCTCTGGTTCACAAACCATTCATTTAATAGTATAAGGAGCTGTATAAAATGCATTTTCAAATCAAATCAATATTAAAAATCATCATTTTAATCACAAACAATAGAATTCTAAACTTCACAAGTATAAATCATTAACTTTAATTATTTTGTTGAATATTGTTACATATTAGATTTCAGAATACATTTTCTATAACAGGAAAGTTCTGCAAGCCTCATTACAGAAATAAAGCTCATACTTTTTGATTACCTAGGTTAGTAATTCTAAGCCGACACATGCATAATTTGGAGAAAATCAGTTTAAATCAATGTTTAGATTATACTTTAATTTGACTGCATAAGTGTCACATTATTAACACGACTTACATAAATTTCCTCAAAATCTAAAATATCTGTTTTGGAAGTTACTTCTCTGTTCAGACTTGGTACCAACATGAAACAGAACGCAGAGTCAAATTAGAATATTTCAGGAAGTATTTAATAAATATAATATTTATAAACATGTGAGCAGAGTATAAGCAAATCTGAAAGAATTATATAGTTCTGAAGAGCTTATAGCAGCAAAGCTATTACAACTTGTAGCACTAAAAGAAGAAAGGAAAGGAATCATTACCAAGGCCTGGGAGAAAAAGGCACAGAGAAGGCTGTCTTGTGAAGGGCAATGACCTTCAATTATGGAACCCAACCAAACTAGGGTGTTCTGCAACAAAGAGCCAGAAGAATACATGTTCTTACTTCACTCCCGTACTTCTAATTCATTTCTTGTCAGGGATATCATTGACTGAACTAAATTGTCAGCTAGAAAATAAGGAAGCCAACCTTCTAGAGCAAAGTTTGGGTGGAGAATGGTGAGGAATTGATCTGGAGGAGTAAATGTAAGACAACCAGCACAATTTGAGATTTGTTGAGAGAGAAAATAACATTGTCTATAAAGAAAATAAAAGGCCGAGAGGGATGACTCGTGCCTGTAATCCTAGCACTTTGGGAGGCTGAGGCGGGCCGATCAGGAGGTGAGGAGTTTGAGACCAGCCTCACCTCATGAGGTTTTGGGAGGCTGAGACAGGAGAATCATTTGAACCTGGGAGGAGGAGGTTGCAGTGAGCCGAGATCACGCCACTGCACTCCAGCCCAGGCGACAATGCGAGACTGTCTCAAAAAAAAAAAAAAAAAGAAAGAAAGGAAAAAAGTAAAGTAAGAAGAATAGAACAACCAAATATGTTGACTATTTAGTTTATAAGTATTTTTGTGACAATTTGTTTGTGATACCATTTGATGACTATTGTTGATTGACAAATATGGTAAAGCTTTCTTCGTAGTGGTCTAATCAAGGTTGATAAAAACTATAATTGGTTTGCTATTTGGTTGCTATTTCTGGAACCACATTTCAATTAAACTAACAATACTTTGTGATGTCTATCTGATATATAGCTCTAATAAAATAAAATTTCTTATTTCATTGATAAAAGCAAATAATGCTTTTGAAAAAACAATAGACATTATTAAAACTAGTGAATTTGCTAAAATAGTATCTTAAGTGCAACACTGAAAACCTCTCCTAAAATTCTCATAAATTTTCCAGCAAAAGTTGGCTTCAATACATATAAATAAATGTGATTCTTCTGAAAATATGTTTTCTCAAATTTTATATCAAATAAAATCTGACCTTGTTCTCTGACTACGAATGACATACAATTGATGCGTAAGTCAGCTTAGGATGCTACAACAAAATAACACAGAATAGGTGATTTTAACAACAGAAATTAATTTTCCCATAGTTGGAAAGTCCAAATTCCAAAATCCAAAACTAAACAGATAACTAGAAGTCCAAGATCAAGGTGCCAGCAGGATTGGTTTCTAGTGAGGGCACTCTGTCTCGCTTGCAGATGGCTGCCTTTTCACTGTCTCCTTATATGGCCTCCTGTGCATGCTTGTGGAGAGAAAGAGCTGTTTTGTGTCTCTCTCTTCTTACAAGAAGCACACCCTGCTGGTTTAGGGCCACACCCTAATGACCTCATTTAACCTTATTTATTTATTTGTTTGTTTGTTTGTTTTGAAACAGTCTCCTCTGTCGCCCAGGCTGGAGTGCAGTGGTACAATCTTGGCTCACTGCAACCTCCACCTTCTGAGTTCAAATGATTCCTATGCCTCAGCCACGCGAGTAGTTGGGACTACAAGCATACCACCATGTCTGGCTAATTTTTGTATTTTTAGTACAGATAGGATTTCTTCGTGTTGGCCAAGCCGGTCTCGAATTCCTGACTTTCAGGATCCATCCACCTTGGCCTCCCAAAGTGCTGGGATTACAGATGTGAGCCACCGCACCTAGCTTATTTAATTATATATACACAAATATATATAAACATGTATAAATATATATATATATATATATTTTTGAGAGTCTCACTCTCACTCTGTCGTCCAGGCTGAAGTGCAGTGGCATGATCTCAGCTCACTGCAAGCTCCACCTCCCAGGTTCATGCCATTCTCCTGCCTCAGCCTCCTAAGTAGCTGGGACTACAGGCGCCCACCACCACGCCTGAGTAATTTTGTTTTTGTACTTTTTTTTTTTTTTTTTTTTTTTTTTTTTTTTTTTTTTTTTTTTTTTTTTTTTTTAGTAAAGACGGGGTTTCACCATGTTAGCCAGGATGGTCTCGGTCTCGATCTCCTGACCTCGTGATTCACCCGCTTTGACCTTGCAAAGTGCTGGGATTACAGGCTTGAGCCAAGGCGCCCAGGCCTTAATTATATTTTTAAAAGAACTTGTCTCCAACTAGAGGGAGTTCAATTCAATCTACAACAAATAACATAAAAAATCTGTATTTTATTAAGATAAATGTAGCTTACTAGTAAGGTAAAAATCATGAGTACCTTTCTCCAGAAAGCATATTAATAATTGTAGGCTATTTTTGTAAGCAACAAAATTTGAAATATGTGATAGAGGAACTTACATCTTCTACTATATTTCTCTATTCTATTCTCCTTATATAGTATTCATATTAGTAAAACACATTTTAAAATGAAAAGAAAGTATAAATAAAAGATTTGTCTTAGAGAATACCTTTCAGTTTTAGGAGGAAATTCCGAAAGAGAGTCTTAGAATAATTTTTACTGTTATTTTGTAAGAGTAACAGTCTAATCACTCCTTAGATTTTATAACCAGCTCATGATTTATTTTGAGGCAATCATGAGAAACTTTCTTTAAAACTTTATTTGACACAATTATTTTAATTGATCTTATAACATTATGAGTTGTACATTCTTTACTAATTTTAGCTATTGATATGCCAGTCTCTGGGGGTATTTATACAAAATGTAAAGTTCTAAATAGATAAATTTCTTTAGTTTTGCATTGTGAGTTCAAACTTTTAAATTGACTTTTTGCCCATGATAATGTTGTGATTCTAAATTGCTCAACAGATGTGATTGTAACTATTAAAATTACCACCATGATATTAGAGGTATTTAATAATGCAAAAATTACATTTTCTCCTATTATACGTATATATCAGTTCATTTTGTGTCTTAGATGTTGCAACAAAAGCATAAGTGACAAAGAAAAAGTACATGAATTGAGCTTCATCGATGTTAAAAATGTTTACGATTCAAAACACACCATTAAAAAAGCAAAAAGACAACTCATAGGATGAAAAAAATTGAAAATTATATATCCCACAAAGGACTTGTATCCAGAATATATAAAAAATTCTTACGATACCATAAAAAAGCCTAATTAAAAATGCAAAACTGATGTAAATAGACACTTCTCCAAAAGTATATACAAAATGCCATGAAAGGATGCTTAAAATCATTAGGTATCTCAGAAATGCAGACCAATTAATTTTATGTTCATTAGTCATGACTAAAAAGACAGATAATTATAAGTGCTGGCCAGGAGATAGAGAAATTGAATAGCTCATATATTGCTGTTGAAAATATGAAATTTTATACATAAGGTCTTCATACGACCAATTTCACTCAGTGGCACATAGTCAATAGAAATGAAAATATATTTCCAATCTTGTAAATGAAAGGTTATAGCAGCATTAGTCATACTAGCAAAACTTTATAAAATGCCCAAATATCTGTCAACTGATTTTGCATAAACAAATACGGTATATACATACAATAGTCTATTATTCAGCAATAAAATGGAATGAAGCACTTACACATGCTACGACATGGAGGTACCTTGAAAACATTATATTCTGTAAAAATGAGCCAGCTAAAAAAGACTGCATATTATATAATTCAATATATATACAATGTTCAGAATATACACAAATCCATAGCGACAGAAAATTGAGTTGTGGTTGCTAGGAGAGGTGAGAAAAAGGAAAAGAAAATTGCTGTTAACAGGTATGGAGACTCCTTTTGGGTGATGTATATTTTCAAAAATGAGGTAGTTATAATGCCTGCATAACTCTGTGAATGCAATAAAAACAACTGAATTTTATACTTTAAGTGAGTGAGTTTGTGGTATGCCCATTTTATCTCAATAAAGTTATTATAAAATAATGATAACTTAAGAATTTAAACATTGCTCCTGTGTTTTTTTTTTTTTTTGCTGATGTTCTTAATATTTATTGATAATTAAATTCTGTTTTAGAGGGGAAAATAACAAGTAACATGTACTTTTGTAGAATAGCAGCTTATTCAATAATAATACAGTTCAAATAAATGTACTTTTAACATCTAGTTAGCTATTTGTTATTAGACTTTGTCTTAGTTTTAGACTCAGGATTAATAGCAGTATTAATAAATATAAGCAGTATTGTTAGTATTCCTGCTACTAGGTAAATATTGTTATCTTGTATTATTCAACAAATTAAACAGGGTTGCAATTAAATAAAAATATAATAGGTGTTAAATATAACCAGTTCACCCAAAATGAGTTGATATCCAAATTTAAGAATAAAGTAACCCAAAACACACAAGCAAAATGAAGGGGATAGGAAAAAAACAACATTTAAAATCATATACTTTGGCAAGTTTCTGGAAAACTATTTTAATGTAAGTGATATACTTAGGTTTTGTGTCTCTACCCAAATCTTAAATAGTAGTCCCTAGGTGTTTAGGGAGAGACCTGATGAGAAATGATTGAATTTTGGGGGTGCTTTCCCCATGCTGTTCTCGTGATAGTGAGTGAATTCTCACAATATTTCATGTTTTTTTATAAATGGTAGTTTTTTCTGAACTCAGAATGCTTATCTCTCTCTTGCAGTCTTGTGAAGGAGGTGCCTGCTTCGCCTTCTGCCCTGGTTTTAAGTTTCCTGAAGCAACCCCAGCCCTGTGGAACAGTGAGTCAATTAAGTCTCTTTTCTTTATAAGTTACCCAGTTTGGGGTATTTCTTGATAGCAAGTGTGAGAACAATCCAATGCCATAAGTCAAATATTTTATTCTACTATACTATTCATCATTCTATAACTATTGCTAAATTAACCACCAAAAGAAGAAATTATCACAAACTTTCCAATAAATTAAAATTTTCAGACATCAACTATTACCATGTCAAACTGTAATACATTTAGTGTTACACAAGGATTAAAAGATTATAAATGCTTTCAAATTAACCTTGTAGGAAATATAACATAACTTTTTAATAACCTTGGCTTAATATTATATTAGAATGGACAAGAATAAAGTTTCTTCCATTTGCTTGCTGAAGAAATATATAATAAGAATGTATCATATTTAAATTAGAAAGAAGTGCCCAAGGGGTATATTAATATTGTGTCATGAACAATCTTTGTATGTAACTATCATTTAAAAATTGCGATTAATCAATTAGTGCTTTATTGGGCCATAACATAATTCATTTAAGCATTTGGGATTATTGAAAACAAATCAAATTTTAATTGCTCAGTTTTCATGGGATCAAAATTGGGATTGTTTTATGAATGGTAAACATATTTTCTTAAGGCTAATTATTTAAGGAAAAAGCATACATATCTTTCACTTCAAATGCCAATTTATGATTAAGGTTGTCACTGAATAGTAAAATGTCATATTCCCACATCCCCTTCAGTACTCTCTATACCCCTTCTCTATTAATTTATTTATAGAGCTTATCACATCTGAAATGCTATGTATTTTGTTTACATCATTATTTTTTTTTAACACCACAGTATATGAAATACTTGAGGGAAGGGATTTCACTCACTGCTAAATCCTTTTCATTTGTATCAGTGACTGTCAATACTCTACACATAGTAAAGTTTTCTGACAGAAAGAAGGAAGAAGGGGATGGATGAAGGGAAGAAGCAAGGAAGTAAGTAAAAACTTTCCTTCTCTTAATACATATAAACATATATGGGGCATAAGTTTGATATTGACATATTTATGTATGTATTTTAACTCAGGTGTAATGTACCCTTTGTATCTATGAATTCCCATTCCTCTTTTTTGTTCTTGAATGAGCAATAAGAATTTTGTGTATCGCTTTTCAGTCTACATTTATAGATATATTTTGAAGATGTATGCAATAACATATATATGTTAAATTATACATGTCTGACATCTCTATGAGATTTACATATTTTCCACCACCTTTTGTATTATCTAGGCATTTTTATACACATAGATCTGTTTCATATATTTCTCAATTTAACTACTATTACTTGAGTATATCATATTAATTTATTCATTTCTTCATGATAATTATCTAGTTTAGTTCCAAGTTTGGCTATTAGAGAAAGTTAACACTGCAGTACCCTTCTTTGAACACTTTCCTAGTGTATATGAACAAGAATTACACACACACACACAAACACACAGATATACACACATATATAAATAAGAAAGGGAATTTATGAATATATGCATAAATATATATGCACTGATTTAAACTGCACATATAGCAGTTTACAAGATACAGTAGTGCCAATTTTATCTCCTAAATGTTTAATCAAATTTTAATTTTCAAATCAGATTATGAGAACTCTTATTGTGCTACATCATCATTACCAACGCTGAGTATTATCATGCTCTTTTTTTTAATCTGACAACAGTGACATGATTTAATTTTGATTTCTCTGATTAGTTGGATATCATTTTAATGTGCTTTTCTCATTTGTATCTATTTCTGGATAAATTTTTTATTTATTAACTTTGTCAAAATTTATTGAATCATTTTCTGGTTTCTTATTGTTTCATGAGTTTTAAATTTTGTGGATACATAATTTTATCTGTTTCTAGTCTTGGAATATTATGCCTTTTAATGAAGTTTCTTTACATGTAATAAAACTTTTTAATCTATTACTTTATGATTTATGCCGCTCATGATTTCTAAACATGTCTTTTTCTACAACAATTCATAGAAATATTTCTCTACATTTTCTTCTAAATATTTTCAATTTTTAACAAATTTAGCTCATGTGGAATTTGTTTGAGGACGTGCTATGAGATAGTGTTTTAGTAACATTTTATCCCATATGCATAACGTATTGTCCCCAGCTACATACTGAATTTCATTTTCTGTACTGGTTTTCAATGCTAACACTCTACCAATATCAAGGTATTTGTGGGCCTAGTCCTGTGCTTTCTGTTTTGTTGTATTGATATCATTTATAAGTCACATAACAATGACAATATTATTTTAAATATAACTTTTTAAAAATTATATATATAATAGACAAGGAAAAAAAATACTAGCAAGATACCTGTAATTATGTTTGCTTGTGTCGTGTATGATATTTTTCAGTAGTGTTTTGTAGTTTTCCTTGTAGAGGTCTTTCACCTTCTTGGTTAGGTATATTCTGAAGTATTTATTATTATTATATTTTTTTGCAGCTATCATAAAGGGGTTGAGTTCTTGATATGATTCTCAACTGGTGTATAGCAGAGCTACTGATTTGTGTACATTAACTTCGTACCCTGAAACTGCTGAATTCATTTATCACTTCTAGAAGCTTTTTGGAGGAGTCTTTAGGGCTTTCTAGGTATATGATTGCATCATCAGCACACAGGGACAATTTGACTTCCTCTTGAATAGAATGTATATGTTGCAGTTGTTGGGTAGAATGTTTTGTAAATATCTGTTAAGTCCATTTGTTCCTGAGTATAGTTTAAATTCCTTGTTTCTCTGTTGACTTCCGTTCTTGCTAATCAGTCTAGTGCTGTCAATGGCATATTGAAGTCCCCCATTATTTCTGTGTTGCTATCTATCTCATTTCTTAGGTATAGTAGTAATTGTTTAATAAATTTGGGAGCTCCAGTGTTAGGTGCATATACATTTAGAACTGTGATA
Organism: Rhinopithecus bieti; assembly: GCF_001698545.2. Lineage (NCBI taxonomy): Eukaryota > Metazoa > Chordata > Mammalia > Primates > Cercopithecidae > Rhinopithecus > Rhinopithecus bieti. The sequence goes on along the minus strand of NW_016817159.1, from coordinate 84,942 downwards.
TTTTCCTGTTGCACAAGGCCTTTTATTATTATCTAATGTTCTTCTTTGTCTTTTTAAACTGCTGTTGCCTTAAAGTTTATTTTGTCTGGTATAAGAATAGCTACTCCTGATCACTTGTGGTGTCCATTTGCATGGAATGTCTTTTTCTATCCCTTTACCTTCAGTTTATGTGAGTCCTTATGTGTTAGGTGAGTCTCTTGAAGGCAGCCAATACTTGGTTGGTGAATTCTTATCTATTCTGCAATTCCAAATCTTTTAAGTGGAGCATTAGACCATTTACATTCAATGTTACTTTTGAGATGTGAGGTACTATTCCATTCATCATGCCGTTTGTTGCCTGTATACCTTGTTTTTGTTGTTGTTGTTTTTAATTTTGTTTTATAAGTCCTGTGAAATTTGTGCTTTAAAGAGGTTCTGTTTTAATGTGTTTCCAGAATTTGTTTCAAGATTTGGAGCTCTCTTTAACAGTTCTTATAGTGCTGACTTGGTAGTAATGCATTCTCTCAGCACTTGTTTGTCTGAAAAAGACTGCATCTTTCCTTCATTTATGAAGCTTAGTTTCAATGGATACAAAATTCTTGGCTGATAATTGTTTGGTTTAAGGAGGCTGAAGACAGGAATTGCGAGGTCCCAGTTCCTTCCAGTTTGTAGGGTTTCTGAAGAAATCTGTTGTTAATCTGATATTTTCTTTTATAGGCTACCTGGTGCTTTTGTCTCTCAGTTCTTAAGATTCTTTCCTTTGTCTTGACTTCAGATAATCTGATGACAATGTGCCTAGGGGATGAGTTTTCTGTAATGAATTTTAGGTTTTTGGCTTCCAGCTCCATCCATGTTTCTGCAAGGACATGATTTCATTCATTTTTATGGTTGTGTAGTATTCCATGGTGTATCGCTACCACATTTTCTTTATCCAATCTGTAATTTATGGCTACCTAGATTAATTCCATGTCTTTGTTATTGTGAATAACACTGCAATGAACATAAAAATGCATATGTCTTTTTGGTACAATGATCTATTTTCCTCTGGGTATATACCCAGTAATAGGATGTTGTGTCAAATGGTAGCTCTTTTTTAAGTACTTTGAGAAATCTCCAGATTGCTTTCCACAGTGGCTGAACTGATTTACATTCCCACCAACAGTGTGTAAATGCTCCCTGTCCTCCATAGCCTTGCCAGAATCTGTTGTTTTTTGACTTTTTAAAAACAGCTATTCTGATTGGTGTGAGATGGTGATGGCAGCAGCGGCCTGTGTACAGAAGCCTCTGCAAAGACATTAGCTGCAGCAAGGCAGGTGAAGCCAGGATTATGTGCTCCTTGGGACCTGTAGGAGCCAAGAACTGGTGGGAGCCCTGCACTCCACCAAGTTGGTGGGGTGGGAGGGCCCCATACTCTCAGGTGTAGCTAGAGCTGCCCAGCCATGGTTTTAGACCCAGATATCCCTGTGCTCTCAGGGACTCTGGAAGCTCCTGCTCCTGCAGGCTTGAAAGTGCCTACTCCCATTCCCTGTCCTCTCCCTGCTCCCAGCTCCTGTTTTGGTGTGGAGCAAAATTGTGGCCAAGCCCAAGTGCTGTCACGACCCAACCAAGTGTGTGTATACTCGAGGTGGCACTGATGCGCCAGCCCCCTGCCACCTCTGCTCCCTCTGGACTTTGTGTATCAACCAGCATGAGAGGGTGGCCAAGGGGAGCTGATGGTGGTTAAGTGCGAGCCTGCAGGTGCCCCTCAGCATGAACAATCTGGGTGCTGTGAATGTTATGTTGATGGTGTGAGGCAGACAAGGACCTGGTCAGAATGGGGCAGGTCCCCAGTGAAACCCCACTGCCTGGGCTGCCAGTTCTGAGTGGAGTTCGTAGCCTGGAGTAAGTACTTATTGTGCCTTTTACAGGTCCACTCGTGGCCACCCATGGACCACTCAGCATGTACTTCCTCCCTTCTGAGTCCATAAAAACCCCTGACTCATACAGACTCACACAGATGTTGAGACTATCAGGGGAAGGAAGGAGCTACCCACTTCAGGTCTTCTTAACTCATTAGGATAACCTGCTTGTGGAAAGGAGCTACACACTAAAAGTCTCCTCTCTACTGGGAGTTAGACACTCATTGAAATGACCTGCCTGTAGAAAGGAGCTACCCACTTTGAAGTCTCCTAAGAGCTGTTCTGTTGCTTAGTGACTCTCCTCTTCACCTTGCTCACTCTCCAGTTGTTTGTCTACCTCCTTCTTCCTAGACATGGGATGAGAACTCAGGACCCACCAAATGGCAGGACTGAAAGAGCTGTAACAGAAACAGAGCTGAAACGTGTCCCCTGCTCAACACATTGCAGGCAACAAGGAGAGAAGAGATGTGGCCCTTTGGGGACCCCAGAACTAGGGGCTCTCTGAGTCAGCCTTGTGACAACTTCTTTCGGGCTCTGTGATTCCTGGTGTCTCCAAGCTCCCTGGGCACCACCGTATTCCCTGGTGCCCACATTGGAAGCTGCTTGAAGTATGCCTGATCTAGCTGCAGCCTTGCACAGGGCCGGGGTCTGTACTGGCACCTGGAGCTGCCCACCACACTGCAGCCAGCACACCTGCTTGTGTGCAGCAGCTGGACCCCGTGCTCGCTCACACATCCCTCATCATTTCCCACCTGACTCACCCTTGGCAGGTGTGGCATCCATGCTGATAGTGCACGATGAGTGCAGCCTTCTGGGCCAAGTGGGCAGAACAAGCACTGTGGACCCAAACCAAACTAGGGCAAAGGTGCCACTGGCAAGGGAGGTTTCTGGCTAGAAAAGCAAAACCCAAGGACCTTGTGACAATGGTATCTCATTGTGGTTTTGATTTGCATTTCTCTGATGATTAGTGATGTGGAGCATTTTTTATGTTCTCTGACTCCTTGTATGTCTTCCTTTGAGAATGTTTGTTCATATTCTTTGCCCATTTTTAAATGGCGTAAATTGATTTTTGCTTGGTGATTTTTTTTTAAGTTTCTTACAGATTCTAAACACTAGCAAAGTCCAACTTTTGATTGGTAGAAAAACCAAGAAGCTGCACTGAAACCCAGGATTTTAGCAGTTAGCCATCCAAAGCAGATAACAGTAAATCCTGTTTAAACACCTGAGGAATCATGAGAATGTGCATATTATGGATAAGTACCTACTTCACTTTATTCACTTAAATTTTGATTGTCCTATAAAATAGTATTTACATTGTCTCTGTCTTAGATCTGTTTATTAAAAATAATCATGAAATTGCCTTTCTAACAATGAAAAACTTAGTTATGCATTGGATTATTTTTTCTTTGGAAAGGTTCTTGAATGCCTCTTTCAGAAGGGATAAAGGCTGTTAATTTCTGGCTAAAAATAAACATTGGGGCTGTCTTGTGGATAAGCATAGCTATTTTTTTTAATATAAACTACAATTTAATTAACTGTGCATTGGGGAATCACAGAATATGGCAATAGAATGTTGATATATATCCACAAAGTTTCTGTGAAATATCTCTGACCACTTTATCTTCAGCAGCATGAGACCTTTGCTTTCACTTGAATATGCATAATTTTACCCTTTCCAGCCTTGCATACTCCTTGAATAAAATATATATTGCTCTAGTGTTAATAGTTTTATCCTCAAATCCCTAGATAGTTCTTGAAGTAACTAAATAAAATTAAGTATACATTTTGGATTTATATTGGGAAGAAAATATTTACATTAACTAAGAGCAAGGTTAGTTTTAGATGATCTGGAAAACTTCTGTACTTTTGTTAATATCTTTAGAAAAAAAATAAACATTATTTTAGTTTCTTTCTTTCACTTTATCTCTCTATCTCTCTTTGTCTCTTCTTTCTTTCTTTCCTTCTTTCTCTCTCTCTCTCTTTTTCTCCCATTTATTTAGCCTATAGGTTGAATGAGTTATTTCACTAGGTACATTTAAGTTTATTTAATAATTACATTATAATTTTCTGTCTTCTTATATTATGCAAAATTAAACATAATAGCTGAATCAAGACTTGTTTATTTTTACTAGGAAAGGCATTTTGTTGTTAATATTATACTAACTCTTAATAATGAATTTGATTTCTTCAAATTGATGAGGAAATTGCTGATTATATGAAGTTTCTATATTTAGTAAAAGTGAATATTAATATTATAAAATGATGAATTGCTAATGTAGGACATTGAGCTTGCAATCAACCATAAAATATCCCTCCTATAAAAGACAAGAATTTACAGCAATAATTAGAGAACTCAATTCCATTTCTAATGTCATGTATAACAAAGGAATAGGGAATTCAATAGCTCTTCATAGTGAGAAATAATAATTATTTTTAAATGGTCATGTCATTATTTTGGTGAAATATTTTACTGTGGGATCATTATCAGCATTTTATTTTAAAACATGCTTCAGAAGACAGGAAAATAAAACAAATATGTACCTGCTCAGTGGTACTAGAAAAACAGCTATTGAAAAAATGTTATTTAATTAAATAAATGTATAAATATCATTCTTATTTCATAACCATAAGTAGTCAAGAAATGTTAAATTCATCACCATTTCTGTTATGATACATTAATGTTTTCAATTGTTTTTCTTTAACAGTAACAGAATATCACTTTTTGAATGAAATTATGTTTAAAAATATTAGAAACACCAATCATAACAGGGAGATGACATTTTTTTTAAATGCCCTTAAGGAAAAGTTCTAAGCTTATGCTATTAAAGTATGATATATAGAACTAGATGGGCTATAAATTCAATCCAATAAAACATTTCTTAAATAGACATATCAGATTATATGCATTTAAATACTTTAATCTCTTCAATTTAAAACATAAAATAGAAAAACTACAACATTTATGATAAAATGTTAATGCTCCTGGTACTTATATAAAGCACTCTTATGCACTTCAGATCCTACCCTGTCTCCTGGGTCTTTGGCCATGTATTTCACCCCAGTTATTGCTGAAGCAATTTAGCCTTTGTTGCCTACTCTAATTTTATTGGATGAGATCCCCACCAAGGCCTAAACCATATACTGCTTTTTACTTCCAAAGCTGGGACTTCCCTGTTGACCCTGAGGCATGAAATGTCTCAACTCATTCTTAAGCAACTTAAATTTCTGGTTCAATTAAAATCTAAGAATGGAAACTTTTGACTAATCAGATTCAGAAGCTGACATATAGAGAGGCCATTCTTCTCTAAGTCTTTGCTGAGATGCATCCATTTTAACACTATTCAGCCAAATGTCATGAGATTAAGTAGTCAATACATTTAAAGTCAAGAGGTAGTTATTTTTGCATTGTGCCTCCTGTCAATCCCCTTGTCCCTCACTTCTCCTTCCCTGATTTTATATTTCTTCAATAATTAGTATCTGATATACCTTTGACTCAGGCTCCGTTTTCTTGGAATTCACACTAAAGCAATATGTAGAAACACACAAAAAATGTAAGTAAAAAAGACCAGAGATAAATTCTATAACGTAAAAATGGGCAAACAATATAAATCATAATTTACATATCAAAAATGCCATAGGAAAACTAATACAACAACCTCATTACTTAAGAAATGTAAAGTAAAATGTGATCTCTCCAAATTCAACTTATTAAAACTTTTGAGAGCATCAGAATTGCTGATTTTGAGTAAGAATTCACAAAATGTGGAATAAAATAGAAATGGTAAAAACATCTAGTCTTCAAAAAATAATAAGAGAAATTATTTAGTGAGTGATTATTGTAGGACATGTATTTCTCTCAGTGTTTTGCATATATCCACTAATTTAATCATTTAAAAAACTCTACTATGAATATTATTGCTAACATTTTCAGATAAAGTATGGAGGGCTAATGGTAAAGTTAAAATTCAAACTCAACACTCTCACTTCAGAAGACCTGATTTTTACTGCTCACTCCCCTGTTTATTGTGGATTACAGATACTATGGAAATTTTAATACATATATAAATATGTAAAGTATCAATTTGGGGCATCTTCCTATTGCTGACTTCAGTGCTTCAGATCTCAAGGCAACTATTTTGAGCTCAAAATGACCAAATACCCTGTCTAAAAACAGGGTTAATTCTTATTTTCTTGTGCCATGGAGTCCTTTGGTAGTCTGGAAACCTATGGACCCATTCAGAGACTCATACAGAGTTTTAAGTTAATAAAAACATATAATATTATTAAAGGAAATAATTTTATTTAAGTATGGTTTGCAAAATGTTAAAGGCAGGGGGAGTTTGTGATTTGGAAATGTATATGCTTCTTTAATAAGATCTTATGTTGGTTCTAGTAACTGTTTTACTTTCAAACTAAGGATTTGCCAGGCACTTTATAATCCCACGCCTATAATCCAGCACTTTAGGAGCCCAAGGTAGGTGGATCACCTGATGTCAAGAGTTCAAGACCAGCCTGGCCAACATGGTGAAATCCCATGTGTACCTAAAATACAAAAAATTAGCTGAATGTGGTGGCGTGCGCCTATAATCCCAGCTACTCATGAAGCTGAAGCAGGAGAATTGTTTGAAGCTGGGAGGTGCAGGTTGAAGTGGGCTCAGGTTGTGCTATTGCACTCCAGCCTGAGAAATGGGAGTGAAACTCCATCTGGGAAACAAAAAACAAAACAAAACAAAAAAAAAGGGTAATTCGTGATGATCATAAATGTATTTCAGGATATTGCTACGAGAATTCATTATCCCTGAAATAGAGCCTCTGCCAAAGGTTTTATAAAACCTAGTTTTTAGAAGAGTGATTGGCACTCCTTTTCTAATGTCTCCTGAATCTGAAGACTATGGTCCACTCACAGCGGTAGCTTCAACTACTTTGTAGTCAACTAAAAACACCATATATCAATTGCCAAAGATGTATGACCAATAAGGTATTATGTCTCACTTTTATACCTTCTTGTTGATACACCTTCCTGCTGTACCTGTCTCCTAAGGGCAAGTAATATTAAATAAAATTAACTTGATTTCTCCTCAAATATTCATTTTCTTAGCCATACTCTGATAATTACCTTCACCTAGGACAATTCTATATCTGTAAAATTAAATTAAAATGGCCTACTATTTGAGAACAAATTTTGATCTTACTTACTTAGCCTCTGTTACTGTAGCCATTAATCAGTTCTTTATTTCAGATATTCTCTCCAGACATAGGTTTTCCTTTTTCTAGTCAGGTGGTCAGAAGCATAGTAGAGTTGAAGAGAGAGCTAAGATGCAAGGTGTCAGCACAGTCAATTAAAACTACAAGCCAAAATGAAAGTAACAGTCAATATTTTAATTACTCACTGTGATAAAGTTCACAAAGTACTAACTCTTCTCAGTTCCATTTTCCACCATAAAATGGACGGGTAGGAAGGGTCATCGCACTGTTATGGGAGCCCTGAAAGAAAGACTCCTGGAGAAAAGGTGGAGGTTAGTTGTAGAAAAGTATTAAGTACTGAGTTAGAGTGGAAAGTTTTGTTTTCATGGTTTCTACCCCCTCTCCCTGATAAGGAGGTCTCAACAATGGTGCCCAAGGAAGGCCTTGGCCAAACTCCTGAGATAAAAAGAACTTCTGATGAAAGTGCCTGGACTAGGGAGGCAAGAATGCCTAAGAGCATGGCTGGTCAGGGGGGCCTGAGTTCCTAACGTTGACACCACAGTTAGTTCAAAGCATTGTCACCAAGTTTGTTTGCAGAGGACAGCTTTTCCCCAAGATGCCTGTTAGATAAAGCCTTTGTCATTGGCTATGGTCAGCCATGGAAAAAATCACGAGTTTTGTTTGTTTGTTTGTTTGCCAGGAGCCCAATTCCAGTTTGTTCTTCAAGACTTCAGTCTGTTTTTCAACACTATTGCAAAAATAGTCTTCCATTGTTCAAACATCAGTTGTTACTACTGTTAACTTCATTTTCAGTATATGATATATATTGTTTCTTTAAATTCGTTAAAAAGACATGATAAGAAAAGTTTGTTTTCTACAAAAGTGTTTCAAATCACTCTTACTACGTGTGCAATCTACTTATTGTCTCTTCTTAAAAGGTAAGAATTGTCCTTTACCTCCTTTACAATGTATCTCCTCTACACTTTGAATCCCACTTCTTCCCAAATTTAAGGAACATAACTCAGTAATTTTTGCCCTTTCCTGTAAAACTGCACCCTCTCTCTCCTAATAGTTTTCTCTTTAAGCTTGCTCAAGTTTATTCTATTAAAATATTATAATAAAATAAATATTCCCTCATTTCAGCTTACTTCCTCAGAGACTGTCTCTTTTGCTCCTCTTCATCATCCCCATATTTCATAAAAAATTAAAATTTACTTTCTCACCTTCTATTCAGTCCTAAATCCACATGTATTAGTCTATTATCATACTGTTATAAAGTGACTACCTGAGACTGTGTAATTTATAAAGAAAGGAGGCTTAATTGACTCACAGTGCTGCATGGCTGGGAGCCCTCAGGACGCTTATAATAATAGCAGAAGGCAAAGGAGAAGCAGGCACGTCTTACATGGTGGCAGGAAAAAAAAAAAAATGAGGAAGTGCCACAATTAAAAACCATCAGCTCTTGTGAGAACTCACTAAATATCATGAGAACAGCATGGGGAAAAATGCCCACATGATCCAATCACCTCCCAACATGTTCCTTCCTTGAAACATGGGGATTATAATTCAAGATGAGATTTGAGTGGGGACACAGAGACAAACCTTATACTGCACTTAGACATCTGTATCACCACTACACCGAAACTACCTTTATCAATGTCATCAAGAAACAACTCATTTTCATATTCAGCTTTTATTTCTTAAGTGTCTTAATATTCACTGGTGGAAATAGCCTTTGACACTGTTGATCAGGTCCATTTGCCTTAAAACACTCTCTTCTCTTGACTTGTGTAATTTCTCACCATCTGACTTTGTCCCTACCTCTTTTACTCTTTTCTTTGACTTTTTGCTTTAATGGTTTCTCTTCTTCTGCTCATTCTTTCAACTTAAGTGGCCTACCTATAGGAAATCTTCATAGCAATATCCCTTGAATACCCACATCTCAGGTGTTCAAATAGAACTTGCCATATATTTACGCCAACACTGTTCCTCTTATTTTCCTTATCTCAATGAATGGAAAAATCACTTAAATGTAGATGACTTAGTCATTATCTTAGTCTGCTTGTGCTGCTGTAATAAAATACCTGAGGCTAGGTAATTTATAAGTAAAATAAATTTCTTTCTTGCTGTTCTGGTTCTGGGAAGTACATAGTGTCAGCACCTGTTGAGGGCTTTCTTGCTGTGCATTCACATGATAGAAGTTGGAAAGAGAAGAGGGCCAAATGCTACATGAAGCCTCTCATCTAACGGACTTCATCTCATTCACAAAGGAAGAGCACCCACAATAAAATCATCTTTGAAGTCCTCTGCTATTAATGCTACCACATAGGAAATAATTGAATTTTGTTTTCATAGTAGTTATAATAACTGAATAACCATAGCAGTTATTATCCTTTGCCTTCCTACCCTCTTTTTTTTTTTTTCTTTTTTTTTTTTATATTTTAAGTTCTAGGGTACATGTGCATAACGTGCAGGTTTGTTACATATGTATACTTGTGCCATGTTGGTGTGCTGCACCCATCAACTCGTCAGCACCCATCAATTCATCATTTATATCAGGTATAACTCCCAATGCAATCCCTCCCTCCTGCCCCCCATGATAGGCCCCGGTGTGTGATGTTCCCCTTCCGGAGTCCAAGTGACCTCATTGTTCAGTTCCCACCTATGAGTGAGAACATG